>NC_056733.1:19906722-20059222 GCF_019279795.1 Protopterus annectens
ACATACTGAATTCGGTACATCACTTAATGAAAACAGTCATTTGACCAAGCAATCATTAGCTGGCAACTCTGTGCATCAGAAATAGGCAACCCTAAGTCAAAGAACTGTGTAAAGGGCAGGGCACATTCACCATTACTTGCACAGTGTGTTTGTGTGTGTGTGTGTGTGTGTGTGTGTGTGTGTGTGTGTGTCTGTGTGTGTGTGTGTGAGAGAGAATGTGTGTGTGTGAGAGAATGTGAGTGAGATACAGAGATGAGGGTATGGGCAAGTATGTACTATCAGAGCCAGTAACTCCTGATGTAAAGAAGTACATTTTGAAGAATGTATTGTGTGGGGGACTGCAGGAATTCAGCCACAGCAGCTGTTCTAGCACTGTGCTCTGGCATCTAGGCTAGGTTTGAGTCATGCATGGTAGAGGATCCAGTTCATCATTGCTGTACTAACCCTTGAACTGTCTCTGCCAGAAGTTGCACTCCCAGTTCCATGACCCTGCCTTGAAGTTGGGGTGGTTCTTCAATGTGAGTGATGTCTGTTGGATGAGCTCTCATCACAACTATGTGTACGACCACTTTGGAGTGTGGACACCTACACCACTGACAGAGCAGTTGAAGTAGTATCATTACAGGAGTGGGATCTGTCACGGCTATGGCCATGTTGGCTAGGATCTGCTGATGTACCAGCCACTCAGCATCATAGATGCTGGCACTCCTGTAGCAGACATTCCATAATAGACACTGCATGGTCTCATGTGTAATTCATTTGATATATGATTCATACAGTCTCGTACATCAGAATACATCCCATGAAGTACTCGGACAATCTCTTCCAAAGCTCTAGTGAAATTTACCTGTGCCTCCATGATGGTGCTGTACATATGTTGGTTTGCAGACATCAATGCAGCAAAATCAAAGGGAGAGAAGTAAAGTACAGTTTTGTACCTACCATAAATGTAGATGTTCGAGGATCCACATTGCTGCAGTCATAACCTGTGTGTTAGGCTGGCGTCGGTCCTGTAGCTCAGATCTGATGTCAGTTATCCTCAGTCTTTCTTGCCCCAGATGTCAGAAGGCCTAAAGGCCATAGCCAAAAATAGAAAATACCCAACCACCAATATAGAAAAATAATCACCCCAAAAACAACCCAGCAACCCCAAACTACAGAGGGAAGGAGGGAGGGAAAAGACTGCAACAATGTGGATCCTCGAACATCTACATTTATGGTAGGTACAAAACTGTACTACACATTGCTGCAGTCATAACCTGTGGGTAGAATCCCAAAGCAAAGGTAAAGGGAGGTTGGCAAAATTAAAAGCATTAGGAGCTGCTAACATGCCCTGTAAAACTGCAGTGGCAAACCCAGCCCTAGACTTGGAATAAAGAGGAGATGGTAATGTTTAGTAAAAGTGTGCACTGAACTCCAAGTAGCTGCCTCCAAAATATCCTTGGTAGCTACTCCCTTAAAAGGCAGTAGAAGTGGCAGTAGCCCTAGTGGAATGAGGTCTGATCCCAGCCGAACATCCTTTCCATGATGAGAATAACAAAAAGCAATACAATGGCCAATCCACTTAGAAATAGTTTGCTTTGAAACAGCTTCCAAAGCAAAAGAAATGAATAACTGTTGAGTCTGCCTGAACCCTTTAGTTCTGCTCAAATAATAGCATAACTGCCTGTGAATATCCAAAGAATGCAAAATTTTTTCCCCTTTATTTTGGGGATCAGCATAAAAAGTAGGCAAATGAATAGATTGGTTTAAGGCCACATTAGAAACAACTTTAGGCATAAAAGTAG
Source organism: Protopterus annectens (assembly GCF_019279795.1). NCBI lineage: Eukaryota > Metazoa > Chordata > Ceratodontiformes > Protopteridae > Protopterus > Protopterus annectens. The sequence continues at coordinate 19,908,510 of NC_056733.1, forward strand.
GGTTAAAAGCAGTCTTCCAAGACAAAACTTCAACTCAGACGTAGCTGCAGGTTCAAAAGGAGGTTTTCCAACACAAAATTGAGATCCCAGGAAGGAGTAGGAGCTCTAATGGGTCGGTGAGAAAATAATGGTGGGTCACAATCATAGTGAGCAGAAATGGCTGCAGCATGAACTTTCACGGAGGAGAAAGACAAACCCTTGTCTAATAATTCCGTAAGGTACTGTAGTGTAATACTCAAATTAGGCACTGAAACATCAAAGCTCCTTGCTGTGCTAAAATCTCCTCCATTTATCAGCATAAACTTTCCTATGACATTCAAAACTTGTTGAGGAAGCTGTAACCCCCAGGGTCTAAAACAGAATATGTTTGGGTGAAACATCTTTGTGCAAAATTTTGGCAGTTGGAAATTTAGTGCCACTGTCAACTGTTGAAATACATGAGGATACCATCTGTCTGCTCAAAACATCTGCTAAGGAGTTCTGTGCTCCTGGCAGGAACCTCGCTTGAAGAGTGATGTGCAAACTCAGAGCAGTCTCCCACAAAATCATAGCTTGTCTGCTGATGTACCACATGACTGTTGTGTTGTCTGTTTGAATCAACACTTGTCTTCATGTTGATATGCAAATGCTGTAGTCTGGGAGGCCAAGTGTCTTGAATCCATTTCCCATTGAAGTGTGCTCCCCAAGCCTTGTCTGAGGCATCTGTCTGTTGAGTCCATACACTTTTGAGATACCATTGTAGCTTAGATGCCATGAACCCCAAGGCTTGAAGGACTGTCCCTGCAGTCAGTCTGGACAGTAGGGATAATTGCTGGAAGTATATGGGAAGATTTCTTTGTTTGTCAAAAGCCATCTGAGAGGCTGTATTCAGTCTCACACCCAGAAAGCACATGTCCTGAGAGGGTACTAGACTGGACGAATACCCTAGGCATCTTAAAACTGCCATTACATACTGTAGATGCTACTTTGTCTTGAGCAAGAATCAAGATAAGGATAAATTTGTATTCCTCTTAGTCTTAAGAAGGCTATCACAGGAGCCAGGACCGCAGTAGATAAGCCAAAGGGCAATGCAGAGAATTGATAATGAAAGTACCAGCCCGAAACGCAGGGACCTCCTGCAGCTGGACCTGATAGGAATGTGAAGATGTTACCATCCAGTGATCTTGGCACAAGGAACAGGCAAGAATAAAATCCTAGGCCTACATCTGATGGAGGTACCGCCTGGATAGCCCCATTTGTAAATCAGAAGAAGGATAAGCCCATCCTTTGCAGGCCAATTTCTGCTAAACTTAGGGGCTGCACTTGTTCTGCATGGACTTAGCTTTGTCTTCCATTTTCTTCGATCAGAGGCATGAACTAAGTCCAGATTTCAACTGGCTCAACAGAAAATTCTGATACTTCAGCATATGAAACTGGCAATTTAAAGCCCTCATAGCTAGCGTGGAGGAGGTATACACCTTTTACTCCACCTATCCAAAGCTCTAGAATCTTTATCTAGAGGTACAGTTCTTAACTACCCTGACTAATAGTTTCGGGTCTGCTCTAGGACTCTTATATAAATATTTATGAGCCTCTGGAACTCTGTAATACCTGTCTGGCAAAATCCTCTGGAGGAGAAGCAGAAGGACAGGAATCCTCTGCATCCGAATCAGAATAGGGAGGAAAATCCTGAATGTCCTCAGCAGAAGATTCAGAGTAATCTGAGGATCCACAGATTCAACCGTAGTCTCCATAGAACCGAAGCGCCCGCAGGGCGACCCACCATCCTTGCTTACTTTAACGATTTATCCTTTTGCTTCTTAGCGGTGGCGTGGCGAGGAGATCCGGCATGTTGTGTTTACACGCTTACCGAAAAACAAGTCAAATACAATTATTAACGACCATGCGGCAAGAGACTGAGGAGGATGGGCGCCCGGTCATGCGCTTTAGTACTACGGGCGCACTGACGCCAGATCTGAGCTGCATCGACGACCGTGAGCCCGGACTACCCACAGGTTATGACTGCAGCAATGTGAGACGAAGAACATGCATGCCTTCCCTGAATACCTCTACCGATACCCTGTGTGGTACTTCACCCTTGCGAAGGCTAGGGAGAGATTCCACCAGCTCTGCACCTGTGGTAACCATGCTACCTTGATCAAACTTGCCCCCATCAACCTGTCCAACTTCAATGGCTGTGTGTAATGGGTATGCATAGGCATACTAATTGTGTCCAGCCATGAGAAGGGGATGCGGGAGCCACACGATCTGTGTCAGGCATACCCTCTGCAACCCCAGACTGTTAATCACTGCCATCATCATCAGATCCTACCAATCCTTCAACATCAGGTGGTTGGAGCTCCACAGTGATGGTGCTAGCCTCGCATATGAACAGACCAAAAAACAGAAGAATTGATACATATATATATATATATATATATATATATATATATATATATATATATATATATATGTGTGTGTGTGTGTGTGTGTGTGTGTGTGTGTAAAATTATATAGCTATCTCTCTCTCTCTCTATATATATATATATATATATATATATATATATATATATGTATATGTGTGTGTGTATGTGTATATATATATATATATATATATATATATATATATATATGTGGACAAAAAAATTATGGTTACAGCATGTGTAGGTGGTTGTTGAACTTCAATGCTAGATGTTTCTAAGACAAATTGCAGATCAAAGAGGTATTATATCACAACTAGATTTTCACACTGCCATAATTCAGTACGTGTTTGGAAACAGGTTGCTTAACCTAAGAAGGGGTCTGTGAAGAAGTAAGGCTTACTCTGTGGCAGTGGGTATGATCCAGGAAGAGGGGCAAGTGTGAAACTTGTTCCTTTTGTGTGACGCGCCTCATAGCTCCTGTAACTCAACAGTGGCGCACCACCTTGCAAGAGCTGGATCTCTCACCACAATGTCATCAAAGGGAAAGACAGTCATGCAATACACCCTGTCAGCCTAGCAAAAGGTAGAACTCGCAAGGGCAAGGAGTGCTGCCTTACTTGGTGTATGTATGAAAATTTTCACTCCGGGTAGTAAGAGTGTGTCCCCGTTTGGGAAGTACTGGCCATTCTTTACAAGTCATGAAAGCTAAAGTCAAAAATCACTTTGTGATTAAACCTTTTAAGAACAGTACTGAAAACATCGATCTGCCTTATGATGCGCTTCTTCCCATCATTTGTAGCATGCAGCAGCGTTTTCCTTTGCACCTGAACATATGGTTAAAAATTGTTAAAAAGAGAATGTGAAGCAAAAGCATAATTCCTGTATTTGTGCTTTCCTTCTCAGAAGGATTCCTTCCACACATTGAAAAAATCCATTAGTCAGAACGCTAGTGGCCATAACAATTCAAGCATGCGTGTGTAATGCACGAGAAAAAAAAAAAACAGGAAGAGGGTTTTCTCAATAGTTTCTCTGTAATCCAAACTTATTCCACAGCACAGGGGACTCAGAATACCACCTCACATTGATTCATGGGCTTGTTGCTATTAAAGTATGCGAAATTCACAACCGCGAAAATCTGGTTGCGATAATACGTAAGTACCGCAAAAAGTATAAGACAAGTTAAGACAAGCCTTAAACTTCTCCAATTTTATATATTTGAATAGCATACCTGGAGTATCAATAGTTGACGTCCTGTGGCTGTCTTCCACCTCTGCTCCACATCCATTACCACACTGTGGAACTTTTCTGAGCTGCTGAATCCCTTGCAGTTGACAGGAACTCCTCCATTACAATGAGTGGTGGTTCAGTAGAAGGCCCACTCTCTGTAGCTCTTCATTCCAATGCTGCAACCTTGACTGCATTGACAGCATTCTTGATCATATCACTGGCCATATGTCTGGCAGTCATGTAGTCATGGCCCTGGATACCCATAGAATTCATATCACCAACCACCTGCTGCCAGATATGGTCACAGAAGGGCTTGTCAGCCAAATGAGGATCTAAGATCTGTGCTCCATGAAGACAGAGGGCTTGGCCTATGAGCTCATTCTCAACATTTGAGAATGGAGGTTTCCTGAGACTGTTACCTTCTTATTTTGGCTTTGGTGCCATACCCCTCTTGTGAAGTAAAAAAAAAAGAAAAACTATATCAGATACAGCACAACAGGGGTTGTGGGTTACAAGCTAATCTAATACCGCACAGAAAAAAATCATTATGAAGACATAAGCATGTAAATGTAAAATACATATATCTGAACTATATTGGTGCAAAACCTGTACAATCACCATATGACCCCATCCGCTAAATGGCAATTACATATGACTTTGTCAGGGACAAAGAATAATAATCAGATATACCAATAATATGGAGATAGAACATCAAATGCAGACAACAGCTTCTTAATGTAACAATAACCTACATAAGCTTCACAAATCAGATGTATCAACATCTTCAGAATGTTGCCAGGAATCCATGAGGCAGAAGTAAAGGAGCACTGCAATATCAACTGTTATATGCTCATTACAACAGAACCATTTAAAGTTAGCAGTCATTACAAATAAAAGCATTCAAAATATAAATCTGTAAGGAGCACTTAAGAACATTACATATCTTCACAGATTTCAAGAGAGTCCTCCAAAACGTATCAGAAATGCCATAGTTCTAACAGTCAGTCAGCAACAGTAGTTTTGTTAGGCAAACTTGGGAAACCAAGCACACACATTTTATGTTTTAGACATTTATATAGAGGTGATTTTTGATTATGATATGATTTACTGGCTGCCTCTGTCCATCAGAGACATAGGAGTCAGATCAGGAGTGAAGTTCTGATTTCCCATCCAATGGTACAAGTTGTGCTTAAATAGGGTTAGGGATGGACTTTGTTTCTCATGGATTGGGAGCTTATTTCAGAGAATGGGAATTCTCAGAAACATATCTGTCTGCCCAACATGTTCTATTTATGTTGCAAGCAAAATTTAGGTCTTTGGATCTAGTAGTTCTGATGCTGTTTGTTTTGTGGATGCACAAAAGGTTCCTCAAAGCAGGGTCCAGCTCTCAGTAGTCTATAGGAGACCAAGTATAGAGATAGGGCTTTGAGGCACTCCACATACGACTCTTTGTTTATGCCATGTGTTCTATTTGTAAGGAACCTTTGTGGACATTCCCTTTGCTGCATGTGTATTGTCAGGTATCTACTGAAGGGGGGCATTATACTCTATGATGAGACTGATGAGGGCAGAGTATAATGGTATGATGACTTCCCTTAACCTAGATGCCATGTCCTTACTTATAAGTTGAGCAACACAGAAGGATTTTCTTACTACCTTTGACAGATGTTTTTTGAAAGCTAGGTTATTATTTACATGAGTTCCAAGATCCCTGAAATGAGTCAACTCTTAGGGATGTTTTATCAATGACGTAGTTTCCCGGGGTAGATAACGTCCCAAAAGGTACTATAATGCACTTCTTGGCATTGAATTTTAAATGTGGCTTTGGCACCAGTCATTTATCTGTGTTAGACCTTCCTGTTGTTTTTTTGCATCTTGTGGGAATTCTATGATTGCTCCAAATTTGCAATCATCTGTAAACTATGTCAGCCAAGAGGGTTTTCACACTGGCTTTGACTTTCAAGAAGTAGATGGCAAAGAGGAGTGGACCCAGTACGTAGCCCTGAGGGACTCAACTGGTGACTGGCCTCTTTGTGGAGGTGGTTTCACCGATCCTAACCTCCTTAGTCCTGTCTGTGAACCAGCTGGCTATCTAGCTAGTTATATAGGGGTTTATGCCTTATTCTGTAAATGGGGAATTGTAGCAAATACTTCAGGCAGATCAAGGTAGGCAGTATGCATCATTTTACACTCATCCATTACCTTGTGACTTTTTCAAAGAAGTCATGACCTTCCTTTGACAAAGCCAAATTGGGATGGATCCAGTGTCTGGAGGTCTCCAATGCCTTTGTTGATCATTTCCGTGATAATTCTTTTAATGGCTTTGCAAATAAGACTAGTCAGACTTATGGGCCTGTAGTTTCTGGGATCTGTTGATGGTCCACCGTTATGAAGAGGGATGACCACTGCAGTCCTCTCTTCTCATGGTACAAAGTTTGTTTTGAGACTATAGTTAAATATTAACTTCAGGGGCCTTGATAAATCCTATTTTAGACTACTCAGGAGGCATCCTGAGATATTATCAGAGCCCAATGATGCTGTGTTCTTGGTCTTAACAAGCACAGCCAGGACACACTCTGTGTTTATAGTTGGAGGGAGTATTTTTTGGGGGGAGGCTGGGCTGTGCGGGTGGTAAAATTGGAACTGAATTTGCCAGCAGTTTTGCTATATCACCCAACTCAGTGAATGTGGCACCATTAACCACAAGTTTAGCACACTGCTGTCTGCTGCCATTAAGATTTCTGACATAACTGAAGACAGCGTTATGGCTGTCTTTTGCCTGGGAGGCTATGTTGACCTTGAACTTGGCTTTATTGGACTTAATTAGCCCTCTTAGTTGGCTGCCTAGTCTGATAAGAGAGTTCTTATCTTTATGGGAGTTACACTTCCTGTTTTTTGCCATGATTTTTTTTCTTTTGTTGTATATACTGTTTCATTTTTAATGCCACCAGGGCATTTTTGGGCTTACTTCTTATAGGTACAGCAGCCTTTGTGTACAGGGTTTCTGTGAAAAGTACTGCATAAGCTGCTGTGTTCTCTGGGTTTGGAGGGGCATTAAATTTTGACAAACTATTGCTTAGTAAAAGGTATCTTGCTTTTGAATAGTTCCTAACTGTTCTTGGATTTACTGGGGTTACCAAGTTGATTTTGATTTTGAAGGAGATGACTTTATGGTCGGACCTTACCAGAGAGGACATGACAATGGTGGAGGGAGCGTGCAGTTTTCTTCCATATTTGTGTATTCCTGGTGCAGTATGTTGGAGCCTCTAGTGGGCATATGCATTAACCATTCAAGGTAAAAAGCACTAGGAAGCCTTAATTTGTTACAAGCACTCACCTCTCCTTGGTAATAAGGAGAAAATAGTCATAGGCACTAGACAGCCTGCAATTACAAGTACTTTGCCAAAAAGTAAGGGAAAACAGCTCTTGTACCACACAAAGAATGCACCTAACCAGGCATGTCCAAGGGTCAGCTTCCAGTGATTTCTCCTGTCCACCTGGTGAATCTGGACATACTGGGGCAATGCAGCAATTGCCTCATGTACACAGACAACCCTCTCCTCCTACCACCAAACACTACAACCTGCAAGAGATGCAATTACGTAGCCAAACTGGAAGCAAAGCTCTCTCAAGTCAAGATTGTGCTAGACAGTCAAGAGTAGAAAGTTAACACCCACACAACACCTTAAACAACACATAGCCCTTCAAAATCCACACATAGCAACACAAAACCCACATATGTGGAGGCTCTTAACATTAACCTGCCCAAGCAACAAGGACCTCCGAAGCTGAAATGCAAACAAACACCACCCCCAAACACAACCAAAGCATCACATAGCTCACAACACCAGTGTGGCACCCAACAGCAGCCCCTAAGGCAAGACAACGTACCCAACACTTTAGTCATAGGTGACTCTATAGTCAGGCACACTGATGTCCCACTCACCAGGCTGAACAAGGAGAAAATTAGAGTTGGTTGCCTGTCGGGTGCCAGGATCCACCACATAATGCATGCAATCAAGTCACTCCACAACAGGTACAAATATGACTCTGTCATTGTCCATGTTGGAGTGAATGACTTGAGAAATACCTCCCTGGACTACATGAAAAGAGATATGGAAGAGCTCTCGGATCATGTAGTCCAGGTAGGTATGACCCTAGCCCTGAGTAGCATCCTGCCATCTCCCAGAATGATACCACAGTATAAGGACAAAATGATTGACTTCAATAATTGGCTAAGCTTCTGGTGTCATTCAAGGGGGATCCAGTATCTGTCTGCCTGGGACAACATGATCGACAAACCACAATGCTTTGCAAGAGATGGTTTGCACCTGTCGCCCCTGGGATTCAGGTTACTGGCTAAGGCTCTTGCCACCCATATAGTGCCTTTTTTAGGCAAGGTTCAAAGGACAAAACTACCCCCGTAATGGGTACAAGCAAGCAAAATCTGAAGGTAATGCTACTCAGTGCTAGAAGTCTAAACCTCAAGATGCACTCTCTCAAGGCTCTCCTAAAAATGGAGAACATCGATATCTGTGCAGTAACTGAGACCTGGTACAAAGCTCCGGAGAGCACCCCTGCAACACCAAGCTACAACTTATACCACACTTTTCGGCTGCCAAACCAGGACTGAAACACCAAAGGTGGAGGGGTGTCCATATTCACCAAGGATATTCACATCTCCAGGCTGGTTGCCCAACACAATGCATCTGAAATTCTCCAGGTGCAACTAACACTAGGTAAGACTGCAATCCAAATTGTAGCTTGCTACAGATCCCCCACCATGCCCCAAGATTCTTACTACACCTTTCAAAACATACTGGAAAATAATAAGATACAACCAAACACCCTAATACTGGGTGATTTCAACTGCCCTGCAATTAACTGGGAAAACTACTCCTGTACCAACACACTTGCTCAACGGTTCTTGGAATTCATAAATTCTAATGCCCTTGAGCAACTAATTCATAGTCCCACCAGGGTTACCAATATTCTAGACCTGGTTACTACCAACATGGGAGATTGATTTTCCACACCAGTGGTCACTCCCTCTTTGGTCAGATCAGACCATAAGCTAATCACCTTTGACATCCACATCCCACCCACACCCCCTTTAAGGAAACCTCCATAAAAAAACTTCTCCAAAGCCAACTTCATGCTTCTCAAGTCAGAAGTAACAAACTTCATGACACCTATGCAGATGGGAACTGGAAGCTCAACTACTGAATCCTACACTAAGGTGCTGTACAAGCACATTCACTCATGCATGGACTGAGCCATCCCAAATAGAACCAAGACGCTGTCCTCTAAAAAAAGGAAGCCAATCTGGTGGTCCCCTGCCATAAACAAGCTGTACAACAGAAGGAAGAAACTGTTGCAGAAAATAGGAAAAACCCAGGATTCAAAAAACTCCCTCACCAGCCTCAGTAGAAAGCTGAGATCCCTCATAAAATCTTCCAAAGCTAGTTACAAACACAAAATTGCAAAGATTCCAAAGACAACCACAAGGCATTCTATAGCTATGTCAACAAGTTATACTGTGTCCAGCTGGGCGACTAGCGCTTATCACATACGTTACAATGTAGCCTGCCTTACAGATAAACATAGTTAAGGAACGCATTCTTCTTGTTCTTGTTGGCATGCTGATCAGTGAATTATTTTGGCGCCATCCCCAGTATTGCGTGTTGGCTAGATTTGAGTGCTCACCATCAACACAACATTAAGCTTGCAAAATGTATACTTTACTACAATAGACAGACAAATTTTCTAATGTTGCCCTAGGAAATAAAACAACAACAAAAAAGTTGTTCAATAAGATACCTATCACATATTGTACTGCCTCTCAGAGAATTGACTGTTTATTTTTCACTGTAATATTCACTGCATAACCTAATGTTTCGTATCATTAGCTAGTGTTGATCTGTATCTGCCCAGTGTATGCTACAGTAAGGATAAATGCATTCACATTTTTTTTTATTACCTAAGTGTAACCAAGTGGTATAAGTATAAATTGCTTCCTTTTCTCATCTCTTTAAGATGTATTGCATATGTTAATTGTTATTCATTGATACCTCCTTACATTTATTTGTTAAAGCTAGCTATTGTGCTTCTGTACTGCCTATTAAAGTGCAATCTCTATCTATAATTTCTCTCCTATTCTCCAGCCTTTACCCTGAAATACCTCCTTGTGACTACGCCTGGCCTGGATACCTAGACCCAAAATAATATAGAAAAGTTCTACTGCCATATCCCTTGTTTGTGAAAAGACCTACATTGTCACAGAAGGAATTAAGAAAGTATGTACAACCACTGCTACATTTCTGTATTAATACTGTATTAAAAGCCCTGCTAGGTTCTGTATGCTCCCTTGCCAGGACAGCTCAGCAGCCAAACCCCCATTCCAGACTACTTTTTCAACTATTCCCTTGTCCTCTTCAACAAGTTTCAGCCTAGCGATCTACCTTGGTAGAATCCCTGGTGCACTCTAGCATCTGTCCACTAGGTGGCTCCCTAGCCCCACCACCCTTGCTTCTCACATCTATTACCTTAAAGTCTACTTTAAACATGTTCTAACTTTCCTGCTTTCTTTTTTCTCCATTCTCTTTAACATCTTAAGTAACACTATCCTATTAAACCCATTGCCCCTTGTACTTACCTCTCCATACAATAGTCCACTGATAGGTTCTCGCTCTGCCTCCCCTGGCTCTTCCCGCTCCGTTCGCCCTGCGGGCTCACTCCACTCCCCTACCCTGCCCCCTATTCCCACCTGTTCCCACAACATCTACATTTATACCTAGCCAACCACACCCACTAGACTCCTAACCAATTATACTCCACAACTCTCTCAGGTTCCTCTCCCCTATCCCACCCATAAACATCCATCTCTCCACCCACTAGTACACCCTATCTAAGCAATCAACCTTCACTGCCCAGCCCACATCCTCTACCTAACCCATCTACTCCACTACTCCTCAACATACTCCCCACAATCAAATCCAAAGGCCTACCTACTCCCCAATCCTACTACAAAAAGGCTTACTAACCTACAGCATAGTAACTACTAACATCCCCTCTCTTTTCACTTTAAATAACCTCCTGCACTATGTTCCCAAAACCCTTAACCTACACTTCACTACTATTATTTCTCCTCAACCTATCCTACATCTACTACCTCACTCAACCCACACATACTAACCATACTCAAGCCTTCCACATAACTACTGACTTCAACACATTTCCATCAAAGCCTCACATCACAATATTTCCCCATCTCTATCCTATAAAAAATCAACTATTCTTTACTTTTAAACTCCTTAACCCCCACAAACACTCATCCACAACAGCAGCTAACTCATACTTTACCAATGCATTAAAGTTCAACCCATACTTTACCAATGCATTAAAGTTCAACCCATACTTTACCAATGCATTAAAGTTCAACCCATACTTTACCAATGCATTAAAGTTCAACCCATACTTTACCAATGCATTAAAAAAGAACCCATACTCTAAGCAATCCAAACACCTAACCAATATTATTCTACATCTAATTACTACTCTATTATCAGGAGACATACATCCCAACCCTGGCCCCTCAAACCCCTCCAACATAGACAAGTCTATATTTTTTACCTCCCTAAACTCCCAAAGCATAGTAAACAAAATCCCAAGCCTCCATGCCTGGCTCTCACACAATAAACCCAACATTTTATCTATATCTGAAACATGGCTAAAGTCTCACATAAAAGACCATGAAATAACACCACCAAACTACTCTATCATCCGAAAAGATAGATCCCACAAAAAAGGTGGTGGTGTTGCTCTTTTGTATTCATCCTCCCTGTCAGTCACCCCTTATAACAAACCTATTCCCAACTTCAACAATGCAGAAATACTCCTGACAAAATTTCAACTTAATGAACACAAACACATAGTAATAGCCTCCATCTACACCCCCCTGGAGACAATATTACTACATTAGAAAATATCCTCTTCTGGCTCTCCACTAATATTAACAATGAAATAATAATCCTAGGAGATACTAACATAAACTGGTCCTCCATTCAGTCAAACACAAGTCCACTTAACATAAACCTTTACAACTTCTCACAGCTAATTAATTCCACAACCCGCCCCTCTAAAACTCTATCTTCTGGTAGCATTCTAGATTGGATTTTAGTCTCTCACCCTCATTACTTCTCTGACAGTGGTACACTTCCAGACTCTCTCAGTGATCAACTGCCCACCTTTGCACACCGACTCCCTACACCTTTACTAAGAACACATAACTACATTACCATACGCAATCAAAAAAACTTTAAACCAACAGCTTTCACTGACTCTCTAAAAGCAATCAACTGGGATATTCTAAAATCTCTAACCCTAGGTGATGCAGTAGCTCACTTCAACACAACCTTTTTAAATATCCTAGATCACCATGCTCCCCTAAGCTCCAAAAGAATAAAACTAAAAACTACCCCTTGGCTAACCAAAACTACTCTAGCAGCTATGAAACACAGAGACAAAGTCTGGGCACTTCACCATAAAAATAAATCTCCCCTCACCCATCTCGAATTCAAAACACTCAGAAATAAAGTAAAAAAGCACATTACCGCTGATCGACAGAACTATTTCTCCAAACTTTAAAACAATAATAAAACAAACCCTCAGAAGTTCTGGAAAGGAATATCTACCCTTATCAATCCTGGCAACTTACTCAACCCCACTCCTGACCCCAATGTTTCTGACAATGACTTAGCTACACAATTCAACTTATTTTTCATAGATTCCATCAACAAACTAACATCTTCATTCTCCAATACCTCTCCATACTCCACTCCTCCCACTAGCGCTCCTCCCTACTCCTCCATCTCTACTACCACTCCCTCTCCATCTCTGTCACCCCCTCTTCACACACCTCCTCCCTACTCCTCCATCTCTACTACCACTCCCTCTCCATCTCTGTCACCCCCTCTTCACACACCTCTATCACTAAAACCAATTCCGACATCCACAATAAAAAAACTTCTACAAAAACTAAAGCCATGCTCCAATGCCACTGACAACATTCCTTCATAGCCTACCCCATCAGTATATTAATCAACCGCTCTATCCAAGAAAGCATGGAACCATAAAAAATCTGGAAAAAGGCTTACATCATACCTTTACACAAAGGTGGCAATAATAACAATATTGCAAACTTCCGCCCCATAGCTATCTTATCCCCCATCTCTAAACTCCTAGAAAAGTGTATCCATTTTCAGCTACTACCTTACCTCTTAGACAATAATCTGCTCACTCCAACTCAGCACGGTTTTAGACCCGGCCATAGCACTATGTCAGCCCCCCTCTCCTTCCTAGAAACTGTAAATAAAGCTCGGGACTCAGGTCATATTGTCTCTACCCTCTTACTTGATCTTTCAAAGGCCTTTGACACCATCTCTCACAAGCTCCTTCTAACCAAACTCTCTCAACTCAACCTATCTCCTTCCTCACTGTCCTGGTTCTCTAGCTACTTATCTAATAGATATCAAGCAGTAAAATGGAAAAAGGCCACATCCTCTTTTCTAATCACCCCAACTGGAGTTCCCCAGGGCTCCATACTGGGTCCTCTGCTATTTAATATATTCATTAACGACTTCCACAACTCTATTCCATTCTCCAACATTATCCAATACGCAGATGATTCAACTATCATCTGCACTGCTGCATCCTTCCCAGTACTACAAAAGCTTACACAAGATGCCTTCTCTACCACTGAACTCTGGATGAAAGATAACCACCTTGCTCTTAATGCCTCTAAAACCAAACTAATGGTATTTACCCCCTCTAAACACATCTCTATCAATACTAATTCTCTATTAATTACCAGCCACAACAACACATCCCTGGAATTGGTGTCCAGTGCTAAATTTCTTGGTGTTCAAATAGACAGTCACCTCAAATTCAACTCTCACATTCAACTCAACATAAAAAAACTAGGCATGCTATACCGACACAATCGCTACCTTACACCCTCCACTAAAATCACACTCTCTACCTCATTCCTCATCCCCACTCTTCTCTATGGAGCCCCACTCCTAACCAACATCTAATATTCCCTTAAAACAAACCTTTCCACCTGTTACAATAAAATTGCTAAATTTGCTACCAGCCATAAATCTTCTACCCACCATTGCTCTTCACTCCATGAATTAAAATGGCTTGAACTTCCTAACCAACTTATCTATTCTCAACTTACTCTTGCTCATAAGCTCATTTTCAAACCTGACCTCTGTCCATCTCTTTCTTCTGCATTTAAATTTCACCTTCCCAGCAGGGTACTTAGATCTAACAACCAAAATCTAATCGAATTGTATAAACCAAATCGTCCCCCTGGTAAAAATCTCCTAAACTTTAGCTTAACACGACTCTGGAACTCCCTACCTCTTGCCATTCGCACCACTTTCAACCACCTTACATTCAAAAAATCTCTTCACTCTCATCTACTTTCCCAGTGGGAATGCTCATGCTCACATCCTTCATGATCCATACTGACTTGACACTGTCCTCTTTAAAAAAATAAAAAAATAAAAATTTTTGTACTCTAGATTGTCTGCTCTGTTGCAATTGTTTCTTACTTTCTAAGTTGAAATGCTTACCTTTTCTAGCCTGTATCATCTAAAATGTTCACCACCAGTTGTTCTTCCTAAAAGTGTTTGCTCTAACTGTAATGTGAACAGTACTCTGTCTACCACAGAGATTGTATGCTCTATTTGTAAAATTCTTGTAATTATTGTAATATGGATGTAAATCTTACTGTAACCTTACCTGGAGCTTTTCTCCCCAGGACTCTATTGAAAATGGTTTCATTTGGCCCAATGGGCTATCCTGGTAAACCAACTGCAAATAAATAAATAAATACATAAATGGCAATACTCAGATCTGCTCTGAGCTACAGCAGAATGGCACTAGATACACTGATCCCAAGGATATTGCCAATATCCTGGCAGATAGATTCAGTGCCAACTTCACCCCCCCTTATCTCAATACCAAAAGAATGCCAAATTCCAGTAATCACGGCCACTCAGGTAAAACCCGCACTTTCCAAAGCCAAGAATACAGCATCCATGGGGCAAGATGACATCCCAGGCTATGTACTACATGAACTACAAAATGAACTGGCACCTCACCTATGTGTCATGTTTAATCATGAACTACAAAATGAACTGGCACCTCACCTATGTGTCATGTTTAATCATAGCCTCACCTCAGGCTTCGTGCCCACAGAGTAGTGCATAGCTACAGTCATCCCACTCCACAAGGGGGGTTCCACTTTGGATCCCGGGAACTACTGTCCCATCAGTCTGATGAGACTGATCTGCAAGGCCGTATTATCATGGAACTTATAAATAAAGACATTGGCAACCTTCAAACACTGGATCCCACCCAGTTTGGGTTCACAAAGGGCTGATCTTGCCTCCTGAACATGATCAACTTCTTTGAATCAGTCTCCAGAGCTGTGGATGAGAGTAAGGTGGTTCACACAGCCTACTTGGACCTCGCTAAGGCTTTCAACACTATCCCCCACTCTGGAATCATAGATAAACTTAATAAGCTGGGCATTAATCCCTACGTAACTCGATGGGTTGCAAACTGGCTTACTGACAGATCACACACTGTAAAAGTAGCCGACTCCAAATCCAGCTCCAGACAAGTGACAAGTGGTGTACTCTTGTTTAGCATCTACTTCTCTGAAGTACAGGCCAACACTAAGGGACTCTGGCTTACAAAGTTTGCAGATGACTGCAAGCTGGGAGCCATTATTGAATCCCCAAATGATGTGTATATGCTACAAAAGGGCCTTACCAAACCAGATGCCTGGTGCCAGAGCTATGGGCTCAAGCTAAATGTCAAAAAATATATAGTTGTCCCCTTTGGGAAAAAACAGGTACCTGTGAACTACCACATAGGTGGCAGTACACTAAATACTGAAAGTGTGATAACAGGCCTAGGGACACAGGTGGACAGTGGTCTCACCTTTGATAACCACATAGCCACAACAGTTGGAAAATCCTTCTACTTGGCACACCTCATCACTAAGGGATTTTCATCCAGAAGAAAGGAGATTATTGTCCCTCTGTACTCATCCCTCATTAGACCCATTATAGAATACAGTGCCCCATTTTGTATGTACCTCACAAGACATCTGCAACAACTAGAAAGGCTGCAGAAATACCTCACAAAAATAATCACAGGCCTAAAGCAGATGACTTATGCTGACCATCTAAAGAAACTACAGCTATACTCTGTCACATATCGCCTACTCAGAGGTGATATCTGCCTAACATACAAGGCCATGTCAAAACCAGAGTTGGTGGACATGCTACACTTAAAGAAATCCCAATCCCTCTGAGCCACATGCTCCAGGGATCTTAACCTTGTCATCACAATGAATTGAACATGCTGGAGGGATAGGTTCCTGACCCAGAGACTCTCCATACTCTGGAATAGGCTGCCCATACATGTCAGGCAGAGCCCCTCAATGGCCCTCTTCAAGAAGAACCTTGATGATTGGATGGGAGACAGGAAATTCACCCCGGGGATCACATCAGTAGCCCTGCTAGACAGGGGTCCAGAAAAGGAAATATTTGTGGGAAGCAATAGCCAGGGAATCGTTATGGCTCGGATTGTATAGGCCCTAGGGCAAATAGCCTAGTACCTACCTATGAACCTATAATGGTGTTTCTATTTCTGAAGTCCAGGAATCTCTGTGCTAGAAAATTTGAAGCTGTTTAGGATCCCAGTATATAGAGGGGTAATTAAGTCCCTTATGAGTAGGGTGATTGGTTGGATATTAAGTGTCTCCAGCAGGTCTAAAGTATGCACTGTGAGTTTCTTGGGACATGGAATATGACTTACAAGAGGTGTCAAGATTGGGGTGAAGATAAATGAAGGCTGCCAGCCCAGCCGGATAGAATTTTGGAGATAATTCTGTCATCTGTAAATATTAATGTAAACCAAAGGCTTGTTGTCTTAAATGGCAAAAATAGTGTTACATGTGGAACTGGAAAAAATGTAACAACAGTGCACTCTACTTACCAAGTAAAGCATGTTGTGACCCTTTGATGTTAAAACTCGGAGCCAGTAAGTCTAGAGTGAGGCATCCTGCCTATTGTTTTAAGGCCAGAGTTAATGGTCAGAATTTGCATGCATAAATGTACTTTATTGCTCTGGTTTCTGCCCAGCGGTGAAGAATATAAATGTAGTTTGTGTTAGCCTGGGAACCCAGGGGAATGTGAAGAATGATGTAATGTGAACCAGGAATGTGATTTTAAAAACAGAGAGAATCAGAGAGCATTAAGCATTTCTGTCTTGACCATCCAACTCACCAGCACTGTCTTGCTCTATATGTAAGTTTATCTTAGACTTGTGTTTTCTCTTAGAAATAGCTAGAAACTAGAAAGATTAGACTAAGTGTTTTTCTATGATGTTAGAACTGTACTATTGAATTATTTTAAGTATTATCTGTGATCTTTGAACTCTTGACTAGCACTGTGTAGTAAAAAGTATTGTCTTGTGTTTTGACTATTTGTTATTAAATATTTTTAAACCCTTTCAACTGTGGCTGTTTTTGTAGAGATAATTTAAGCTCTTTAGAGTACTTGCATGCCATTGGTAAAATTGTACAAAGCCACTTCAATAGCTTTAGCCCTGGGCTATACTAACAATTGGATACTATTGCACAGTAATAATTGGACACCCTTTTAAGGGCATTTGAATAGCTGATAAATATTAGTGGGTGGTGGCAGCTGGTACTACTGTTTAGTCTGGGAAAAAGGGGCACAGCTAGAGAACCTGTGCCAGCCTTTCCCAGGAGTGTCTGTGGGGTTGTATAAACTCTTCTCAAAATGTGTGTGTGTGTGTGTGTGTGTGTGTGTGTGTGTGTGTGTGTGTGTGTGTGTGTGTGTGTGTGTGTGTGTGTGTGTGTGTGTGTGCCAGGTACTTGGGCAGGGATACAAAGCACTGGTTGGACAAAGAGGGTGCTGGAGGTTTTAGCTTGACCACTAGGCTGATATCTGGACCCTATAGCTGTGCCAGTGAGGAGTCTTATTGGGGACCTGGAGAGCAAGGGAGCAACCAGCCCTGGACTGACTGTGATCACTGTGTGCTCTTAAGAGAAATTGCACTTTACTGTGTGTATTTGTTATCCTTTCCTCCTATATGAGACACCCCTCACTGGTGTTTGTGGTGAGGATTGAGGCTCCTTGATTGCTGGGCCAGGGCATGGGCATCACAAGGGGTCCAAATGGAGAGATGATAAGTCAGCAAGCAAAAGAGTGTAGTATTGCTGAAACTGAATTCATCCTAAGGTCTTGGTGAGTACCTTTATGTGGTGGACCCTGTTTTTCACAAAATCACACCAAGATGACACTGACATATAGACTGTATTTTATATAGCATATATCATGGACAGAAGTAGGTCAAAAATTAAAAAAGATAGCTGGGTGCACAAGACCCAGGATAAAAAAGTGCCCAATCCTGGTAGGCACATTGGTGCCAGGACTGGAAAAAATGACAGTGTAGAATCCTCAAAATACAGAAACATTCCTACAATGGAGCTAGGCCAGGCCCAGGGGAGGATGGCGCCCCTGGTGTAGAAGGAAGTAGCAGTCCACAAAAATCACAAAAACTGATAGGCCAAAGAGGAGTCATAAAGATGATAGAGTGGACAATTGAGGATAAGAAAGAAATTATGTATTGTTATTATTATGCAAAAAGCCCAGAATTTCCAGACACAAGATATTGAAAAAGATTGCAAGAGAATTTTAGTAGAAATAAAAATACTTCCACAAGAAAAAAACTATCAGAAGCTTCAAATAAAAATTTGTGTTTATTAATATAATAGATTTCTGAAAAACATTATATAGACCAAGAAAGTTTGATCTGTTTGGAAAAAAGCTTCTGAGGAAGTGCAAAAATATAAACAACAAAACCAAGAGATTTTTGAAAAGTATAAAAAAGAAATATGGACATGGGAAAGAAAGAGAGATTTGATATGGTGCAATATTTATACAAAGCTGAAAGCCAAATTAATCAATACAAAATTGGCAGCCCCAAAGATACTCAAAGAGAAATACAGGCCAAGACATCCATATATGGAAAATTTAACAATAAAAATTAATATCACAAAGAGGGAATGTAGAAAAGATGATTAGTAAAGTAGAAATTAAAAAAATAGAAGTTGAAGTTATGGAATGCCTACAAAATTAAGAATTTAGTTTAGAAGGTCTAACACAGGTTACATCACAGCATGATGGAATGAGTTCCCAAAGTAAGGAGACATCTGAAGAGGAAATATGGACATGGGGAAAAAGAGATTTAGTATGGTCTAATATTTATGCAAAGGAAAAAAAGCAAAACTAATCAACACAAAAAGAGCAGCACCAAAGATATTTGAAGAAAAATACAGGCAAAGGAATCCAGACATGGAAAACTTACAATACAAAAAATAAGATGACAAAGAGGAAAAGTAGAAAAGAAAATTACTAATGGAGAAGTTAAAGAAATAGAAACTGAGGTTATGTAGTACCTGTGAAGTGAAGGATTCAATGTAGAAAATCTAACTCAGAAAGCACCACAGCAGGATAGAGGAAAAGACATCCAAATTAAGGCAAAACCAGTGGAATGGGAAGCAAATGGTCAGTTGCCGTATGAAGATATTTTGGAGCCTTCCACAGGAAACCAGTATAAATGTTCACTTGAAGCTGGACAGCAAGGGAAGGAACAGGAAACTGCGGCAACTCTGTCAGTGTTGAGGAATGATAGACCAGTGCACTCCCATATGACACAGAAGACACAGGATGAAATCAATGAGAATGTGCTACAGGAAGATGCTAGAACTTTCTATAGAATGGCCACAGGAAATGGAGAGCAAAAAATGTGCCTTCAGTTTAGAAGAAAATGAGTTAAGAGAAGAGTTGCTTGATTTAATGGAAACAGATAGACATATTAAGATCAATAAAAGACTGCAGAAGGTCAATAAAGCCCCAAAAGTCAGAAGTTTCATAAAACAAATGAACACAGTAATTAGGACTATCCATAGCGATCCATGCGATATAACTTAAGTAAACAGGCTATATTACTGTACAGTAAATTAATAACAGATAAAATTCTACCACAAGAACAAAGGGTAGTAAGGGAAAGGAAGGGGAGTAATTGAATACCATCATGGAAGTATCAAATAGAGAAAACTATAAAGCAATTAAGACAAGATGTGTCACTGTTAGAAGAGTATAAAAGAGGACACAGATCAAGAAAATACTCAGAAAGATAGACATGATAAAAGTAATACACAGTATCATAACGGTTCAGGATTTATCATGCACTATTGCAAATAATAAACCAAAAATATCAGCACGGGCAGAAAAACTTAGAAGATGCACAGATAAATAAAAAGGAAAAGTACAAAATAAACAATTTATTGATGACCCAAAAAAGTTTTATGGAGAATTGGGAAAGAAGGTAAAGGGAATTGAAAGACCACAAAAAAAGAAGAAATAGATACATTTTGACGAAGTATTTATGAAGATCCTGTGGAACATAACAAAGATGCTAAATGGATAAAAGAAAGAATAAGAAATTCAAAGGTACAGGATATGAAGTGGGATGAAGTAACAGCCAGAGAGATTGAAATAAAGTTAAGAAAAGCCTCCAGTTGGAAAACCCCATGCCCAGATGCAGTACCTAACTTCTGATTAAAAGTATTAACATCTTTGCACAAAGATTTAGGCATGAGTAAGAACTATTTATATGCACACCCTGAACAGACACAACCTGGCCAACAACAGGAAAAACAATGCTCTTACTGAAGAGTGAACCCGCAAGCTACCTAAAAATTATAGACTAATAACTTGCCTTCTGACAATGTATAAACTATACACCGAAATTGATGCAGACAGAGTATATAGTCATTTAGATGAAAATTCAGTCATGGCACTAGAATAAAAGAATAATAAAAGAAAGTCATATGGAACAAAGGATCATTTGTTGCTAAATAAAATCATAATGAAGAACTGTAAAAAGAAGAAGAATCTAAGTATAGCATGGATTGATTATAAAAAAGCAATTGACAGTATCCCACATTCATGGATAAAAGAGTGCTTAAAAATGTATAAGATACACCCTACACTGATTGATTATATCATTACAGTGACCATGAAATAGTGACAGATCACTTTGCAATTAAGCTGTGATAAAGAACAAATTATTATTCCAGGGATAAAAATTCAAAGGGGGATATTCCAGGGTGACTCTGTCATTGTTGCTATTCTGTCTTGCCCTTAACCCATTAAGCTGTG
Organism: Protopterus annectens; assembly: GCF_019279795.1. Classification (NCBI taxonomy): domain Eukaryota; kingdom Metazoa; phylum Chordata; order Ceratodontiformes; family Protopteridae; genus Protopterus; species Protopterus annectens. The sequence goes on from NC_056733.1 coordinate 19,929,478, forward strand.
TAGTTAACAGATTAGGTCATGGCTATAATTTGGCTCCTAGAAAACAACAAAGTGTAAAGACTTCTCATCTTCTCTTTGTCGATAATTTAAAACTGTATAGCTTATCAGATGAAGAACTGAAAGCACAACTGCAAGTAGTCAAAACTTTTTCAGATGATGTAAGAACATAATTTGGTCTTGATAAATGTGCAAAAGCAATTTTTAAAGCAGGAACCAAGAAAACATCAGTTTGGGATAAGAATGTGATATAAAAGAACTTGAGCAAAAGGGAGTGTATAAATATTTGGGATCAACAATAAAATATGAATAAATGTAAATAAAACTTAGGAATATTTTAGAAGACTTAAATTAATCCCTGGGTCTCGTCAGAACTCGACAGAGATTTGTGATGCATGGCTAGGCTTAAAAAGACCCTTGTGGTTGCTAGCCTAGTAAACATCTATGAACCTATGAACTTATGAATCTATGAATCCTAAAAACAGCATTGACATTTAGGAACAAAATCCAAACTATAAACCAATTTGCTGTTCCTGTCCTAACTTGCAGTTTTGGAGTGATTGACTGGTCCCAAAGGGTGTTGGATAGATTAGACAGGAAAATGAGAAAGATGCTTGATGCTCATCAAATGATTTATAAAAATCAGTGCATACCAAGATTATATATTCCCCATTCCAAAGGAGGGAAGGGCCTACTTGAAACTGATTACATGTATAGATCTGCAGTTGTGGGACTGCATACATATCTGCTGACCTCACAAGACCTAAACACAGTGAAAGTTTTGAAACATGAGGAGAATCAGTCTAAGATGACTTCCTTGCTTAGTCTAGCAGAAGAATATTGGTGTCAAGCAAGAATGGAAATCAAACCACAAGTAGATAAAAATCAGGCAGCAACTGAATGTGCCAACAAAACAAAAGACAGAATATAAGGTAAAGGATCAGATGAGAAGGCAAGAAATGTAGAAAATGCATAAATATAGTTGCAAGTACAGAAAACCCCTGGAAGAACCCCATGTTGATCAGGATCAAATGCAGGAATGGTTAAGGAGAGGCAAATTTAAACCAAAAGATGAAAGGTTAATATTGGTGGCCCAAGATAGTGGGCTATATACACGTTGGTTTACTAACTCCATTGAACATGTGGGAGAAACAGACAAATGTAAGTTTTGTAAAACAGAAGTGGAAACAGTCGCACACCTTGTTGCTAGTTGTGACATACTAATGACAGAAGGACTGTGTACTGAAAGGCATAATAATATGGCAAGACTGTTGCACTGGGGATTGTGGAAACATTATAATACTGAAGTAGCTGAAGAACACTGGAAACATGACCCACAGAGCATCACAGAAATGATGAAGTCTACATCACATGGGATCACCCATTACCAACAGTTCAAAAGATAGATGCAAGAAAACCAGATATAGTGACCCATGAAAAGAAGACAAACGTAGCATTGATAATTGAAACCGCTGCACCCAGTGACTACAGTGTCTTGCATACAGAGAGACACAAAGTCATGAAATATCAGGATTTGCAGGCAGTAATGAGAACAATGTGGAAGAAAGATGCACAGACAGTTCCAATAGTAGCAGGAGCAATGGGTCTTATAAAAAAAAAATCTACAATTGTATTTAGATATGTTACCAATATATGTAACTCCATACGAATTGCAAAAGGAGTTATTACTGAGCACATTGCGAATGCTGTGAAGAGCACTTCTGTCTGACATCAAAGATTGAAACAATACTAATTTCATGAACTTTAATCATACTTTGACTCAGGAATGGGGTCCATTCCCATCATGGTATTAGAAAGCCAAAAGACTTGGAGAAATTAAGAAAAAGGGGATCTGAACGGAGAGATGATAAATCAGCAAGCAAAGGAGAGTAGTATTGCTGGAATTGAATTCATCCTCAAGTCTTGGTGGGTATCTTCATGAGGTGAACTCTGTTTTTCACAAAATCTTACCAAGACAACACTGATATATATACTGTATTTTATATAGCGTATATCATGGACAGAAGTAGGTCAAAAATAAATTAAAAAAAAAACATAGCTGGGTGCACAAGACCCAGGATAGAAAAGTGACCAATCTTGGTAGGTGCATTGGTGCCAGGACTGGAAAAAATGATAGTGTAGAATCCACAAGACATGGAAACATTCCTACAGTGGGGCCAGGCCAGGTTCAGGGGGGAGGATGGCCCCCCTGTTTTGGAAGGAAGTAGTAGTCCACAAAAGTCACAAAAATTGATAGGCCTAAAAAGATCCATAAAGACAATAGAGTAGACTGTTGTGGATATGAAAGAAATTATGTATTATTACTGTTATGCAAAAAACCCAGAATTTCCAGACAGAAGATATACAATAAGATTAAGTGAGAAATTAGAGGAAAGAAACACACTTGCACATGAAAAACTGTCAGAAGCTTCAAATAAAAATTTGTGTTCATTTATACAACAGATTTAGAAAAAACATTATATAGAGCAAGAAATCTTGGGTTGTTCCAAAAAAGAAGTGACAGAGGAAGTACAAAAATATAAAGCATAAAAATCCAGAGATTTTTGAAAGATATAAAAAAGAAATATGGGCATGGAAAGAAAGAGAGATCTGATATGGTGCAATATTTTTGCAAAGGAGAAAGCCAAATTAATCAATACGAAAAAAGCAGCCTCAAAGATATTCGAAAAGATATATAGGCAAAGGCATCCAGATATGGAACATTTCAAAATACAAAAATAAGATCACAAAGAGGGAGTGTAGAATAGATTAGTAAAGTAGAAGTTCAAAAATAGAAGTTGAAGTTATGGAATACCTTTGAAAAGTGAAGGATTTAGTGTAGAAAGCCTAACACAGGTTACATTACAGCATGATGGAACATGTCCCCAATTAAGGAGAAACAGGAGGAGCAGGAGACTTCTGAAGAATAAATATGTACATTGGAAAGAGAAAGGGATGTTATATGGTGCAATATTTACACAAATGAGAAAGCAAAACTAATCAATACAAAAAGTGCACCACCAACAATATTCAAAGAGAAATACATGCAAAGGCATCCAGATATGGACAATTTTACAATACAAAAAAATAAGAAAACAAAGAGGAAAAGTAGGAAAGTGAATTAATAATGGAGAAGTTAAAGAAATAGAAAGTGAGGTTATGGATTACCTGTGAAGTGACGGATTTAGTGTAGAAAATCTAAATTTGATAACACAGCAGCATACCTCTCAACCTGGAAAAATCAAAAATCTGGTGGACAAAGTTCATGAAAAATAGGTACAAATCTGTACGCTGATTAACATAAAATTTGCATACATTATTAAGTAACCTCACCCACTCCTGTGGAATTGTGGGATACCAATTTTCAAACACAAACTGAAGAACAGACAACCAAAATATGGCACCAGAGTCCCCCTGTAGCCATTCATCTCCAATGTCACATTACCTGGCTATTTCGCCCCATTTACCATAAACACTAATGTGTGCATACTGCTTTACTTATACAATGATTATTTTGATTTTTACATTTTGTAGCACAATGCACACAAACACTAACAGATCTCTGCTAAACAAAGCAAAACTGTCTTACAATGACAATAGACTTGGCAATAAAACTTCTCTGCCCTTGAAACTCACATTCATTGAACCAGCATTGAAACTCACACCAAATCCAAAGAAAATGCATCTGGCCAGTGGTAGATAAAGATTACCTTTGAGCTGTTTTCAAATCATAAGCTCCTGCTTTGCACACAAAACAAGAAACATACATGCATTCTTTGATACACCTTCCTGACTTTATTAAATTATATTCCTTGCATAATACAGCACACTTGTTAGACTAAAGTTTGAGCACATTTTAAAATTTACTGTTTGAACATTTTACCAGTAGGCAATGAAACAAAATGTATGAACCAATAATGACAAAACTGCCCAATTCAGAACATTTCCATCATAAAAGTCTACTATTTTATATATATATATATATATATATATATATATATATATATATATATATATATATATATTGCACTTATTTTCAACTTTGTTTTTTTGTTTTTTTTGGGGGGGGGACAAAAGGCCAAAAACCAGACAGGGACACATTTTAAACACTGCTTGTATAATTATATGGCACTGTACTAGGTATCCATAGACATTTTCCCCTAAGTGCTGGAAAGATTGTAGCTATAGTTTGGTCCGACTGCATGGAATAACTGCTGGCAAAAAAAAATTATACATCCCTATCTTGAACTTGCCAAACCTTTACACACACACACACACACACACACACACACACACACACACACACACACACACACACACACACACACACACACACACACACACACACACACACACACACACACACACACACACACACACACACACACACACACACACACACACACACACATTATAACATCATTCACCTCCAGCTCTAATTGAAGATCAGTGCAGCGTGCTAATGATTGTATCCGGTATATTATCTGATGCTCATTCAGCCTATTACTGTCCAATAGAGACCTGCCATTTTACATTTGTGGTCTGCCTTTCAAGTTAAACCCTGAGCAACACTCCTGTCATACTTTTGAAACAAGCCATAAATCTGCTATAATAAACACTAGAGCCTTCTTCAAAGAAGAGCAACTTTACAATGCATACACTTGAGCAGCGAGAAAAAAACAGCTGTTTAGCAGTACCTTAGTTCACATAACAAGCAGCGAGAACCCCCCCCCTTACAACATGCCCATAGCAGCGAAAATCAGAGCAGTGAGAAACTTCACTTAACAATGTACTTCAGCTAACAACCTTGTGAAATATGGCCAAAACAAAGCAGTGAGAAACTAAAGTACTTGCGACCCCTCCTGCATATGACCAAAAAAAGCAGGCTAAGCAGCAAGCTGTTTAGCAGCAGAGAAGCTTCAGCTAACAATGTACTTAGTGAATGTACCTGATTCTTAAGTCTAAACTTGACTCCTCCATGCTCAAGCCATAGTACCAGTCTACCAGAGGCCGAGAAAAAAAAAAAAAAGTACAGTTATCAGTTATTTCCGTACTCGACTCCTCCATGCTGAAGCAGTAAAAGTACCTAAAGTCGATAAAAAGAAACAGTTATTATCAGTTATATTCCCACGCTTGCAGCCAGCCGGAAGTGTATGCCCTTGAGCTTACTGAGCTCAATTCCGACAGGCTAATGGAGCTGACATCATCTCACACATGATGACGTCAGCTCCAAAAGTGTGAAAAGAAGAATTAAAAAAAAAATCAGGAATGAAGGGGTGCCACTCGGGAATCGTGGCACCCCATTATTTAGGCCCCAAAACTCGGTAAAAAATTAGTAATTCAGTGCAGTTGAGAGGTATGCACAGCAGAAAAGAGCAATGGATCCCCAAATTAAGGAGAAACCAGTGCAGTGGGAAACATCTGATCAGTTGCCATATGAAGATACTTTGGAGCCTCCCATATGAAACAGTACAAAAGTTCAGTTGTAGTTGTACAGTATAGAAGGAACAGCAAACTGTGGTAACTCTGACACAGTCAATGTTGTGGAGTGATTGGCTAGTGAGTTCACACAGGAAAGAGTAACAGATGACGGAGGATGAAACTGAAGAGAATATGGTATAGGAATATGCTGTGGAACTTTCTACAGAATGCACGCAGTAAATGAAGAACAAAGAATGGGCTCTCAGTTTAGAAGAAAATGATCTAAGAGAAGAGTTGCTCGATTTAATAGAGATGGACCAACATATTAAGATCGTTGAAAGAAATAGACTACAGAAAGTCAATAAAACCCAAAAAAGTTAGAAGTTTGATAAAACAAATGAATACGGTAATTAGGACTATTCATAGAGATTCTTATGATATAACAAAAGTAAATAGGATATGTTACTTTGCAGCTAAAATAATAACAGATAAAGTCTTACCACAAAAACACAGGGCAGGAAGGGGAGAAATCAAATGTCATCATGGAAGTATCGAATTGAGAAAACTATAAAGCAATTAACACAAGAGGTGTCACTGGTAGAAGAGCATAGAAGAGAGAACAGATCAACAACAATACTCAGAAAGATAGATGTGATAAAAGCAATGCATAATATTAGGACAAATCAGGATCTATTGTGCAGTATCACAAGTAATAAACTAAAAATATCAGCACACATAGAAAAACTTACAAGATATGCAGATAAATATAAAGGAAAAGTACAAAATATGCACTTTATTAATGACCTAAAAAGTTTTACAGAGAATTGGGAAACAAGGCAAAAGGAATTGAAACACCACCAAAAAACAAATAAATCAATACATTTTGAAGAAATATCTATGAAGATCCTTTGGAACATAACAAAGATGCTAAATGGATTGAAGAAGTAATAGAAAGCATAAGAAGTTCAAGTGTACTGGATATGAAATGGGATGAAACAGGGTCCAAGAGATTGAAACAAAGTTAAGAAAAACCCATAACTGGAAACCCCAGGCCAAGATGCAGTACTTAACGTCTGGCTAAAAGTATTAACATCTTTACATGAAGATTTAGCCATGAGTAAGAGTTATTTATATGCACACCCTGAACAGACACAGCCTGGTTAACAACAGGAAAAACAGTGCTCTTATTTAAGAATGAGCCCTCAAGCTATCTGAAAAACTATAGACCAATATCCTACCTTCTAACGATGTATAAACTATACGCTGAATAGATTCTGACAGAGCTTATAGTTATTAAGAAGAAAACTCAATCATGGCAATAGAACAAAAGGGTAACAAAAGAAAGTCATATATAACAAAGGATCATTTGTTGTTAAATAAAGTCATAACAGAGAAGTGTAAAAAGGGGAAGAATCTGTATGGCTTGGAAAGTTTACAAAAAAGCATTTGGCAGTATCCCACATTCATGGACAAAAGAGTATTTAAAATGCATAAGATGCACCCTACACGATCAATTACAGTACAGTGACCATGACATAGTGGCAAACCACTTTGCACTTAAGCCATGATAAAGGCCAAATTATTACTCCAGGGATACAAATTCAAAGGGTGATATTCCAGGGTGACTCTCTGTCACTGCTGCTATTCTGCCTTGCCCTTAACCCTACTTAACAAATTAGGCCATGGCTATAATTTGGTTCCCAGAAATCAACAAAGTGTAAAGACTTCTCATCTTCTCTTTGTCGATGATTTAAAACTATATAGTTCATCTGATTTAAAACTATATAGTTCATCAGATGAGGAACTGAAATCACAACTGCAAGTGGTCAAAACTTTTTCAGATGATATCAGAATGTCATTTGGTCTTGATAAATGTGCAAAAGCAAACTTGGAAGCAGAAAAGCTGCAGCACCAAGAAAACATTAGTCTGGGACAGGAATGTGATATAAAAGAACTTGAGCAAGAGGGAGAGTATGAATATTTGGGAACTGATGAATGATCAACAATAAAACATGAATAAATACAAATATAAACTAAGTTGCAAAGAATATTGCTGACCTCACAATATCCAAATGTAGTGAAATTTTTGAAACATGAGAATAAGTCTAACATGACTTCCCTGCTTACTTTAGCAGAAGCATATCGGTGTCAAGCAGGAATGGAAATCAGACCAGAAGTAGATAAAAAAAACAGGCAGTAACTGAATGTGCCAAAAAACAAAAGAAAGAACATAAGATGAAGGATCAGATGAGAAGGCAAGAAATGTGGAAAATGCATAAATACAGTTGCAAGTATTGAAAACTTTTGGAACGACCTCATGTTGATCAGGATCAAACACAGAAATGGCTAAGGAGATGTGAATTTAAACCAAAAGATGAAAGGTTAATATTGTTGGCCCAAGATAGTAGATTGCGTACATGCTGGTTTACAAAGTCCATTGAACATGTGGGAGAAACAGACAAATGTAGGTTTTGTAAAACAGAATTGGAAATAGTTGCACATCTTGTTGCAGGTTGTGATATACTAATGGCAGAAGGACTGTATACTGAAAGGCATAATAATGTGGCAAGACTGTTGTATTGGGGATTGTGTAAACATTATAAAATTGAAGTAACTGAAAAACACTGGAAACATGAGCCTCAAAGTATTATAGAAAATAATAAAGTTTATATCAGGATTTGCAGGCAGCAATGAGGGCAGCGTGGAAGAAGGATACCCAGACAGTTCCAATAGTAGTAGGAGCAACTGGTCTTGTAAAAAATAATTTACATGCATACTTAGATATGTTATTATTACGTGTAAGTCCGTATGCACTGGAGAAGGAGTCATTACTGGGCACATTTTGGGTGCTGTGAAGAGCACTTCTGGCTAACATCAAGGATTGAAGCAGTACTAATTTCATGAACTTGAATCATACTTTGATTTAGGAATGGTGTAGATCAGAGTATAGCACGTGCGTGCTGTGTGTTTAAAAAAGCATGCAAGGCTGTGTGTGCATATATAAATTCCAGACATGTGCAATCCCTAGTGCTTTTTTGAAGAAGCAGTCAGTGTGTAAGCATGTATGATCACAGCAGTTAGTTTGTATATAAGTTACTTAGTCATAGTCAAATAAGTTTTACAGCACTTAATTTAATATTTGTTTACTGGGAAAATCTGACTTGGAACAAAGCCAATATTCGGCGGCTGCCTGGGGAGAAATGCTTCAGGTGCATGTCTTTGTAACTATGGAGGAAACCGGAGCACCCGGAGGAAAACCACATGAACGCAGGGAGGACATGCAGACCCTGCACAGAAGGCACTCCAGCTGAGAATCAAACTGTAGAACCTCTTGCTGTGAGGCGACAATGCTACCACTGCACCACTGCCCCATCCAAATGTTTGTATAGAATAAAGCTGCTTTAACAGAACCCATGAAGACTCGTTTATTTGTGTACCAACACAAAAATGACTTGGTCTCAGAACCAGGATGGAAAAGAACAAAACATTTGGAGCCCTGAGATGTAAAGGCTACAGCGAATGTAAAACCAAGAGAAAACCATGCGAACATAACCAGAAGGAATCAAAGGTAATGAAAAGCAGTATGAATTTACTCGATGCAAAGAGGCAAGAAAAGGCATTACAACAGCATAAACCACATTATCAGGCAAGAGGAAAGCTCAAAACGTTTGTTAACTAAAGAAAATGTTTAAAAGTGTTTGATGAAACAAATGTGTTTAAAGATGAAACAAGCATGTTAAAGATAAAATGAGGATGTTTAAGGCAGAAAGAGTGTGTTTAAGGCATACCTGGGCATGTTTAGAGTAAAACAAGCACAAAGAATAATAATAAGAAAAGAAAAGGGGCACAGTAGATAAAAATAAAGCCGGGCGACTGCTATGTTGGGCAAAGTGCTGTGTTTGGGCACATCTACGACTTCGTTTGGTATCAAAAAAGTAGTTACAGTCATTCGAAGTATCTCAGAGTATGTAAAAGTGCTTACAGTGTGTGCTTATTACTGTGCATGTATTTCAAAGAGTTCACTCTTTGTAAAGTGCAACTATCTCATGTAATTTAATTGAAGCATGGTTGTTTGAAGGAAAGTTCTTTGCAAAGAGTTGCCTGGCAAGGTGCCGCCATTTTGGGACAATTTCAGTGTATTGCATTTAGTTATTTATAAAGTGAACATACCTCAAAAGACATTGAATTTGGACAACCAAAATCTGATTATTCACATTGTGCAATTGCTTAACAAATTTCTTGTATTAAAGAAAGGTATTTCTTACAAAAGATTACAAGAGTATTACAGTGCTCATGAATTGCTCAGTTGCATTACAAAGTTCTTGAATGTTTCTTAAAATGACTTTAATAAGTGATAATGCATGACTGTTCCATGCCTGCCTTTATCTATAAATTTCCAAGCAACTACTTTAGCATTTTAGCCTTTACCAATTCTGAAAGCCGATGATTTTAGCATTTCTACCTTTACTTACCAAAATTTTATAAAAGCATCACAAGGTCTGAGAAAATATTCTGTTAAGCTCCGTAAAACAGTAGATAAGTTGAAAAGGTATTCTGCTGAGTTTCGTAAAGCATCGAGAAAGCTAAAAGGTTATTTCACAAAGTATAATAAAGCATCGAGAAACTTAAAAAGCTATTTCATAAAGCACAGTGAAGCATTAAAAATTTTAAAAAGGTATTTCGCAAAATGCAATAAAGCATCGAGAAGCCCGAGAGGTTTATTTCGCAAAGTCCAGTTAATTGAAAGCACTATGTGGTTATTCATTCACACAATACCAATAAGCACAAAGAATGAAAGTGCAGATATAAAGCAGGAACCAAACTGAGTATTCATGCCAATTACTTATGCATGCTTATATATATATATACATATATATATATATATATATATATATATATATATATATATATATATATATATATATATATATATATATATATATATATATATATATATATATATATATATATATGTGTGTGTGTGTGTGTGCGTGTGTGTGACTGCCATATTGTTATACAAGCTGAACCCAGAGAAGACCCAGAGTGTTTAAAGTGTAAGTTCAGAGAAATGGGCAACCCCCAGATGAACATTACATTAGCGAGGCATTTGTTCTACATAAGAAATCAGAAGCCAGGGGAAACATTTGCAGCTTACATAATTGACTTGAGTAACAAGGCCAAAATGTGTCAGTTTGGTGACTTGAAAGATGAGCTTATAAAGGCTATACTTGCATGTGGTATTAATAGTGCTGCAGTGAGGAAGATTTTGCTTTGTGACAGTGATTTGACATTAAGCAAAGCAATATAGATTTGTCAGCTCCATGAGGTGACAGAAAGGCACATGGACATGCTTACAAGTGACAAAAGTATGGTTGCAGTAAGCTCCAGAGCAAACATAGACAGTATGCAACACATGGCAAGCAGAAACAGGCCTAAACAGAGGGCTGCCATAGAAATTCCAAAGAAGGTGCCGAGTTTTCCAGAAAGTTCTAGGAAAAGTGCAAGCTCCACCACCATCTCAGTACCATACAAGTGTGAGTAAGCAAAACCCAAGTCTAGCTTTATTTTTAACTGTCAAAATTGTGGTGCAAACCATGAGTCTAAAAGAGAGAAATGTTTAGCATATGGTCAGCAGTGCCATAAGTGTAAGAAATTGAACCACTTTCACAAGTTTTGCAAATCAAATAAGCCTCACATAGTTGTAAAGAAAGGTCATGCAAAAAAACAAGTTGATTAAATAGAGCCAAAACAATAAGTTTTCTACATAGATGGCGTATCAGTGCTAGGAGAAAGAGTTGACACAGTAAACTTATTGACAAGTAATGAAGTGTTTTGCACAGTTCGGATCAATGGGAAATCCACAGAGCTCAAAGTCGACACTCGATCAAAGTGCAATGTTATATCAGCAGATACATTTGCAAAAGTGAGAACCAATGAACAACTCAATGTGACCAGCAGTGCAAGACTTGTTGCGTATGGATGTGAAGAAATTCAAACCGAAGGTTCAGTACTACTTACATGTTATTTGGCTGAGAACTGTTGCAACTTATTATTCTAGGTAGTCCGACAACCAGTACAATCTTTACAAGGTCCCAGATAGTTAACGAATCTGCTTTCTTTTGCTAGAGAAGTTCATCATTTGAGTGCATTTCCAAGTTCAAGTTTTGCAGAAGCCATTTTCTCAGAATATGCTGATGTTTTCAATGACATATTGTGCAAGCTTCCATTTGTGCATTCTATGAAATTAGACCTTGAGGTCACTCCAGTGGTCAAACCAGCAAGAAGAGTTCCAATAGCTATGCAAGATAAAGTCAAAGCTCAGTTAGTTAAGATGGTGCAATAAGGTATGACCCAATTGAATGGGTGTCGTCCATGGTAGCCGCTCACAAGAAAGGCTCAGATAAAATCAGAATATGCATTGACCCTGGAGATTTGAACAAAGCATTAAAGAGGCCATATCATCTAGTGCACACAGTTGAGGAAGTCTCAGCTATAATACCAAATGCCACTGTATTTTCTGTTTTGGATGCAAAGAGTTCATTTTGGCAAGTGATGCTTGATCACAAATCCTCATTTCTAAGTACTTTTAGTACCTGATTTGGCAGATACAGATTTCTAAGGATGCCATTTGGAATAAATTCTGCAAGTCAAGTTTTTCATTGTGCAATGGAACAAATTTTTTCAGGTTATTCATGTGCCATAATAGTAGATGATCTACTAGTTGGAGGCAATGGCAAAGCAGAGCATGACAGAAACATCAAGAAAGTTCTAGAAAGACCACGTGAAGTAAATTTGAAGTTCAATCCCCTGAAATGCAAATTCAGGCTTCCAGAAGTAATCTATGTAGGACATTTGTTTACAAGTACAGGCTTAAAACCTGACCCAATCAAGCAAACAGCTATTTTAGAGATGTCAGCACCAGATAATGTGCAGAGTTTACAGTGTTTTCTGGGATGGTCAACTATTTGGGCAAGTTTATACCAGATTTTAGTGAGTTGACAGCACAGGTAAGAGAGCTAACATGAACAAATGTTGTATGGTTATGGTTACAACATCATCAGAAGGCATTTGATGACCTACAGCAGAAATTTGTGGCCCCCCCCCACGTTAAGGTACTATGATGTGACTAAATCTGTTGTCCTATCCTGTGATGCTTCTAATTTTGGTCTTGGTGGAGTTATTCTGCATGAGGGCAGACCAGTAGCCTATGCATCTAGAACACTTACTAAAACTGAAATGCATTATGCTCAAATTGAGAAAGAGCTTCCAGCAATAGTTTTTGGATGTTCCAAGTTTCACGATTATATTTATGGTCAAGCTATTCAAATTGAAACTGACCATCAGCTTCTAGTTACTATTCTAAAGAAACCTATGCATTCTGCTCCAGTGAGATTACAGAAAATGATGCTCAGATTGCAAAAGTACAATTTCAAAATGGTCTACACTAAAGGTAAATTGCTTTATCTGACTGATACTTTATCCAGATTGCCTAGACATACAACAGAACAGCTTGATGCTGAAAATTTTGACTTTGATGTAATGTCAGTGCATACTTTTTCTACCACTAGACTTGATGAGTTGAGAGGTCACACTATGGCTGATCAAATCTCAATCACTACATCAATGTTGGATGGCCATCAAAGCAATCTAGTTTATCATCTGAGGTACAATCATATTTTCCCTGCAGCAATGAATTGTTGATGGAAGATGGTATTATTTTCAAAGGTCCTAAAATTGTTGTTCCTGCTTCATTACAGCATGAATATATTCAGATATTGCATTGTGGCCACCCAGGTTTATTACCTACTAAGAGAAGGGTAAGAGAGCTAGGATTTTGACCTTCATTATCAAAAGGCATTGATAGTGTTCTTTCTTCTTATTCGATATGTAATAGTAACACAGCACATTTGCAAAAGGAACCACTTCAGCTAAATCCAATACCTGAACTACCTTGGTCTACTGTTGCAAGTGATATCTTTGAATGGAACAATCAATACTATTTGGTTTTGGTAGACTCTTACTCGAACTGGTTTGTGATTGATGATCTACCAAACTTAACCTCAGCAGCTGTTACCACTAAGCTTAAACATCATTTTTCAGTTCATGGTAGTCCTCACAAACTCTATTCTGACAATGGTATTCAATTTACTAGCCAGTTTCAGAAATTTGTGAGAGAATGGGACTTTGTACATGTCACTAGTAGTCCTGAATATCCTCAGTCCAATGGTCTAGCTGAATGTGCAGTACAGAGTGCAAAGCAATTACTTGAAAAGTCAAAGCGTGACAATACCGATGTATTCTTGAATGTACTTAATCTCAGAAACATACCTTATGACGATATTCTTTACTCACCTGCTCAAAGACTATTTTCCAGACAAACTAGAACTATGCTACCTATTTCACCAAGTTTGTTGAAGTCTAACTCTAAGAACAACAAAACCATCAAGGCTCAAGAAATCTAGTTATGACAGATCAAGCAGATTACTTTGTTCGTTGAGGGAAGGAGAGATGATATGAATACAGACAAAGGTTTTGATCGAATAGGATAGATAACAGGCATCTGTGTAGAGCCAAGATCTTATTGGGTAAGCTCCGAGGGTGTCAAGTATAGGAGGAATCGCAGACATCTTCCTGTACCAGAATCATTACCACTGTAATCCCAACATTGTATCTGTGATGCATTTTAAAAGTTAAAGACTGATTCAGACATTGTTTCAGACGAGTATGTGTTCAAAAGTCTGATTCTGTTCCAGAGAATAATTTGAACATTCCACAGGTCAACCATTTTGCAGAGACTGTTCCAGTTGCTAAAACTGATTCTCAATTTTATGTCACATGATATGGGCGAGTTTCTAAGCCTAGTGTGAAATACATAACGTGGACTTGATTGTATATACATGTGTACTTAGTATTGTATAGTGCATGTCTCTAGATTGTTTGTGATTTCTGCATGCTAAATATCTCATGACAAATTGCATGATCTATTTCTCAAAGAGGAAGGATGTAGATCATAGTGTAGCACGTGTGTGCTATGTCTTTAAGGAAGCAGGCAAGGCTGTGCATGCATGTCAATATTCCAGACACGTGCAATCTCTAGTGTCATTTTGAAGAAGCAGCCAGTGTGTAACCATGTATGATCATAGCAGTTAGTTTGTATACAAGTTAGTTAGGCATAGTCAAATAAGCTTTACAGTGATGTGTTTGTATAGAATAAAGCTGCTTAAACAGAACCCACAAAGACTTGTTTATTCATATACCAACATGAAAGTGACAAATGGGGTCCATTGCCATCATGGTATTAGAAACCCAAAAGAATTGGAGAAATTAAAAAGACTACTTAGGATATAGTATAGGATTTTATCTATGGTAATATGCATGTGAAGAAACTCCAGTGCATCATTCTGTTTAACCAAGCTAGGGGTATGGTTGTTATTGATGTATATTTAGACACGTCCACCTTCAGCCCCTGTCTTTGCAGCTACTGGTTTAAAGGTGTGGAAGGCAATGAAACCTTTCTCTGCTGCGGCATCCTCTTACTTTAAACCATGTGTTGGAAACTGCACAGATGTCTATATTATCGAGGGTGAGGAGGGCTTAAAGAGACTGTAGTTTTTTTGTTTAGGTTTCTGGCATTGAGCAGTAACACCTTGAGGTTTAGTTGAGTGGATTTTGCTATGCTGATAGATCTGTCAATTTGGCATTGCTTAGAAAAAGGAACTATGGGGAGGATAAAGTATTGGCCAGCATTCAAAAGTGTTCAAAACCCTGTAGGGGACCAGTACAGACCATCCTTGACAAAGCAATGTGGTCTGTTAACCATGTCCCTCTTGCTGACAAGTACTGAATCCACTCAGAATGACACCAGAAACTCAGCCAATTGTTAAAATCAATTATCATTTCTTCTTATTGTGGCATCATCCTTGGTTAAGGTAATGTGCTGCTCAGTGCTAGGCTCAGACCAGTCTGAGATGCATAGTCTGAGAGCGCCATAATGTTTCTCTTCATATAGTCCAGGGAGACATGTCTCAGGTCATTAACACCTACATGGACTATGATGATACCTGTTGTGTAATGACTTGAGAGTGTGTGTGTGTGTGTGTGTGTGTGTGTGTGTGTGTGTGTGTGTAAATTGGAAGTTCCTGGTTCTAACTGTTATCTTCTCCTTGGTCAGACTGATTAGAGGGGCCTCATTATATCTTACACTGCAGTCTCCTATGACTAGAGTTCTGGGAAGGGGGTTTGCTTGCCTTATGGCCTTGGTATTTGGGGCTTCCCTGAGTGTGGGTGCATGTGTGGTGTTAGGTGTTGTTTTTGTTGAGTGCTTTTGTGTTTGCTAAGGATACTCTTTACCAATGGGCAGTGTAGGAGGTCTGTGATCAAGAAGATTGCATTTAAGTGCCTCAGCATACATTGGTCTATGTGTGTGTTGTGTACTATTTGAGTGGGTGTTATGTGTGTGGTTTTGACAATCTAATGTGTGCTTGTATGCAAGAATTTAGCTTCCAATGACATTATGTATGTACACCTCTTATATACTGTATCCGTTACTTTAGTGATTAAGTGGCTGCCAGTAAACACGAGACAATTGCTTGGAAGTTCATCAGCTGAAATAGATCATGGTTTGAGTTTGTTTAATGGTAGTTATATAGGATGTGAGCACATATTTAAAGGTGAAGTGGATGTGGTGACACATAACTTGGACAGGGCTGGGATTATATATTGGGGAATCTTTGATTAGGGACACCATACTATTTTTGAAATAAGAGATGAATTCTATTGCAGTTTTGAGTGGTGAGTTATTGGGAGGGGGTTAGGGGTGAGAATTTGGATGAGATGAAAGATTTCTTTAATGCTTCACCAGAATTTTTAGGGTTATGTTTACTAGTGTTCTAAATGTTGTTATACTATAATTTTTTGTCTTCATCTTTTTGCTTTTTAGTACAGTTGCAGAGCATGCTGAAGTTTGTGAGATATTGTGGTGTTTTATATTTTTGGCATTCTTTCCATGCTTTGTCTCTGTCCTGCATTAGCTTTCTAGTCTTTTCAGATAGCCAAATTGCATAATTTGCTTTTGATCTCTTCCTTCTAGGAGCTGCAAAGACATTTAAGATATTTAGGAAAGTTGTATTGAATTCATTTATAATATCATCTACAGGGAGGATTTTTTAGGATGATCCAATTAATAGATGATGGAGTAGTAATGAACATTTCTGAGTTAAACTTGAACAGGTTGCATGTTTTTTTATAAACGCTGTTTAAGTGGATGTCTGAGATGTCTGGTTGTATAGATTGGGAGATGGTCACCGAGAGAGTCTGGCATTGTACCTGTTGGATTGAATTTGCTAGGGTTTGATACTAGGATCCAATCCAATTTAATAAGGAATTGATGTTTTGCTATGGTGTGTTCGGCTATTAATTAGTTATGTCCAACCAATTGATACTGACATCACCTAGTAGTATTTTTTCTTGTGAAATTGTTATGGATATGTATGTACTATGCCAGTGGGGTTGGAGGCTGGTATAATGGTTAAGGTGTTTACCTCACAGACACAAGGAACAAGGTTTGATCCTCACTTTTGGAAGGAAAATTGGCTAGACTTACAATGGCTCACAAGGGCAGCTAACCTAGTACGTATCTATGAACCTACAGTAGATGTAAAACGTTTACACACCCCTAATAAAATGCCAGGTTTTTGTGATATAAAAAATGAGGCCACTGTAAATAATTTCAAAACTTTTCCTACTTTTAACATGACTTACAACCTATACAAGTCAATTGAAAAACAAACAAATCTGCCAGGGGAAAATATAAAAAATAAAAAACGTACAATATGCTGGTTGCGTAAGTGTGCACACCCTTAAACTAATACTTTGTTGTGTGTGTACACCCTTAAACTAATAATTTTGTGAAGCACCTATTGATTTAATTACAGCATTCGGTCTTTTTGAGTACACACCTGCCATCAATTAAAGAGACTCCGATTAACTCCTAATAAAATTCAGCTGTACTAGTAGGATTTTCCTGACATTTACTCAGTTGCCTGCTACAGCAAAAGCCATGGTTCACAGAGAGCTTACAAAGCATCAAAGGGATCTCATTGTTGAAAGGTATCAGTTAGGGGAAGGCTACAAAAAAAATTTCCATAACATTGGATATATTCTGGAACACAGTGAAGACAGTCATCAAAAAGTGGAGAAAATATGGGACGACAGTGACATTGCAAAGAACTGGATGTCCCTCCAAAATTGATGAAAATACAAGATGAAAACTGGTCAGGGAGGCTGCCAAAAGATCTAAAGCAACACTGAAGGAGCTGCAGGAATTTCTGGCAAGTATTGGTTGTGTACTACATGGGACAATAATCTTCCATATTCTCCATATATCTGGACTATGGGATAAGGTTGAAAGATGGAAGCCTTTTCTTACACAGAAAAAGATTCAGGCCCAGATAAAATTTGCAAAACAATACATCGTCTCCCAAAAGCATGTGGGAAAATGTGTTATGGTCTGATGAGACTAAGGTTGAACTTTTCGGCCACAATTCCAAAAGGTAAGTTTGGCTTTAAAACAACACCCCCAACACAACCCAAATGAAACATAGCCCACAAACTCAGTGTAACACTCAACCACATCCCATAAGGCATAACAACATACCCAACACTCTAGTCATAGGTGACTCTATAGTCAGGCACACTGATGTTCCACTCACCAGGCTAAAGAAGGGGAAAGTTACTGTCAGCTTCCTGTCAGGTGCCAGGATCCGCCACATAACGCATGCACTCAGGTCATTCCACAGCAAGTATAAATATGACACTGTCATTGTCCATATTGATGTGAATGACCTGAGACGTGCCTCCCTGGACTACATGAAAAGTGACATGGAGGAGCTTTCTGATCTTGTAGTCCAGTCAGGTATGACCCTAGCCCTGAGCAGCAGCCTGCCATCACCCAGAATGATACCACAGTACAAGGACAAAATGATTGACTTCAACAATTGGTTAAGCTTCTGGTGTCATTCTGAGGGGATCCAGTATCTGTCTGACTGGGATGACATGATCGACAAACCGCGATGCTTTGCCAGAGATAGCCTGCACCTGTCGCCCTTGGGATTCCGGATACTGGCTAAGGCTCTTGCCACCCCTAAAGTGCCTTTTTTAGGCAAGATTCAAATGACAAATTCACCACCGTAACAGGTACAAGCAAGCAAAATCTGAGGGTAATGCTACTTAATGCTAGAAGTCTAAACTTCAAAATGCACTCACTCGAGGCACTCCTTAAAATGGAGAACATCGACATCTGTGCAGTGACAGAGACCTAGTTCAAAGCTCCAGAGAGCACCCCTGCATTACCAGGCCATAATTCATACCACACCTTTCAGCCACCTAACCTGGACGAAGCACTAAAGGTGGAGGCACGTTCATATTCATTAAGGATATCCACACCTCCATGCTAGTTGCTCAGCATAATGCATCTGAGATTATCCAAGTGCAACTAACTCTGGGCAAGACTGCAATGCAAATTGTAGCTTGCTACAGATCCCCCACCATGCCCCAGTATTCCCACTCCCCATTTCTTGATACACTGGAAAATATTAGGGTACAACCTAACACCCTAGTAATGGGCGATTTCAACTACCCCACCATTAACTGGGAAAACTACTCATGTACCAACTCTTGTGCTCAACGTTTTCTGGAATTCATAAATTCCAATGCCTTGGATCAACTTATCCACACCGCCAACCAGGGGCAGCAATATCCTAGACCTGGTCATTACCAACATGGGCAACCGGTGTTCCACACCAGAGGTCAATTCCTCGTTGGTCAGATCTGACCACAAGCAAATCACCCTAGATATCCACATCCCACCCCCACCCCCATTAGGGAAACCACCGTAAAAAAATTTCTCCAAAGCCAACTTCACGCTTCTTAAGACAGAAGTGGCAAACTTCACGACACCCATGCTGATGGACAATAGAGATACGACTTCTGTATCCTATACAATTGCACTTTATAAACACTTACATGAGTGCATGGATCATGCAATCACTAACAGAACCAAGATGCTATCCTCCAAAAAAAGGAAACCAATCTGGTGGTCTCCTGCTATAAACAAACTCTACAACAGAAGAAAGAAACTGTTGCAAAAAAGAGTAAAATCCCATGATTGGAGGAACTCCATGGTCAGCCTCAGTAAGAAGCTGAGATCTCTCATAAAATTCTCCAAAGCTAGTTATGAAAACAGAATCGCCAGTTATTCTAAAGACAACCACAAAGCATTCTATAGCTATGTCAAGAATCTCAATGGCAACACTCAAATCTGCTCTGAGTTACAGCACAATGGCACTAAAGATACAGAACCAACTGATATTGCCAACATCCTGGCAGATAGGTTCAGTGCTACCTTTACCCCTCTCTCATCCTCTAAAGGGCCCATCTCTATACCAGAAGAATGCAAAGTACCTGTAATAACGGCGGTACAGGTAAAAAACACACTCTCCAAAGCCAAGAACACGGCATCCATGGGACCTGACAGCATCCCAGGCTGCATTCTACATGAACTACAGAACAAACAGGCACCCCACCTAAGTACCATGTTCAGTCATCTCAGGCTTTGTGCCCACTGAATGGCACACATCAACGGTTATCCCACTCCACAAAGGGGGAGCCACCACGGACCCCAGGAACTACCGCCCCATTAGCCTGACGAGCCTGGTCTGCAAGGCTGTGGAGCGTATCATCATGGAACTTATAAACAATGAGACTGATAATCTCCAAACTCTGGACCCTACCCAGTTTGGGTTTGTAAAAGGCAGATCATGTCTCCTAAACCTGATAGACTTGTTTGAAGCAGTCACCAAAGCCGTAGATGAGGGTAAGGTGGTACACACAGCCTATCTAGATCTCGCCAAAGCTTTTGACACCATCCCCCACTTTGGAATTATAGACAAACTCACTAAACTAGGTATAAATCCCTATGTCACAAGATGGGTTGCCAACTGGCTCACTGACAGAACCCACACTGTGTAAGTAGCAGACTCTAAATCCAACTTCAGACCAGTGACAAGGGGAGTACCACAGGGTTCAGTCCTAGGTCCTCTCTTGTTTGGTATCTACTTCTCTGAAGTACAGGCTAACACAGAAGGTCTTTGGCTAACAAAGTTCACAGATGACTGCAAACTAGGAGCCATAATCAAAACTCCTAACGATGTGGACATCCTACAAAAGGACCTCACTGAGACAGATGCCTGGTGTCAAAGCCATGGCCTCAAGCTCAATGCCAAAAAGTGCATTGACATCCCTTTTGGTAAAAACTCTGTACTCATGAACTACCACATAGGTGGTAGTCTACTTAACACCAAAAGTGTGATAAGAGACCTTTGGACAAAGGTGGACAGTAGTCTCTCCTTTGATAATCACATCGCCACAGTAGTCAGGAAATCCTTCTACATGGCACACCTCATCACAAAAGGTTTTTCATCCAGGAAAAAAGAGGTTATTGTTCCCCTCTACTCATCACTCATTGGACCCATTATAGAATACAATATCCATGCTGGTATGTACCTCACAAGACATCTACAACAACTGCAAAGGCCACAGAAGTACCTCACAAAGAGGATTACTGGCCTCAAACAGATGCCCTATGCTGACCGTTTCAAAAAACTCCAGCTTTACTCTGTCATATATCGCCTACTCAGAGGTGATCTCTGCCCAACATACAAAGCTATGTCAAACCCAGAGCTGTTGGACATGCTCCACGTAAAGAAATCCCAATCTGTCCGAGCTACATGCTCTTGGGACATAAACCCTGTCACCACAATAAACAGAACATTCTGGAGGGATAGATTTCTGTCCCAGAGACTTCCCATACTCTGGAATAAACTACCTATCTATATCAAACAAAGCTCCTCATTAGCACTCTTCAAGAAAAATCTTGATGATTGGATGTGAGATAGGAAATTCACCCCAAGGATCACTTCTGAGGCTCTGCTTGACAGGGGCACAGGAAAATAATTTTCTTGGGTGGCAAAAGCCAGGGTACCATTTGGCTAGGCTTATATAGACCCTAGGGCCAATAGCCTAGTACCTACCTATGAACACTTTGCATCATCAAAAGAACACCATCCCCACGGTGAAGCATGGTGGTGGCAGTATCATGCTTTGGAGTTGCTTTTCTTCAGCTTTAATTGGGGCTTTAATCAAGGTGGAGGGAATTATGAACAGTTCCAAATACCAGTCACTTTTGGCCCAAAACCTTCAGGCATCTGCTAGAAAGCTGAAGATGAAGAGGAATTTCACCTTTCAACATGACAATGACCCCAATTATACATCCAGATTAACAAAAGAATGGCTTCACTAGAAGAAAATTAAAGTTCTGGAATGGCCCAGCCAGAGCCCAGACCTAAATCCAATAGAAAATGTTTGGGGTGACAAGAAGAGGGCTGTGCACAAGAGATGCTCTCGCAATCTGACAGATTTGGAGTGATTTTGCAAGGAAGAGTGGACAAATATTGCAAGTCAAGATGTGCCATGCTGATAGACTCCTACCCATGAAGACTTAATGTTGTAATTAAATCAAAAGGTGCTTCAACAAAGTATTAGTTTAAGGGTGCGCACACACAACAAAGTATTAGTTTAAGGGTGTGCACACTTACGCAACCAGTGTATTGTACATTTTTTATTTTTTATATTTTTTTCCCCTAACAGATTTGTTGTTTTTCAGTTGAATTATACAGGTTATAGGTTACATTAAAGGTATGGAAAGTTTTGAAATGATTTATTATAGTCTCATTTTTTATATCACAAAAACCTAGCATTTTAACAGGGGTGTGTAAACTTTTTATATCCACTGTATGTTGGATATCTTCCTGAGCAGCTGTGTTGTTGCCAGGAGGGATGCAAAGGAAAATAATAGGTATTTGTTTATTATCAGGAAAGTAATAAGAAGCTCTGCTGAATTAAATTTTGGTACTGGGTGGTTATAGGGGGCAAATATGGTAGTTGTTGGGAAATATTAAAGCAATACACCCACCTTTCCTCTTTATACAGTCATTATGGATGATGATTATAGCCAGGGAGTGTGATTTTTGGAGTCATTTATGCTGGGTTTAAGCCAAGTTTCACTTATAGGTTCATACTAGGCTATCTGCCCTAGGGCATTTATAAGCCTAGCCAGAGTATGTTTGGCTTTCGCCAGCCATTTTAAATTAATTTTGCTATGCCCTTTTTTGAGGTTAGTATACTGTGCCTCTGTCTAACAGTGACACAGAAGTGATACCCGGGGTAAACCTATGATCTCCCATCTACTCATCAAGATTCCTCTTGAAGAGAGTTAATGAGGGACTCTGCCTAACCTGGACTGGGATTTTATTCCAGAGTGATGGGAGCCTCTGGGTTACGAATCTGTCCCTCCAGCATGTCCTATTTATTTCAGTGCTGAGGTTCAAGTCTCTTGAGCGCGTAGCTTGATGGGATTTGGATTTTTTGAGGTGCAGCATGTCCCTTAATTCCAGGTTTGACATGGCTTCATACGACAGGCACAGCTCGCCTCTGAGCAGGCGGTATGCTACTGAGTAGAGCTGGAGTTTCTTTAACCGGGCAGCATATGGCATCTGTTTGAGCCCTTTGATCATCTTGGTGAGGTACTTTTGGGATCTTTCCAGTTGCTGCAGGTGTCTGGTAAGGTACATCCCAAAAGGGGCATTGTACTCGATCATGGGCCTGATGAGGGATGAGTAAACAGGCACGATGACCTCCCCTGATCTAGATGTGAATCCCTTCATGATTAGGTGGGCTATATAAAATGTTTTTCTAACCACTTTGGTCACGTGGTTGTCAAATGAGAGATTGCTATCAACTTGGGTCCCCAGGTCCCTAATTACTTCTTCTGTACTTAATGGATTACCACCTATGTGGTAATTTGTGGGCACTTTGTTTTTGCCAAAGGGGATGACTATACACTTTTTGGCGTTTAGCTTGAGGCCATGGCTCTGGCACCAGTTGTCTGTTTCTATGAGGCCCTTTTGGAGGATGCTTGTGTCGGCTGGAGAGTCGATTATGGCACCAAGTTTGCAGTCATCTGCGAACTTGGTCAGCCACAGTCCTTCCGTGTTGGCCTGTACCTCCGAGAAATATATACCGAACAAGAGAGGTCTCAGGACTGAGCCTTGTGGGATGCCACTTGTAACTGGTTTGGAGTCTGACATGGCTCCAGCAAGTCTAACCATGTGGGTTCTGTCCTTGAGCCAGTTTGCAACCCATCTGGTGACATAGGGGTTTATATTTAAGCTGGTGAGCTTATGTATAATGCCCGAGTGGGGTATTGTATCAAAGGCTTTTGCGAGGTCCAGGTAGGCTGTGTGGACCACCTTCCCCTCGTCAATGGCCTTGGTGACTGTTTCAAAGAAGTCGACCAGGTTTAAGAGGCAGGATCTGCCCTTAACAAAGCTGAACTGGGTAGGATCCAGTGTCTGTAGGTCCCCAATATCTTTATTTATGAGGCCCATGATGATCCTTTCCATAGCTTTGCAGACCAAGCTAGTCAGGCTTATGGGGCGATAGTTTCCAGGGTCCATTGAGGCACCACCTTTGTGGAGAGGGACCACTGTTGCTGTAAGCCACTCTTTGGGTACATATCCTGTAGTAAGGCTGAGATTGAACAGTAGTTTTATGTTTGGGTTTAGCTCTTCTTGCAGTTCATGTAGGACACAGCCTGGGATGCCGTCTGGTCCCATTGATGCTGTGTTTTTTGCTTTGGAGAGGGCGGCTCTTACCTGAGCATCTGAGATGTCAAGGGGGCAGCACTCTGCTGGGATAGATAGTTGCCCTTTTGGTGGGGAGGGGGGGGAGTTTGCACTGAACCTGTCAGCTAGGATGTTGGCAATGTCTGTGGGTTTGGTGTATTTTTTGTCATTTTGGACTAATTCTGAGCATATCTGGGAATTCCCACCCAGGTTCCTAACATAACTAAAGAAAGCCTTGTGATTATCCTTAGTGTCCTGTGCAATTTTTCTCTCGAAGCTGGCCTTAGACGATTTTATGAGTGCCCGTAGTTTTTTGCTAATACTGATCAGAGATGCCTTCCCTTTTTGGGATTTTTCTCTATCATGTAGTAGCTTCCTCCTTCTATTGTATAGTTTGTTTATGGCTGGGGGCCACCAGACAGGACGTCTGCCTTTGGGGGATTGGGTCTTCATTTTATTTGGGATTGCATGATCCATGCATTCCTGAAGGTGTTCATAGAATGCATTTATAAAGGATTCTGCGGTCTGGGCCGTATTTTCCACAGGCCCGGGGGCTTTGAAGGATTCCACCTCAGTTTTCAGGAGTGTGAAATTTGCTTTAGAAAAGTTTTTCACTGTGGTTTTCTGGGCAGGGGGTGGGGTCGGGATGTGAATATCCAGTGAGATTAGTTTATGGTCTGATCTTACCAGTGAGGGATACACTTCTGGTCTGGAGACCATATATAGTGAGAATAACAGGTTTGTGTTGGGTAATCCCGGCATGTAGTTCAGTAGTTTTATTTCTTATGCTTCTAAGGATTTTAGTCGTATTGGAGTATTATTGATGTTTGTGTTTTGGAGAGTATTTTTCACTTACTTTTATTTTGATTTGAGTTGAAATGGAGTTAATCAGTGTATACTTGGAGTAAAGGTGAAGGGTCATCATTAAATAGGTTTGGTGTGATGTATGGAGGGTTTAGGGAGGAAGAACGGATAGGTGATTGGGATAGAGTTGGAGAGATGTTGAGAGCTATTATTGAGTGATAGTAGGATGAAAGATGGCTCCGAAAGGGGGAGAAGAACAGGGAACTGTACAATGCCACCACAAAGAGCTAGGGTCAAGAAGACTCGGCAAAAATCCTGTTATGTTTCCTGAAATGAAAGGCACTGAAAAAGTACATGGACATAGAAGAGACTGATTGCATGTACTATGATAAATTACAGAAAGAACTTTTAGTCAGTGCTGATATAACTCCAGAGGTGCAAGCAATAACATTTTATAACTGGACTTTTAATGTAGATAAACCAGTAAATGTGACATGCCTGACATGAAGCATAGTTTACAACTCTGAAATGACCCTCATAGACATAGCAATCTAAAAATGTAGATATTTTAACGGGTCTATATCAGAACATCGAAGTATTAAAACTTTCAGCGAATGTTAAGAATAGCGAATCTGCAGAACACCAAAGAAAAACCACAAAAAGCACAAACCAAGTCAAGTAAACAGGAGCAGGAAACCAGTAAAAAATCCACAGAATCCACAAAATAGCGTAATACAGACTTTAATATCCGCTTTCGTCCAGAGACTTCTTCAGAATGATAAAAAAGTTAAAATCACAAACTTTATATACCCTATCAATTAACCACTCTGCAGAACAGCAATTTCTTTCCTTGGGAAAGAATTTGGTTGTCCATTTCTGCGGCTTCGCTATTCTTAGCGTTGTGGTCAAAAGTTACGGGTTGGGTTCAGGTAAGTCTGCGATTGTTTGTACGTTAGGGTTAGGGGCGGGTTAAGTAAGTTAGGGTTAGGGCTTTCAGTATATTAGCCTTCCTCAGAACAATCTGAGGAAGGCTAATTTGCAGAAAGTGCTTATCAGAAGACTGAGGACTGCTTGTTTTATGTTATATACTCTTTCTATTAAAGTTTGGATTTTATGCTTCACTAGGTTTTGCTGCCGTGGTGGACATCAGGAGTTTTAACAGTTTGCATCTTTTTCTCTCTACTGGTGTCCTTCGCAGTGTAAGAAAATTTTCTTATTCATTCAATATCACAGTTTTAGTTGCTTTGTCAAAAGTGTGGCTGTATAGCAGGCCTCAGTCATACATACAAGGTGGGGTCTTTTATGAGTCTGTATGCAGCTGTGTTAGCTGGGTATCACAGATGACTGAAAGTCCAGGTATGACTGAAGCAAGAAGACTGATTCACTGTCTCACTACACAAGTCTCTGCAATATGTCACTTGCAAAACAGAGGGTAAACATTTGCATGATTTTATCCTGTCTCTCTCTCTAATGCTGGTTGTTTCTAGCTGTTAGCACATATACAGTGTTACGTCTGTGGAACACAGATGTGTTTCTCTAAGCCCAAGCTAAATACTCTTTGACAAAAAATATGTTTTTGAGAGAGTGAGAAGGGATGGCTTTATAAACATTAGGATTTCATCCACATCTTACAATTTTATTACCCTTTTTGACCTCTTGACACCTTAATTCACAGAACAAGATAGTGTCTAGTTTACATATTCAGCTTTGAAGTTCATTCCATAATGAGTGGTGCCACTTGGTCTGCATTCCTTTTGTAAGCTAAAAGCGGGTACTAATATGCAAGACAAATTGATGGATTGATAGGAAACTTGGGAAAAGCAAGATGCTTGACAACACTGGCCTTAATGAAGGGATACTAGCAGATACCATTTCCCCCCTCTGCCAAAGAAAAATAAAAAAGGCTTTTCTAACCACTGTTGGTCTAGTTGATCTAATTCTGTATACAGTATTACTATTTGCCCTTTCAGAGGCTGATGGATAAAATATTGAAGCCTCATTCTCAGTATCTGCAGTATACTCGGATGACATGGTCATTCATCCAGAGGGCTGGGAATCATGTTAACTAAAATGCAGACAGTATTAGAATCCAAAATATAGGAAGGCTTAACTGCAATTGCTAAGAAAAGTAAACTGGGTATTGAGGAGCCTATGTACTTAGGCTACATTATAGGAGTGGGGGTGTGAAGACCACAACTAGGAAAGACAGAAGCCAAAAACCTGTTCTATACCATCCGCTGAGAGAGAGAGAGAGAGAGAGAGAGAGAGAGAGAGAAAGACTAAGGCTTTCCTTGGACCAGCTGTGTACTACAGAAGATCTGTGGCTAATTTTACAACTATTTTCTGCCCCTTAGATGCTTCACAGGGGAAAAGCTCCTGTCAAGATACAACAGGCTTTTGAGGCAGATTGTACATTCAATGACATTAGAAGGATCCTATGTTCTGAACTGTATACTTAATGACATTAGAAGGATCTCATGTTCTGAACCTATGTTAGTAACTCTTAGCTTTATTATAGAGCTCTCCTAGTCACCACTATATCAGATGTATGCCTGGGAGCAGTGGTATTTGTCTGTTATATCAGCATGAAGCTGAGCAATACAGAAAGAAGGAACTCAGCTATTGACGTAGAGTTTCTAGCTTTACAGTGAGGTTTCTATGCCTTGGAATACTGTGTGTTAGTATTCTTTGGTAATAGCTCATGCCCTTCAGCAATGGTTCAATAGGTAAACAGATTGTAATGCAAAATTGTGCTAATGGGCATTATCCCTCCAACCATTCAGTATACAGTACTGCACAGACTAAGCTTAGCCAACAAAAATGGTGATGGAGTGTCCAGAACCTACAACCCATTATTATAATTTCAAAACCCTTTGTTTCTTTCTGGGATAGTTGTAACATGTTGGCTATGGAGAAATGTTTGTATCTTTATTTGTGTACTCAGAATATTTACTTTAGTATGGCGTGTGGGAATATTCTCACAGGCATTAGCTAGATCACAATGCCCTTTTATCTACACATTTATGTCAAAAGATTTTCACCAACATATATAGGTTCATATTAGTATTCCTAGCCAACATCACTAAACAACTATTAAACAAACCAGTTTGTCCAAACAGCTGCAGATAATGTGGACTGGATATTAAATATTTCATTCTTATTCATACATAAATCTTCTGAATTTGCAATGTTCAGATTGTGTAACCTTATCATATATGACAAAATTGGGTGACTACTATCTCAAAAAATATAAATGGCAATGCAGTATTCGCGCTTGCATTCATTGTCTGTGGGTCTGATCACTTCATTGCATTTGGAATAAAAATTTGCACATAAAAGATACATAAATTCATTAGACCGAAACAAATCTTTGCTCACTCATCTCCATGGATGACCTGGTACTGGCTATAAGACATTCCCTGCTTTTAATTGTTTTTATAGTATGAATTGCACATGGTATAACTCTGTTCTGATTGCTATATCGAATTCAGCTTTTGTTGCCAGTACCTTTATCTCTTTATTCTTTCTTTGCACTTTTTTATTTCCAACATTATTCATGTATCATCTCAAATATTTGTCTTTGCAGTTGATTGGAATCTATTTTTGCCATCTTTGAACATTAAACCCTAGATACAACATATATCTTCCTTAAAATAAAGATAATAGTGAATTTCTTTCCTTACCAGTGATTTTTGTTGAGGCCTTCATTTTTCTGTGCAACTTATTTCAGGAACTGCATGTCTAAGCCATTGTCATTACTTCTGTTAAATTGTTTTGGTTTTTCTTCTGTATTGGTAAGTGTGGTATTACTAAAAAAAGAATTCCAATCTCTTAAAAATTCATGGGCCGGATTCAAGGAGTCTAAGAGTAGAGTGAGACTCCATGCAGCCAACATGTCCGCCGAGCGATCCAGGAAGAGCCGGTAGGGGCGTGCAAGAGAGCTCCTAAAACGACTCTTACACGGACAGTGCTAGGATATGCAAATTACCTCAATTGCAGGCGAAAGCTATGCAAATGAGGTAAATTTGCGATCCAGGAAACCCAAACCTGTCCGAGTAAGAGTAGTGTTATTTTCAGAAATGTACTCCGTTGACAACTGAGTACCGTTCTGCAAATAGCAAAACGGAGCCGTGACAGCTCCAAAAAAAGGATGCATCCAGTTGAGGAAGCATGCCAATGGCCAAAAATATGGCCATTGGCAATGTTCACCGATGCAAAATAAAAATAAAATAATTTTTTTTTATCCCGATCTCCGAAGTTTAAGCTTAGCGCAGCGCCTCGCAAACGTGCTGCGCTCTAAAAACCAGAAAACCAATAATTAAAATCCACAAATATGGATTTTATTGTAATTCTAAATGTACAATGCAAGGGAATGGCAGGCTGAAGACAACATGTCTACCGAGTAGAGGTTTCTAAGGGGAGAAGCTCAGTCTAAGAGATGTAACCAAGCATTAGTAGGCAATCCTATGCAAATGAGGGTAAGGATAGTGAATCCCAAGTTTACATAGCAAATGAGCACAGTCAGTGGAGTGTAGGAGTAGGATAAGGGGAGTATCAGAGTAGAAGATAGGTGACATCACGAGGGGGTATGTATGAAAGAAGTGAAGCTCATTGGAGCAGAGTGGCATGTGTTTGCTGTCAGTTACTCATCACTGGAAGAGGTGTGTCAACAGGTACCCTAGCTAAAGGCAAGAAATTGAAGGTGTAGGCAGTGGATAACACTAAAGTTTCTTGTAGAAGTGCTTGCAACATGTTTGTGCGCAGGTGCGCGCCCGTACATCCGAGTAAGACTGTGTGCGCGCTTGTGCGCCTGTGTGCACGTGTTTAAGCTGGGGTAAGTATGCATAAGGTTGTTGAAATGTGTGTAAGCACGTATGTGCCTGTGTATGTGCGTTTTAGCAAGAATAAGCAAGTTTTAATCCGTGTAAGCATGTCTGCGTGCGTGTGAGCTTGTGTGAGCGTGTTTGCGCTTGTGTGCACGGCGCTGCCCCCCTGAGGAAACAGAAAGGGAAAAGGAAGCACAACAAATAGTAGGAAGTTAACCAGGGAGTACTAGCAGAGCTAGCAGGTGAAAACAATCAGAATCAGGCAATTACACAGGCAGTACACTAGCCCAGCCCAGCACTTAAAACTCTGCAAACAACATTCCACTATGTTTCTCTCAGAGACACTGCAACACTGCAGTAAGCTAATAGAAGTGAAAACTGAAAAAGCTTTACTGAGACAAAGAAATGTTAGGGGCTGCCATTGCTGTTATAAGGTGACACATGCAACATGCTGAGGGTGGTGACAATGCGAATGCTGCTGGACAACCCACAGTGAGGAGACGGAGAAGAGTGTACAGGCCCAGGGTAACCTATCAGGGGCTACATGAGCTGGAGATAGTGGAGCACTATAGAGTGGACAGAGACCTCATGCAGCAAATTGTTGAGCTGTGCAGGCAACACCTCACACACAGAACCAACAGAGGGGAACCCATCCCAGTGGAAACCAAGGTATGTGTTGGCCTAAGAATATTAGCAACAGGTACCTTCCAGAGACCAACTGGTGATATGATGGGGATATCACAGGCATCAGCATCCAGGGTACTGCATCAGGTCCTGGATGCCATGTCAGCACATGTCAGTGATCATGTATATTTCCCCAATTCCTGTGAGGTATTGACCGGCAATATGCATCTCTTCCAGCAAATAGCTGAATACACTGAGGTAGTGGGTGCAATAGACTGCATGCACATAAGCATCAAAGCACCAGCCGGTGAGTAGGGTAGGGTCTACTTTAACCACAAGGGCTTCCCCTCCATCAACTGCCAGGTTGTGTGTGATGCCCAGGGCATAATACTGAATGTGTTTGCTGGCTGCCCTGGAAGCTACCATGATTCTCATATCTGGCATCTGACACAGCTGTACCAGACATTTGCTAATGGCGACATCCCTCATGGTCACCTAGTGGGGGATGCTGGCTATGCACTGGAACCGTGGCTGATGACACCCATCAGAAATGCACACACAACTGAACAGGAACGCCATAATGAGGCACACGCACAAACACGAAATGTAATCGAGCATGTGTTTGGGCTGCTCAAGTCACGGTTCCGGTGCCTGGACACATCTGGTGGAGTCTTGCAGTACTCCCCAACTACATGTACCCAAATTGTCATGGTATGTGCTATGCTACATAATATGATCCTGTGAAAACAGCTGCAGCAGGAGCAGCATAGGCCCGGGCCAAACAGCCCCCCACCATTGCCAAGGCCATCACAGGCAGAGCGTGACTCGGAGGAGGAACAACCTGAGCCTGCCCCAGTAGGCAGAAGGAGGCGTGCCCAGTATGCTTTGGCCTTGGCAAAGAGGCAACGCATAGCACATACACTGGCTCAGTAGGAACCCTGGAAATGATACCTCTCTCTGACTCGCACATATAGTAAAAGAGATGCCTAACTTGACACTACCTGTTTTCAAACATGTATAGGGAGTGTAGTATGTGCATCCGACATAGGCAGCCCTGCAGCACCACCTCAGGCATGATTGCCATGTGTTAAGCAATATAAAGCAGTGCTAAACAGCTTTTACCACCATTTAGTATATGTAAACAAAATTGCACACACTAAGCAGCACAACTGTGGTCAATGTTGAGCAATATTGGGCAACGTTCAGAAATGTTGGTTAACATTGAGCAATGTTGGACAAGCTTGGTCTAAGTTGGGCATAGCTGAACAAAAGCCAACATGCTCATATTTGCTCTACTGGCCCTTAAGCAGTCTGGTCTGCTCAGTATGAAAATATAAAGCAGTGACAGGCCTCGAACCCAGGATACTGTGCACTATAGTCATAGTACTGAACCACTAAACCATGACAGTATTTCACTGGTCAGCCTGTATGAAGAAATGTTGATAAGTCTATGCAAAGTATCTCATGGAAACCCTGCAGGCACAGCATAATCCCTGTTGAGTTATGACACAAAGGTGAGCCCTGCAGTAAGAATAGAACCTGATTTTCAACACACATATAGTATAAATGTTAATATTGGTCATATTCACACACATCAGCAAATGTAGGGGACTTCAGACAGCAACATACTGAAAGGTCACACTGGTCATGCTCACACACTTGAATAAATGAGACAAATGTCAGGCAACAAAACACTGAAAGGCCAAACTGGGCATGCTCATACACTTAGGCCATGTCTG
The DNA here is from genome assembly GCF_019279795.1 of Protopterus annectens. NCBI lineage: Eukaryota > Metazoa > Chordata > Ceratodontiformes > Protopteridae > Protopterus > Protopterus annectens. Next base: position 19,961,629 of record NC_056733.1, read on the forward strand.
AGTACAGCAGTGGGCCACACATATCCGGCAGTTGCATGTGTTAACCCAGGAACCTCTCACTATTCACCAATCCACCTTGTGCACACAGTTATATGACAACAGACACATATATAATATATTGGAACCCTGTCATAATCAAATATGTTCTGCAGATACTTAGGTTGTTCATAGAAAGTGGGAAAGCAAAGAAGATAAAAAACCTGCAATCAGTATCATCAATAAACAATGTGCATCCTGAACATTATCATAGGTTCATAGGTTGATACTAGGCTATCTGCCCTAGGGCATTTATAAGCCTAGCCAGAGTGTGTTTGGCTTTCGCAACCCTGTTAGATTAGTAGACTGTGCCTGTGAATAGTAGGTCATACAAAATAGCCCTTTTACATTTAGTTTATTGTGCCTCTGTCTAGCAGGGACCCAGAAGAGATCCCAGGGGTAAACATATGATCACCCATCCACTCGTCAAGATGTCTCCTGTAGGGGGTCAGTGGGGGGCTCTGCCTATGCGGGACTGGGATCTCATTCCAGAGTGAGAGGAGCCTCTGGGATATGAATCTGTCCCTCCAGCATGTCCTATTAATATCTGTGCTGAGGTTTAAGTCCCTGGAGCATGTAGCTCTAAGGGATTCGGATATCCTGAGGTGGAGCATGTCCATTAATTCTGGGTTGGACATGGCTTTAAACAACAGGCACAGATCACATCCGAGTAGGCAGTAAGTGACTGAGTAGAGCTGGAGTTACTTTAGCCGAACTGCGCAGGGCATCTGTGTGAGTCCCTAGATCCACTTGGTGAGGTACTTTTGTGGCCATTACAGTTGCTGCAGGTGTCGGGTAAGGTACATCCCAAATGGGGCATTGTATCCAATCATGGGCCTGATGAGTATAGGGGCACAATGACCTCACTTGATCTAGATGTGAAACCTTTTGGGATAAGGTGGGCTATATAGAAGGTCTGTCTAACCACTTTGGCAACGTGATTGTCAAAGGTGAGATTACTAACTACTCGTGTCCCCAAATCCCTAATAACTTCTACCGTACTTAATGGATTACCACCTATGTGGTAATGTGTGGGCACTTTGTTATTCCCAAAGGGGATGACGATGCATTTAATGGCATTTAGCTGTAGGCCATGGCTCTGTCACCAGTTATCCATCTCTGTGAGACGCTTTTGGAGGATGCATGTGCCAGCTGGAGAGTCGATTTTGGCACCCAGTTTGCAGTCATCTGTGAACACGGTCAGCCATATTCCTCCCACGTTAGCCTGTACGTCAGAGAAATATATACTGAACAAGAAAGGTCCCAGGACTGAGCCTTGTGGGATGCTACGTGTAACTGGTGTAGAGTCAGACATGGCACCTGCAATACTGACCATGTGGGTGCTATCCCTGATACAGTTAGCAATCCATCTTATGACATATGTGCTGATATCTAAGCTGGTGAGCTTATGTATGATGCCTGAGTGGGGTATTGTGTTGAAGGGTTTTGCGAGGTCCAGGTAGGCTGTGTGGACTACCTTCCCTACATCTATGGACCTGGTAACTGTTTAAAGAAGTTGACCAGGTTCAAGAGGCAAGATCTGCCCTCAACAAAGCCGAATTGGGTAGGATCCAGTGTCTGTAGGTTCCCGATGTCTTTGTGTATGGGTTGCATGATGATACGCTCCATAGCTTTGCAGACCAGGCTAGTTAGGCTTATAGGGTGATAGTGTCCAGGGTCTGTTGTGGCACCACCTTTGTGGAGCGGGACCACTGTTGCTGTACGCCATTCCTTGGGTACATATCCTGTAGTAAGTCTGATATTAAACAGTGACTTAATGTGAAGGTTACGTTCGTCATGAAGCTCGTGTAAGACACAGGCCGGGACACCGTCTGGTCCCATTGATGCTGTGGTGTCTGCTTTGGAGAGGGCAGCTCTCACCTGTTCATCTATGATGTCAGGGAGGCTACACTCTGTTGGGATGGACATTTTCTCTTTAGGGGTTATGGGGGGAGACATTTGCACTGAACCTGTTTGCCAGGATGTTGGCAATGTCTGTGGGTTCAGTGTATGTTTTGTCATTTTGCAGTAACTCACAGCATATTTGGGAGTTGCCACCCAGGTTCCTGACATAACTAAAGAAGGCCTTGTGATTATCCTTAGTGTCTGGTGCAATTTTCCTGTCGAAGCAGGCCTTAGATGAATTCATAAGTGATCGTAGCTTCTTGCTAGTACTGATCAGAGATGCCTTCCCTTTTTGGGATTGTGCTCTATCATGTAGTAGCCTCCTCCTTTCGTTGTATAGCTTATTTATGGCCGGGGTCCACCAGACAGGTCCCCTGCCTTTGGAGGAGTGAGTCTTGTTTTTATTTGGGATAGCACAATCCATGCATTCCAGTAGGTGTCCATAGAATGCGTTTGTAAAGGATTCAGCAGTCTGAGCTGTATTTACCACTGTCCCAGGGTCTTTGAAGGATACCACCTCGGTTTTGAGAAGTGTGATGTTTGCTTTTGAGAAGTTCTTCACCGAGATTACCTAGGATGGGGGTGGGGATGGGATATGGATGTCCAGTGAGATAAATGTATGGTCTGACCTTACCAGGAACATAGAGTCCCCATGTTGGTGATGATCAGGTCCAATATGTTTTCCCCTCTTGTGGGTGTGGTGACCAGTTGTGCCATAGCATTTGAGTTTATAAATTCTAGCAACCATTGGGCGAGGGTGTTGGGGCTTGAGTAGTATTCCCAGTCAATGTTTGGGTAGTTGAAGTCACCCAATATAATGGTGTTTGGAGAGACCTTCATATTCTCCAGTGTTCCCAGGAAAGCCAAGTGGGGTTCCTGTGTTTGGGAGGGTGGCTGTAGCAGGCTACAAACTGAAAGGCAGTTTTGCCCACTGTTAGTTGCACATGTATGGTCTCCGATCATAACCTGCACATATATGGTCTCCGATCATAACCTGGAGGTGTGTGTATCTGTGATGTATATGGATACTCCCCCTATTTATGTTGGTCGGTCCGAGTCTTGTGGCCGAAAAGCATGGTATGAAGTATAACCTGGTATTGCTGGGGTGCTTAGAGGGAGCCTGAACCAGGTGTCTGTTACTGCACAGATATCAACATTCTCCATACTGAGGAGAGTCTTGAGTGCATGCATTTTGAGGTTTAGACATCTGGTGTTGAGCAGCATTACCCTTAGTTTCTTTTACCTTGTATTGTCTATGGAGGTGGGTTTGTCTTTTGAGCCTTGCCTAAAAAAGGCACTATGGGGGTGGCAAGAGCCTTAGCCAGTATTCGAAAGTCCAGGGGTGACAGGTGCAAGCCGTCCATAGCGAAGCTATGTGGCATGTCGAGCATGTCATCCCAGGCTGACAGACACTGGATCCCCTTTGAATGACACCAATACGTTAGCCAACTGTTAAAATTGATAAGTTTGTCTGTATACTGTGCCATCATTTTTGGTGAGGGTAGGATGCTACACAAGGTCAAGGTAATACTGGTCTAGCCTACATGATCAGAGAGCTCCTCTATGTCTCTTGTCATGTAGTCCAGGGAGGAACATCTGAGGTCATTCACACCAGCATGGACAATGATGGAGCCATATTTGTACTTGCTTTGGAGTGACCTGAGTGCATGTGTTATGTGGCGGATCCTGGCACCCGACAGACAGCTCAAAGTGACCTTCTCCTTGTTCAGCCTGGTGAGTGGGACGTCAGTGTGTCTGACAATAGAGTCACCTATTACAAGTGTATTAGGTGTGTTGTTTAGCCCTCAGGGCAGTGACTGTGTGGCACACTGACTTTGTGAACTATGTGATATGTGGGTATTGTTGTGGGGTAGCAGTTGTTTGGGTGTCTGCTTTGGAGGTCTCTGCTGCTTAGGCAGATTTTATTTAGAGCCTCTGAGTATGTTTTTGTGTGGTAATGTATTTTGTTTGCTGTCGCTATAGGTCTATGTGAGACTGGATTTGTGGTGTGTGTGGTTACCTTCACCACCTGATAGACTGTGCCAGTCATGGGTCGAGAGAGCTCAGCCTCCTGTTTGTCTATATAGTTGCATCTCCCACATATATCTGGGTTTGTTGGGAGGAGGAGAGGGTTGTCTGTGTACATAAGGCAGTTGTAACATTGCCTCAAAATTCCCATATTCACCAGCTGGACTGGAGAGTACACACGAAACTGACCTTTGGACATGCCAGGATAATATGATGAAATACTCTGTTGACTGATCAAAAAGGATCAGTAGGGTGTTAAGTGTGTAAAAGAATATAACAGGGGTTTAGTGCTCAGGTTTGTCAGTGTTTTGAAAAGATTATCTGCAAAGGTGTCCAGACAGAACCATGACACTTCCTTCAGCTATGTCATAAATAGCAATGTACACATATATGTCCTGAGTCAGGGCCAACTGTACCTGACTGACAATGCCAACATCCTGTCAGACAGGCCCATACATACATACCCACCTCCCACTGACAAAAGACCCTATCATCATACCAGGAGATATCACATGTAGAATGGGTAAACAGCTCCTTCCAAAGCTGAAAACATGGCATCAATTGGATTACATTGTTTCCCTATATGTGTCATAAGTGAACTGCAGAACAAACAGACCCTGCACCTGAACAGTCTGTTGAGCCTCACCCTCTCTACAGGATCTGAAACTGTTGAATGTGTTACAGCAACATATGGCACACCCCACAAGTGTTGGTGCACAACAGACCATGGGAACTATAGTCCTATAAGCCTATGAAGTCTGATCTGCAAGGCCATGGAGTCCATCATGATTGAAGTCATAAACAGAGCTATTGGAAGCCGACAAACACACAACCCTACCAACTTTGGTATGTTCATGGGCAGATCATGGTTCCCAAACCTGCTAGACTGTTTGCAAGGCAGCCACCCAGGACATACATCACTGAAAGGAGCTACACGTCCCACATAGACTTTGAATAGCCCTTTATCAACATCCCAGACACATGTCGTATCCACAAAATCAACAATCTGTGCATACATATGTATTGTCATATGAAGGAATGGCAATTTGTCCACAGATAGATCACACAAGCTAAGAATTGTGGAGTCCTGTTCAAGCTGTTAACACCTGCTGACCCACATGGTTCATTCCTGGGATTGCATAAAACAAAGTGCACACACATTACCATGTCCAGTCTGATGATGTCAGCATCCTACAAATATAGCAGGAGAAAAGAAACCACCCAGTAAAGCATATAGCACGTCATGTTAATGAGTATCTCTCTAGTATCATAACATAGGTAGGGGTTTGAATCCTATAATTGCTGAGTGTGTGTGTAATTTCCTTTGAGAGGAATGCCCTTTTTGGAGACTAGGAAAACACATTAAAAGAAGTAGATTCCTCTTTGGCAAGACTGATGATGTCAGTATCCCACAAATACAGCAGTGGAAACAAACTTCCCCAGGAAAGCATATAGCGCATTGTGTTAATGCGTATTTCTCTAGTATCATAGCATAGTTACGTAGTGTCTTGAATCCTGCAATTGCTGAGTGTGTGTGATTTCCTTTGAGAGGAGTGCCCTTTTTGGAGACTGGGAAAACACATTAAAAGAGGTAAATTCCTCTTTGGCAAGTCTGATGATGTCAGTATCCCACAAATACAGCAGTGGAAATGAAAGCTCCTAGTAAAACATGTAGCACATCGTGTTAATGTGTATCTGTCTAATATCATAACATAGTTAAGTAGGGGTTTGAATCTTGCAATTGCTGGGTGTGTGTGTGGGGGGGGGTGTGATTTCCTTTGAGAGAAGTGCCCTTTTTGGAGACTGGGAAAACATATTAAAAGAGGTAAATTCCTCTTTGGCAAGTCTGATGATGTCAGTATCCCACAAATACAGCAGTGGAAATGAAAATTCCCAGTAAAGCATATAGCGCGTTGTGTTAATGCATATCTCACTAGTATCATAACATAGTTAGGTAGGGGTTTGAATCCTGCAATTGCTGAGTGTGGGGGGTGTATGTGTGTGTGTGTGTGTTTTCCTTTGAGAGGAGTGCCCGTTTTGGAGACTGGGAGAACACATTAAAAGAGGTAAATTCCTCTTTGGTAAGTCTGATGATGTCAGTATCCCACAAATACAGCAGTGGAAAGGAAAACTCCCAGTAAAGCATGTAACGTGTTGTGTTGATGCGTATCTCTCTAGTATCATAACATAGTTAGGTGGGGGTTTGAATTGAGTGTGTGTGTGTGACACTGTTGGTCAATGTGTTGTGGGTTTTGCTTTTACTACTGTATGACATATCAGTAAAACAGTATGTGCATTGCACACTTCAGGTATCTGTGTGGCAAATACATATATGTACATGTGACCTCAACTGGTATCTTTGTGGCAAATACATATATGTACATGTGATCTCAATTAGTTTACAGGTGTGAAGCCTGCTATCTACACAAATACATCTGTTACCATTGACAGTTTGTGCTGCTGCTTCTCAGACCTTAGGTCACATATGTATGTATGTGACAAGGCCAGCCACTGTAGTGATCTGTGGCCTAGGTCATCTGTGTCACACACACCCATGACAGTTTCTATAGAATAGTGTGAGTGAGGGTTCATGCCTGGGGTATATTACAGACATGTTCAAACACAACACAGTCTGTCAATAATGGGCATTCATTATAGGTGTACAACAACTCCGTGGATATGCATACAGACCCCTTATTGCTTATGTGATACACTGAGGGACATCAGCATACCTTTGGAAATGTGAATACCAAAGGACAGATGACATAACATGTGGCTGTATGTACACATCGGTACCCCTGCTACATGTTGTGGGCTACTACCAATGTGGTACTGTCAGGATACTATGTATAGTAAATGTGGATGACTATGCTATAGTTGGCTTATAGCTTTACAGCATGGGTTGGTCAACAGGTATCTGTCTGTATGATACCCTTGTGGAGGATAAGTGTCTCATCCGGAGAATGCATTGTAGGCCACTGTATGCATTACCAGATGTGGACGGACATATCCCTAGTGTGTTTGCTTGTACCTAGGATGGCTACATGCCAAACAGGAGTGGTCCCAGGAATGGGTGGTGGTCAATACCACTGGTTACTGGTATAGTATAGTACCGGAATTATTCAAATGCTACTGTGTATCCTACATCTGTGTGTCAGTTGTCAAGACATCATCTAACGATTGGTTAAAATCAGGCTGTTGAGGTTATGTATACTACCAGAATGCAAACCAATGACCGATATTAACAGTATCACCCACAGCATAGTGTCAAACCATGTCATACACATATGTGTACCCAAGTTGTAACATATGTGTAGTAAAATGCATACTGGCCACCAATAGGAAATATGAAGTGTTAACACTGTGTAATACAGGGCATGTCACCCTTCCCATGTGTCCACTATGCATGTACATGCAGACAGTGCACCTCCACCATGTTCACAAATGTACACCTGCAAATCTGTACTGCACACATCACACATGTACCATCCACTCACCAACACATGCTGCCAGTACCACACACATCAGCCAAGTGGCACATGGACGGACAATACATTTTTGGAATTAACACTGGTGTAAACAATACTACATTGATAATCATAGCTTTAATGCATCATGCCTGCTCAGATATACCTACAAGGATATCATTACACTTTACTGTTGACAACATGCTAACATTGCTACACTGCTATTAGGTCACCCTGTGCATCAGCACCATGTTAGCCTGTTCCTGCATCAATGTCACAGATGACAAGAGGTGGCACAGTTTCATCATATGCACAGGGTGTATTATTGGTTTGCCAGAGCCCGACAATGACCCATCCAATCGACATGTATGTGTGTGTGTGTGTGTGTGTGTGTGTGTGTGTGTGTGTGTGTGTGTGTGAGGGACAACAGTACAGTATGGGTCAGTGTTGATGTAATGTGTGTGTGTATGTGTTAGCCCTAGGTGTTTGGTTTATGTGTGTGTGTCTGCATGCACACAGTTCCACCTTGTGGCTGCCAAATATGGGATGTTGTGGGACAGCCACAGACTGTACCTGCCAGGCTGTACAGATCACTGTCTCTGGCCATGGACACAGTACCTGTGCCTGGCAGGGGTTCCACGGACAGTATTGCGTACTAAGCCAGATTGGGTACTATCATCAGAGGTAGAGGGATGTCGACTGGACCCATGTCCCTGCTGGGACTGGCCAGAGCCACTTGCACATGGTCATCTAGGACGGTCTATTGACAGCCCAGCCCCAACATTGCTGGGGCTGGTACTGCCACTACAGGAGTGGCTGGGACTTGTGTGTCATCCGCAATGACTGCCAGCTGATGATGTTGCTGGCATACATCCACATTGTCATCTCAGCTGTCCTGCACTGTCCTGGCACATGGACATTACATTGCAGAGGACATCTAGTGTCTCCCCCTAATGTCTATCAATGACCTCGGTGTAATTACGGATGGCACCGGCAAGGTCACGGATATTGTCATTGATAGCGATGTTATGAGCCCTCTGCGCCCTTAGTCTCTGCCTGGTGTACCATTCCATACGTGCCTGTGCCTGCATTACAGCCCGGAACATACCTGAGGTTGTGAGACTTGTGAGGGCACATCTGCCAGGGGCATTACGACCAGCAGTGCTCCCACGAGGACCCCTGGACATATGCCTATGTGGTACCATTCCAGGTGTCTGGGTATGGCTGCTGTATGGGGTTGCATGTGCCATAGATACCACACTATCCTGGTCAATGCCTACTGTATGCTGTTCCTCAGCTAAGGCCATTGGTGTTGAGGGATGTATTGGCAGTATGAATGTGCGCATAGATGGGGTGGAAAGCTGTGTACTGTCTATTGGCGGACCAACGACAGACCCTGTCAAACCTGCCTGTGCCACAACACATGTATCATCATGTCCACTATTTGTGGCAGTGACTTCAGGTTCCCTGTTGCACTCATCCAACAATACCTCAGCACCTGTGAGAGGGAGACAGGAAACACACTTTACAATCTGTACAGGATGTTAGCACACATGAACACATGCACACATGCACACATGAACACATGCACACATGAACACATGAACACATGCACACATGAACACATGCACACATGAACACATGAACACATGCACACATGCACACAAATACACTACTCAGTCAAGTTGACACACACACACACACACACACACACACACACACACACACACACACACACACACACACACCAACAGCAATATGGAACATACTCATTAGTGGTTGATGGTGGAGTACAGTATCACAAGCCAAAGAGTCCTATCACACGTGTCAGCATGCAGGATGTGTGTTGCTCAACAGCATGCAGTGCGAGTGTAGAGAGTCCTTGTTGATAACAGTATACATGTCTTTGATGCATGTGTGTTGTTCAATGATTGGCCTCACCCTGGAACACAATGTGTACATGGACACAACATTGCTGTGCAAGTCTAAAATGCTTTCCAATGTCCTGTGCACCATCACTCATAGGTATACATACCATGGCTGGATGCACACAACTGTCAGGTGTATAGCAATGAATGCTATGTGTAGTACTGTAGTTACTGTAACTGGATGTAGTGTAGTACCATGAGCCATCATCAGGCAGCATCATGTAGTCACTCAAGGCACTAATGTATGCCACACTGGCAATTATCTTGCTGTACCTGACCTGCACCACTTTGGCTAATTAACCATTTCACAGCCGGTTGTTACATGGGTATGTAAGGTGTTCAATAGGGAGCATTGCCTAACATGAATGTGTTGTGTTGAAGCGTGTCACACCGCCCCATGATAGGCCTCTACCCCTCAGGTATAGTATGTGTGCTGTGTTGATGACATTAGGGATACTGGAGTATGACCTTACAGCAGGTGTCTACATATGCCATGTGTATCATAGTAACACTTACTGCATATGACAAAGTGGTGTATGTTGTGAGCATGTGTATTGACTCTGCCTATACAATGTCCACTACAGTGTACCACAGTTGGTTGGGATGCTCTGTGTATTGCATATGTTTGAGGCAGCTACTCATGTTACTGGGATGTGCATAGTCCCACAGAGAATATGCAGAGCATGCATTATGTGTAGGTGTTTTACATGTGTATATGGCCTACAACTCTCCTATGACATGCACATGTTATATGCTATATTAAATGTAGAACACTCACCAGCATGGGTCTGCTGTCTTGCTATCACACCAGAGGGACCTACAAGGATATGAGACAGTTTGTCAGTGTCAACAACTATGGCATTGCTGCTGTGTGTTTGCAATTTTACAGTAGTACAACAGGTGACAGTCACAGGCATACAGATTATGTTCCAAATTATCAGTATTGCATGACACCAGGCTCCACATCTTCTGAATACACAGTGCACATCTGATAAATGCATGTTCTAACAATCGAGCTAACAGTAGTCTACAGATATGCCATGTTACCTGCACGCTCTGAGTTGACGTGCTGGGTGACTCCGGCCTCCATGATGACATATGTCTGTTGTACTGGTTGGCCAGGAGCCACCATGCTGAGGAGCAGCTCTTCCACTCTGGTGAGGGGTGGATGTGTTGCTGCACCACCACCTGTGGCAAGCTGTTGTCTGTGGACACCGGAGGCATGCTGCCGGACATGTCTGATTAAATCACTGCAGTGATGGCATACTTGCTCATAAGTCCGGTTATGCATGCCTACATCATTCACCCGATGGACAACATCCTGCCACAGTGCAGTGCGCCCATGCTGGTCCTGGCTGGTTCTGGAGAACAGCAGGTTGTGATGTTGTATTAGGGCATCTAGGATGACTTCCTCCTCCTCAGGGGAATATGCGGGTTTTCTATTGTGAGACATGTCCCTGGAATACAATAAAACAATAATTGTGAGCAAGTCATGTGGCACACTTAACATTCTAAAGTACAGACATCAATGAAATGCCATATATAGCAACCTATTGGCTGTCAGTAGATACACACTTTTAATACCACATATCACTGCTCAGCCCACAACTGCCTGACAGTGCCTGGCACATACTATATACCAAACCATGTTCTGCACAGCAACAAAGTGAAACCAGTATGTAAGACTATACAACAGTACATGGCACACTGTATGTGACACAATGCACCACCTAGCCACAGGAGGTATATATGAAGCTAATGCATACAGACATTTGTCATCCATTGAAATGAATGTAAAGTACAGTTACAGTACTACCAGTATACCACATTACTTGTTGATAGCAAACCCCTCAATAACATATGTGAACATTCATCAATATAGGTGGCATACTCCTGTACTACACTATGCATGTTGCTAGATATGCACTTATATCCTGTGACACACATACCACGAGGCCGTGTTACAGGCATACCCACACACACATCAGACATACCTACAAGACACAAAGGTATGGCAACCCAGATGAGTTTTACCTGTGTACCATATAGTACTGTGTGTCAGCACTTACAAAACCTCATGCCTGAGGTATGTAATGTGTGAGGACTACAGGTAACAAACAAAACAGTGTTTCCAAGCAATGTGGATATACACCATACTGTGCTGTTTAGGCCTACAGCTTCAGGTAGTACTACAGTTCATATGGGATTTGTATTCACTAGTGTTAACAATCAATAAGCATACATGTACTGCTTTAGCCTACAATGGCACACTCCAGTCAACACCATGGGACTACGTCACACCGTATGCCATACTGATTTTCCTGCCTAGCAATAGCATACATATCTTTTGCTGGGATCAGAGCTACAACACTACATACCATGATATAAACAGTTTCCCACTAGGCTATCACACATATACACAACTTTGACACATTCACCATCACACTCAGTCAACCTCACATAGCAAGTAATGCAACAAGTACATGCGTGTGTGTATCGGGTCCTAGGTAGCTAATAGGCTATTAACAGTAGGGCCTATGGAAGTCTAGCCATATGGTACCCTGCCCTTCAACACCCATGTAATTTAGGTTCATGTGCCCCTGTCATGCAGAGCCACAGAGGTGATTCCCGGGTTGTGTTTCCTATCTCACATCCAATCATCATGATTATTCATGACAACTGCTAATGAGGACCTTCATTTGCTATTGATAGGTAGTTAGTTCCAGAGTATGGTATGTGTCTGAGATGATAATGTACCACTCCAGCATGTTCTGCTTTTTGACGTTACAAGGTTTAGATCAGTACAGTGTGTAGCTTGTATGGATTTTAATCTGTTTATATGGAGCATGTCCAACACCTGTGGGTTTGGCATAGCTTTGTATGTTAGGCAGAGGTTGCCTCTGGGTAGGTGGTATGCGACACAGTGTAGCTGTGGTTTTGTAAGACAGTCTGCATAGGGCATCTGTTTGAGTCTGGTAATACTCTTTGTGAGGTATGTGTCTGGCGTCTACAGTTGCTGTAGATGTCTTCTGAGGTACATACCAACAGGGCCATTGTATTGTATGATGGGTGTTATGACTGATGAGTAGAGTGGAACACTGACCTCTTTTTCCATGGATGACACACCTTTTCTGATGACATGTGGACCGTACACAGTTTACATGACTAGTGTGGCACTGTGATTATCAAAAGGGACACTACTGTCCACCTGTGTCCTGTAGTCTCTTATCACAGTTTTGGTGTTGAGTAGACTACCACCTATGTGGTAGTTCATGGGTACAGGGTTTTTAACAAAAGGGATGGCAATACGTTTACAACATTGAGCTTGAGCGTACATATGAACATCCATTGGTGTACATATAGATATACATATAGGCACATATACAGTCCACCTTTCATGGTGGGAATATCAATTATGCAAAGGTTGAGAGGGATACAGTTATGTAATGATATTGCACAGTCTTGTGCAGAATGCATGGAAGGTATTCTCAGCCCATGTATCTTTAGCAGGACCCCTGTCTGGAAGACTAAAAACCTAACAAATCATACCCACAGCGTTTAAACACCACATGTCATATGCCAGCACTGTATGCTGTCTTGTTTGCCACACACTACAACCTACATATAAATGTGCACATAACAACCTGCACCAACATATAAATGTCCACCCTTCACAAACAGTTGCAGTATGTCCCTTGCTCTATGCACATGTTAAGATGCTAATATATCGGACACATAAATATCTCTCCATATGTGTGTGCCATACACACACAAGGTCCACACTGTTGTAAGTCCGTACACCTCATGGATGACCTGTTGGGCCTTGCTACAACATGGACAGTTGTCACATGTGTGCATACAGTAATAGTACAGGGAGTATATATATAGCTGCAAATGCTACATTACTATACTAGCCTGGTACAGCAGTTGCCAATGCTAAGCTACACATAATATGACTATCATGCATGTCTTACTCTGTCACATCCAAGTTTATATAGGTGTTTGCACTACTCCCCCAAACTGCCATTATACACAGTACTGTACAGAACATAGATAGCATGATCAGATGTTTGACATATAATGCTGAGCTACATATGTCACAGTTATGTCCCACTGCACACAGCTACACACTAATTTGTCCATGGCAGTAGTTATGCATGGCATCAGTGCATACATACCTACTGCTGCCACATATGCATGTTTCAGAGTATGTACAGTACTATTCATAAACATCTACTACTTGCCGGTAACTACATATCTGTTACATACCTGTTTGTCACTTTCAGGTCCGTCTGTGTATGCTTTGACAACTTTTTATTTTTTTTATATTAATTAAGAAAAAAAATAATTAATAACCAAAAATATAACTTAAGTAAAAAAAACTTTACTTATTAATTTTTTTTCTTAATTAATATTTTTAGTTAGTAATTAAGTATATATATTTTTTACTTAATTAAATATTTCTTTATTAAGTAATAATTTTTTCTCACTACTCTCCAGGAGTTATATAGTCTCTGACATGTGCAATGTAATGATTGCATGTGGGGATAGCAAGTACAGTCTGCTTTTATAGGTATCTGCACATGTGCATGTGATGCCCTCTGCACCAATTGGTGCACAGCATTTGGTAAATGCATACAGCCTGCTGTGTGGTAATTGCAGTACTCACTGTCATAGGAACCAAATGCTATAAATTGCTAAGGTATGTAGGCGTAGCCCTTTCACATTTCCAGAGTGGGGCCCATGCTTGTTTTGCTGTGAACACTGTTGTGTAAGTCAGAAGGTTGGTATACTTCTTATATCTGAAGCTAGAGGTGTAGACAGTGATGTACATGTTGTACTCAGACCTGACTGTTGCCACTTCCAGTACAGAGCTATCAGTGTAGAGTTTAACTCATCCCTACAAATACTTACACAGGATATATGTGACTATGTAGTTTATTTTCTACTCATATAATTAACTGCCATATAAAAGTAGTTATTGAGAAGTATTCTTTTGGCACATGAACTGTTTGTGAACTGTTATACTGTGAATATTAATGTACTCACTTCTGCAGGGTTTGTGTTTTTTATTGTTGACATTAGCACAGGGTTCTCAGGACAACTGGACAATTCCAGTACTGAGTATGCCTACCTACATCCTTGGTAGACCCTAAACACACAAGTATATTTTAATTGTGGGGGGGGGGGACGGATGCTGACATACAGAGAGCATTATGTATTATTGTGTGAATGTTATCTTACTGGACTTAAAGGATTGGTGTGTACCTGTTAGTTTATCAAGGCAGGTGGTCTGTCTGCATAGTTCCCAACTGTGAACCTATCCAGATGGTAGCCACATGTTACACTGTTATTCTTTGTCTGTGCAACCCACAAGTGTTTTCAGCACTGGTACAATGGCATTGTTACAGTCAGTTGCTACCAGTACATGGCTACATCCTTTGGGAATTCTGTGTTGTACTCCTACATAAGGGTATGCTTGTGGAAGTCCTACCAAAGCTATTTGCAGAGTGTGTAACAGCAGAATAGCTGATATGCCTGTGTGTTTGTGCCTCTGCCAGGCCTATGAAACACTCAGATACATCTTTGCATGGAGTCAGGGATAGGTAGTTAAAAGTATGGTACACCTTACACATTATAGAGACAGTAAGTGTAGACTTGAGTGAAGCAGTGCATATGGATTAGTACACCTTTTATGAAGTACAAGCGGTGTCTACTGTTATTATTGTCAGCATTCATTGTGTAATACTCCACCTTTCTGACTGACATCAGTACTTTTCAGAGGGATTCAGAGGGACACAGCTAAAATATGTTTCACAATCAGGGACATCCCTGAAATGTAGTCACAGTTAGGAAGTATGGCCTCTGCCCTAATCAGATATGCCAGTGTTTGTCCTGCTATGATACTGTGTGGGGGTTGTAAAGTGCCTCTGTAACATTATTTGCTGCTAGAATGGCTGCTTCTCATATCACACTCATGTAATGCAATTCCACAACAATTGCTGGTAAAGATCCACAGAACAAGCTTTGTGTTATGGCCTTCCTATTTTTCCTTTACAGTCACTCATTGTAATGCATGATATATTTATTTCAGCACCAAGTTATTGTATATCTGTTGTGGCTTAGTGGTACTTCATGCAGTCTAGTGTGTCCAAGGTCTGGGGTTCGAGACTGACAAAGGTGTTTTATTTTGCTGTTCAGCAGAACAAGGGCCCTGCCATGCAGAGTGACTAAGGCACTTTTAAGCAGTTGTAAGCTGGTTTGCGTGATGCTTAGTGATGCTTAGCTAAGCGCACACATGCGCACACTCACTTAAACCCGCTTACTACTGCTTAAAAGTGCTTACTCCCGCTAACCCCCGCACTAATTTCTTTGAAAGAAAAGAAAATGGGGAGATAGGAAAGTGGTGAAAAAGGGGGCACAAAGAGGGAAAGACAGTAGGAAAACAAGCTCGGGATGTGCAGGACAGGTGTAGGGAAGGTCCATAGCTGCCCATTTCTTTACCAGCAACAGCTGTGCATATGCAATAAATTTGGAGTGAAATTTGAAACCTTCCACCCCTGGGAGAGGGGTGAGGACAACAAAGTATGTTGTACTGCCAATTATAATTATCAGTTTACATGTCCAGCGGACATGTGTGCGAAATGGGCAGCTATGTATGGCGCGTAATTTTTTTGTGGTACAGGTTGCCCTTTTTTTTTCAGGTGAGAGTGGAAAGTGAGGTAGAGGAAGTAGGTATATTTGGGGAGGTAGGTTGGGGAGGTAAACAGACAAGACAAACAAGATGCATGCGGGGCGGTGTATGACACATGGGGTGGGTGAACACAATTGATGGGGACGGGTGTTTGGAAATCGCAAGCCCATGAGCCCACAGATGGTAACAGTGGAACTGAGATCCCCACCTATGGGCAGTCACCACTGCACCTTCACAGCCCCGAGGGTGGCTGTGCTGGGGGCTGTGTAGGATGGGCAGGCTCACCCGTGAGATGCACCACTCTCGCCTCGAGCTGGCGTAGGGGATCAGTGATGAACTCTGGATCTCCCTACACACCACAGCCCGGACCTTTCGAAGGGTGACAGGTGGCCCTTCTCCACCCACGCTTGCACGGGAGGGGGCAAGCCCCATCCCCTGCAGCGCTTCCACCCAAAGGTGGCACAGGATCAATGGAGGAGGGGAGCCCGGGCTGGGCACTGGACCTGCTGGTGCCAGGTGCACTCTCCAGCTGAGGAGGGACAGGTGGGTCTGTTGGGACCGGCCTTCCCATATGTTCTGTGATTAGGTGTGTTTAATTACAACATAAACAACAGCATTCCAAGTTAGTTGTAACAGCATGCAGTAATATTCCCATTAACCCAACACACCAAGGTTCCAACAGTTGAACAGCAAGCATAACACATGCATATATTGAACAACAGTGGACATTCCAACAGCATGCAGGGATGATTGGTGGCAACAGACCACCATGATTGTGGTGTTTGAACAGGGCACATGCATCAAAGTGAATGCAGATATTTATAGAACAATAGGACATATGTCCCAACAAATGTTTTGAGATTACACATACCCATTGAGGTGTGGAATTGCATTGTTTATGCACATACAGTAGGGTGTAGAAAGAAACCTCAATTAACATCTTATAAGTACTTTTAGTCTACACTACATTCCTATTGACTGCAGGTGTATATCCCCTACATGTATTATTACACTTGGCAACATGCATTAGGTTGTGTAATGGGTTTGGCTAGTTCATTATATACCTGACCTATATCTGACATACTAACTGTCCAAGATGCAGATGTTACTGCTACATATTTATTGATTTTATTTATATTTCTTTATCTACATATCTGGATGTGTTCACATGACATTTTCAGTTAAATTTGTACAGAACCCTACATTTCGTGTAGCACACTGACATTTCTGGGGATCTAATTAACAAGCTACTCGTGTGCCAGATTTACTTATGCATGCCAGCCAGTAACTGCCTGTTGAGGACTGTATATATGCTTCACAGCTACTGGCACTTCCATCAACCACTTTAGATGGGACTGCCCAACTGTGGGTTGCCAGCACTTATTAAAACAGTAGTATTTGTATATTGCAAGGGTACAACAACATTTCAAAGTAAGTGACACAGACACACTCCGGGTTTTATACTTTTATTAATTACATTACACACTTTTCCACAGGCTCTCTCCTTTATTTGATATTACAGTGCATATGGAAGACATATTCAAGACATATTATACCTTTATTAATAGGTTAGAACACTCTTTTCAGGCTCGCTCACTTATTTTATATGACAGTACATGCAGACATATTATTCTGGGCATATTTTACCTTTCTTAATGGGTTACTACACTCTTTTTCTGGCTCTCTTGACTTATTTTATATAACAGTACATGCAGAGGAATTATTCAGGGCATTTTATGGCTGTATTATTGGGCTACAACACTTTCTTTCAGGCTCTCTCACCTATTTTATATAACAATACATGCAGAATAATTACTAACCTGCCTGGTGGCACAGCCTTAGCAGCCTATCTGCATAGGCTTGCTGAATCGCAGCACGGACACCTGCAGCTGTGAAATAAATGAAGGGATATTGAGACATACCTATCCATTATATAGAATAAATTAGCATGTCTTACATCCTTAATTCCATGGCTACCTACTCAGTAGTGGGGCATCTTGCATCCCACGAGCCTCCTGTATCCATTGGTTCAGTAGGTCCTGCTTCCGTCTCTTCAGGTCTGCATGGTGGTGACGGCCCTGCTCACCAGTCCTAGGAACGCCTATGACACTTGTGAGGTTATGAGCTAACCGGTTCCAAGCCTCTGCTTTGTACTCCGTTCCTTGGAACTGGCCCTGCAGAAGCCTTGACTCATGACGGTGGACAAGTAGCCAAACCATGTATTTTGACTCCTCGATGCCCCAGTGTTGTGCTCTAAAGCATGTACCCTCTCCAGCACCAGCCATTCTAACTGCAGATGGGAGCTACAGTCAGTTATGGTGAGTATTCCCGCCTATGGGGCTTAAATATGCCGCATTTCCCACACTTTTTTGTGATTGGCCGTTTTTGAAAATTCTCGGCTGACTGCAGACCTGCTTAGCAATGGTTAATCTACCATTTATAAGTATATGTATGTTAACAGTGGCTGTTTATCCTAAGCTGTCATGGCTTAGTGGTTCAGTACTTTGATTATGGTGCAGAGTTTCCCATGTTCGAACCTTATCATTGCTTTTTATTTTACCACTGTCCACACAGGCTAGGAGATGTGGCTGTGTTTAGGCAACTTTGCTCTACATTGCTCCTCATTGCCCTACGGTGCGCTGGTTGGCTTGGTGTGCACCACCACGCAAACCGATTGCACCAGGTAAAGTGCTATTTAGCTATGGGCACCTCTATTGCGCTGGGTAAAGTGCTGCTTAACTACGGGCAACTATATTGCGCTGGGTAAAGCGTTGCTTAACTGCTGGCAATTATATGTCAGGATCATTTATAAATATACATTTTGTTCACTGATACATAGGCCATTTCAATGCTGTTTAGTAAAATTTTAATCATATATGTCAGGTATTTTTCATATACTAATTTAAAACATTAAATAGGAAGGGGAGTGGTGGGACTCGAACCGTGAATGCCTCCTCTTTGTGCGAAGGCTCTACCACTATGCTATTGGGCATGATTTGCATAAACATTCCTTATTATGCTCTTCCATGTCGAGATTGCTAACTGCAGCTAAGCAATGGGCACACCCGCGCACACACGCGCAAATACGGGCAGCTATATCGGGAATTAGAAAAAAAAATTTAAAGTTTTACATTTTATAACTGTGCTGGGGGTTTACAATGTCAGGGAGTGTGGTGTTGAGTACGTGGACATTTGAGCGGACTCGCTCTTGTGTGTTGACATTTTACAATTCAGACACTTGCAGGGGCGTGGACCTTTGGACTGCTCGGCAGTCGGACACGCCCCCTGCTTTCCTGCATGGTCCGTGTTGGACTTGGAGTGGAGTCAGCATGCCCTCATGAATATTCATGGCATGCTGATGTCATATCGTTCAACTGCAGTCTCAGAGTAAGACTTATTTAGTCTTACACGGAGGATTCATGAATCCGGGGGCATGTCTTTCTATTAGTTATGTACCACTCAAAATATTTGTAATGTGGCATTGTGTAGTTAATTTCCTGTTCTCTGTTTCACCTTCCAACTATACACCTGTAAATAATGTAACATATTTTGCAGTCTAGCAGGTACCTTGTACAAATTTTGTTTGAATATAAATTGCAAGTGTTTATGATTTGTTTCCATCTGAACATCTTAACCACACATATGTTTATGGAATTTCTCACATCCATATACTATTGCTATATATTCCATTTCTATACAAGCATTTTCCCTTTTGCATTTCATGACCCACAGGTAGCTGGTTGTTCTCTTATAGGACCAAATGTTTTTTAGCGTTGTGACTGGCATTTATTTGTAACCCTAGTGGCTTAATCATATTATAGTATTTTAACTAGTTTCTTAAGATTTCAGAACAGTTTTTCTTGTTCATAACTCTACTCACAGGCTACATTTGGCTATTACAGTTTTTTTTAGAGGGATAGTTTTCTCAGAAAATAAGTACAAATTTTTGTAAAGCCCACCTACTTCTGACATTGGATTTCACACAGCTTCTGTGATGTTTTCTGTATCAAGCATCAGTCCTCCTCGTATTTGAATATGACCCAAAAATTTAACACATCTCTCTTATATTGGATGTGCTATTAACTTATAATTATTATGAATTACACTTTTCATCAGCTTTATCTGTTTTTTAATCTGCTTTCTTGTGCTTGATTCTACAGGTGTAAATCAGTAGCTTTAATTAAAACATAATCTGATCCTTCATTTATTTGTGAAACAAATGTGAAGCTGACAAAATAGAAATCTAAGCAATTTTTACCTTCCTAATGACATATTCAGTCACGCCATTTTGACCTTTGATATTTGTTGTGCCACATTTGGACCTTTCTTCCTCTTGTTTTATCTGTCAGAAACTTTGGTTTGCATCTAGTATTGTTGACACAATTTCTTCAACAGTAAACAGTATGTAATGCTATATTTTCTTTACTCAGATATTAAAGATCAATGCCAATGAGAAACAGAGGCCATATTTACCATTCCAATGGCTATAATTGGTTATTAATGAATCTTTGCTTTCTGCTCACTTTATTTCCTGCTAAGTGTTTCTCCATAGAGATGCTGGTACTTGCCATGGAACATATATCACTGGTATAACAACATGATTTATCTACATGCAGTCTTCTGGTAGACTACCTATGCTTATAAAGAAATCATGAAGGCTATCATTGATATATATTTGTACAGTGTTTGATTATATATATATGTATATATATATATATATATATATATGTGTGTGTGTGTGTGTGTGTGTGATTATGTAACTGTCTCTGAACATGTACAGGACACATTTTGTCTTTGCGTTCACAGTGTGAATTAATGTTTGCAATTCTTAGCAGCTCATAGTCAAACAAGCCATATTAAGAGATGAAGCATGTCTGAATATACTGATTTGAAAGAGGAACTTATACTTTTTATTTTATATTCATATCAGTAGCTTTTGACATAGTGGCTTTACTTGAGGCTTGTGTGCTCATTTTTTGTGCTGTTTAGCTACAGTTCCTCAAAAGTATATTCATGCAACACAAAGCGATACACCACAAACCTACTTCAAATGTAAAGTTTCACTTATTAATTCTCACCAGTTTTGTCAATATTCTCTGGCTGGCACTTTCAGGGAATAACTTTTCTGTAGCGAGTGGAATGAATGAAGATGACATGAAGAAGTATTATCCACATCCATATCTACGAATGCTTGCAGTAAACAAGGACAATTTATTTTCGACAAGTGGGCAACGATTGTTAAGGAGCAACTTGAACATTAGCATGAAGAGAAATATTTGTGATGGTGAGATTGGCTAGCAGTCAGCTTGTTTAATAGTTGTTTAGTGGTGTTGAGTAGGGTGTGCTAATATGAATATACATATGTTGGTGAAAACTTTTTGCCATAGATGTGGAGCTGAAAGGGCAGTAAAAATAAGGGTATGTTCACATTTTGGGTTGAGTAGGTTTTTAAAAATTGACTAGTATGCTAATATTAGCCAGTAAGTAAGTTTAGGAGGCTGTGGACATTTTAGCTGTAATCTCAGCAGGTCTACAAAAATGTAAATAAGGTCTCAAGAAGACACTCAGACTCTTAGGTAATTTTAGGTATTCACAGATTCTAATGTGCTATTTAAAGGATGCCTTATTAATACTTTTTGTGAGGTATTTGAAAACCAGTGAGTAAGACGTTGTCCTGTTCAATTCTCAGATAGAGCGTCTTCTGTGTAGAGACATGCGTGAATGGGCGTACCTTCGTTAAAGGTTGTGCGTCAGAGCCGGCAACTCGGTACGTAAAAATCTACTGCCAATCATTAGCGGAACGGAGTTCTGCTGTGGCGACCCCTAACCGGGAAAAGCTGAAAGACTCAACATTTGAAAACCAGTGAGGTTTGCGAGCAGCATTGCTTTGATTTTAGCAGCATTAACTATAAGGACATTGGATTTAAACTAGTCTCAGATTTCAATAAAGTATTTTTGGTGGAAGGATTGCATTATGCTGAAAGTTTTTCAGATCTGTAAAAAAAACATTTTCAGTGTATTGTTTTCTTTTAGATATTTTAAGGAAGCTTGTTGCTGGACTTTGTTTCATGATCACAGTCTTGTAGAACTAATTCCTCCTATTGCCTTTTAACTTGGTTATAGAGCTTTTCTCGTTGGATCACCTCCATTAATGGACCTAGCCCAGTAGTGCTGGGTTGGTAAATACCAGAATAATGAATTAACTAATTAAATAACTAATTAGCTAAATTTGAAGCCATTTTGTCTTGAGATAGACCTACATTTTTATAGGAGTGAAAATGGGAGCATTCCTAATGTGGATCTTTGAATGACAGCAGATTTTAGGGCAGAACTATTTGTGAGTATATCATGATAACCCACCGTTGTTCTTTGTTACAAGCAATTAGTATACTGAGCCACAGGACCTTCAGCTAAACTACATGTGCCATTGTCCAGAAAAGCAGTGTGTGGCCTCCTGTATCAGATTCCCTGTTTAAATCAACAAACAGATTCAACAAGGACCTTTGTCTATAAATGAGTAGACAAAGTAAGTTGTTGATTAGCTTGCCCTCTGGATGCCATAAGCTCTTCTGAAACATCTTTATCTTCTTGGATGAAGAAAAAAAGGGGTAAGGCAGAAGTAAGATTGAAGTTGATGAATTCCACTGTTCACAATCTTGATAAAAAGCTTTTTGGTGTAGCTGCTTTGATGAAAGAACAGTACCTTGATATTATGATAACTTCAGAATTATGATGCAGGGAAAATATGACTGTGATACAAATATAACGGGATATATATTTTATAGGATGGACAATGGGAATAAAGTAAGAAGATAGGAGTGTAGGTTTCTATTGAAGGGGAAGCATAACAAATGAGTGAACACTAATCAGAAGAACTAAAGAGCCACTCTGGAAATGAAATGGCAACTCTGCCTATACAGGGGGTTGTATAATCTCCTTAAAATAAATAAGGGACAAAAAAATTATAAAGGTTATCCTTCTGATATCAGACAAAGTGTTTACAAACGATTTCAATATCCCAGTTGTTATATTAATTTATTTTGTATGCAAGAATGCATGTGTTGGTTATAGAGCAATCCACTGGGCTGAGTTCCATTTTTTATTGGAGGCCCAAGCATAAATGCTTCATATAAATGAATTTAATAATAAAATCATATGTACGTTCAACAAGACAGTGAAGTAAATTCTAGAAGTGTAAATAACAACAGTAAAACAGCTTATCATGTCTTCAAAAATATTGCTGTTTAATCATATATACTTTTACTGTACCAGACTTTGAGATGTTACTTCAATAAAAATATGATTGTGTCATAGACATAGCCTGGATAAGCAGTTTGCTGACTGCTAATTGACAGTGCATTCAAATCACCTGCAAGATAGAAAAATAATACCTCATCAGAAGTTCTTCGTTTACAAAAAATGTAGGTTGATGAACTTCCCATTTGCTATTTAAACAGAAAGCTCACCCTACAAAAGACTAGCTATCCTAAAAAAACAAACAAACAAAAAAAAAAACTATTTCCTGGGCAGACACTTTACAAATGTCACAAGTCATGACATTTCCCTCAGTTGAATATATTGGAATAAACAAAAGGATTCTGCTGTTACCTAGTAGTTCTTAAACCTACAACTCTATCACTTTAACATTGAACACAGGCCTGGAAGTTATTGTGTCTTTCGGCTTTTCCCGGTTAGGGGTCGCCACAGCGGAACTCCGGTCCGCTAATGATTGGTAGTTGATTTTTTTACGTGCCGAGTTACCAGCCATGACACACAACCTTCAACGAAGGTATGCCCATTCACGCATGTCACCACACAGAAGACGTTCTAGCTGAGAATCGAACCATGTCGTACTGTGAGGTGACAATGCTACTGCAGCAACATGGCAATTTAGATAGCCTGTTACCTGCATGACTTGGCCTCACTAGTTACTTGAGCTTCTGTGTCTGGGCTGGAAAAGAAAAGTGTGACAGGGCTGTTGTGTCGTGCATAAGCTCTGAGCTACTTTCATACATATGTGTCATCTTAACTTTAAAGGGGATGGTGACTTTAAAATGTACTGTATAATGTGAGCTTTCAGCTGATCAGATTGTAATTGGCCTGATATTTAATAAATGTAGCAATTCAAAGAGGGCAGAGTTACCAGTGAAAATGAGAGAAGAGGCTGTTAGTAATACTGAATTTCTAGCTGGAGGAAGGCTTACCAAAATAGTTTATAACCAAAGCTGTGAGCTGATGGGAATGAGATACATTCTAAAAACTGCTTGCTAAAAGGCTTGATATATTGAAATATTCTGAAACTGTTGCTTGTTAAAAGGCAGTGATATACTGAACCAAAGAGGAAATGCAATTTTAGAGAGACTGTCATATCAGAGGTAGCTGAACTTCTGTTGTCCATGAGACTGTGAAATGCTTGAACATAAAAACAGATATTTTTTTAATCTCTTATCCTAAGTGAAGTTAACTCAATTCCTAGTTCCTGAGTTTTGTTTCAGTTTCAGTTGAATGCAGCAATATTTTTGTAAAAACAATAGCTTGCTAAAATTAGTTCTCTGAACGTGAACTGTTCTGCTCACAGTACTCAAGTAAATGACAAGGTCACTATGTGAAGGCGAGTATATTCATTCTGAGCCTTTTTGGTATACATGGCCTGTTATTTTGTTACTATATTTCTAGAATAACACAGTGGTAAATAACATATGTTAATGCAGAAAATAAATAAATTGCTCTAAAACCTGTCATGTCTACCATGGAGTATATGACATATGCCTATGTCTGCAGTCCTATCAGATGTCCAATCCCAAATAAGGACCTTTATTTATTACGGAATGGATACAAATGTAAAGGTAAACCTGAGTAGAAGAAAACTGCACGTATTGATTTCAAGTAGAACTACTACCATAATTTCATTAGAAAAAGTTGTGAAATACCTACTGGAGTTCTATGAAAGGGAGAAATAAACACCAGTAATGTCATATGAGACGAAAATGTTGAAGGAGAAAGGAAGATCACCACAATAAATGAATATTTATAACTCTCCTGTATGTGGATAAATCATTCTCTAATCTAAACGTTTCTTCTAATACACCTGAAGGAAACACGGTCCACAGTGCCATATGATATAAAATATATATTTTTTGGGTTTTAATTTGCGGCAAACCTATTTTAAGAGTACATTTGATGTAATGAAATTACTGAATAGCAACTGTGCAGGTGTGTGCCAAAGAAAGTACCTGCCCAACCCCAAGAGACAACTTTTTTGTGGAAGAAACATTTAAATGTAGAAACTCATTCTACATGAACCTGACAAGCTAGTAAACTTCTAAACTGCACACAATTCCAGGATACAGCAGCTTACCACACATGTTGCTTAATTATCTGTTTTTCCTTGAGGGACCTTTGGTCATACGATAAAATGATTGACTGAAATTTGTACTAATTTGAAATAGCTGAGCCTGTCTTAACCTTTAATCTCAGCTTCCAGTGAACAGCACTCTGCACACATTCTCTGGCTCCTTTATCACTGTGTGAATCAGATCTCTGGTTCCAGCCATGAACAACTTTATTCCTTTAGATTCAGGGAGGGGGATTATGCATCTATAGTCATGGTTTCTTTTTCACATTAAGGTTATTTCTGTAGTGAGATGGCAATAAAATAAGCATCTCCTTAAACAACCTGTTTGAAGATGGAACATTTTTCTTCACTGTGTATCACTTACAAATACAATCCTCTCAATCAATATTGCTCCAACATATATTGCTAACATGCCCACATTTCCTTCTTCTAATCATTTCATCTGTTACTTTTCCCTGTCCATCCATCTTTCCACAACCCATTTTTCCCATTTTTACACATGGGGTCAGGGTGTCACTTCAACAGTGGCAATTATCTGGAGCCAAGGTTTACACTATCAGATGGCTTGCCCTGCAGAGGTAGTCATCCACACTACATACTTGCATGCACGCTCACACCTGTGGCCACTTTAGAGTGCCCAATCCACCTACTGCATGTCTTTGGAATGTGAGAGGAAACCAGAACATGATGAAATGTTCAAAATAATCCAAAAACAAACTGAAAAAAGAGACACCAGTGCATAGATATCCACGTTTTACTGATGATTCTGGTACCTCGGCTTACACAAGCCTTCCAAGGAATAAATTCATCATCAGGGATACCATATTAAATACAACTCTCAATTATCCAATTAACATATTATATAATTATATAATTGAATTCATTCTATTCACTTCAAGAATTGAACAGAAGAAAAAATCTTCACAATTTATTCATCAAAAATATCTAAAAATGCAAAATCTAAGTGCATCACAAAAGCTTTTCATAAAAAATTGCAAATGTTTTATATGATCAATTTCTCTGCTCAAAATATACAAACATTTGTGAAAAATCAATGTAAATGCATATACTGACATAATAATGTAACCAAACACACAGTCTTCTAAGACACAATCATACATTCAAGTCCAACTCCATATTCAAACCATTGGGCCACAGGGTGTTAAAAGTGATAATATATCTGGTCTCCATTCTTAACAAGGCCCTTACCAAATTAAAACCCTGTTTCTCAAACCCTTTGTCTAATACACTGAAAACTAAACTATCCATAAACCACCTGTGCACTTGGTGAAAATGTAGGGCTATTGGGCTGTCCATTCTGGCATTCCTTGTGTCCCCCATATGTTCCATTATTCTTCTTTTAACTGGTCTTTTGGTCTGGTCAATATACCACAAGGATGGTTCACAATCACATCCCAAGATATATACAATCCCAGAAGTATTACAACTAAAATGACCACGGGGTCTATGAATTCGACCATTAATACCTACTCCATTTAGATTTTTTACTTTGCTGCATACCTTACATTTACCGCAAGGAAAAGTACCCTTGCTTGTACGCGTATGCTCGTGTACCTTGTTATTCAAAATCTCTTTTAAATTACAAAATCTACTAAAAGAGAAAGTAACCTTATCAGGAAAAGGATGTCCCACTTCACTGTCCTGCTTAACAATGGGCCAAAAGCGAGTAACCAACTCTTGGATGACCGAAGAAAAGTCAGAATATTTGACAAAAAATATATCTTCCACTACTTCCCTCGGTGCCCTGGTCCCTATTCTTGTCCCAGTTTTTCTCCTTAATGTGAATGAACCTGATGTCTGCATACTTCCCGTAACTTTCTTTTTGGATTCATCCAAAACTGTCAAAGAATACCCTCTTGCTAACAATTTTTCTCTTACTATGAGACATTCCCTTTTTATCTGGGATTTATCAAACGTGTTGTTACTAATTTGTTTGAATTCCCCATATGGAAGTGATTTCAACAGATGAGTAGGATGCATACTATCCGCAGTTAGGAAGTTGTTCACTGCAGTTACTTTAGTAAAAGGTTTATAAGAAACTCTATTACCATCCACAAAATATTCCACATCCAGAAACTGCATGGTTCTTCTATGTGTTCTGTATGTGAATTCCAGACCGAATTCATTACAATGCAACTCATCTACAAACTTACAAAATTCATTTTCCTCACCCTGACAAACAAATACCAAATCATCAATGTAACGTTTAAAAACCACCACATGGTGCCTGAAAAAAATCACTACAATAAAAATATCTATTTTCAAAAAACTTCATAAAGATGATCGCATATGAAGGTGCGAATGCCGCCCCCATAGCCGTACCTGATTTTTGCAAATAATATTGATCTTCAAACACAAAAAAATTATGGGTCAATGCAAATTCTAACAATTGTAGGATGAAGAAAGTTTTTAGGTCCTCCCCCATTATTTTCACACATGCCTCAATTCCCCATTTAATACTGATGTAGGTGTATAATGACTTATCAAAGCAGGCCCAATGATAATCTTCTTGCCACTGCATGCCACCCACAATATCTGAGAAATCTTTACATTTCTAATATGTGAGGGACCCTTCAGCATGCAACTCTTCAAGTGTTCATCCAAGAAAATCCCAAGGTTTTGCAAATATGCACCCACCCCAGACACAACTGGTCTGCCTGGTGGGTTCACTAAATTCTTGTGTACCTTTGGGATTAAAAAAAACTTGGCATGCTTCGGATGTTTAACAAATAATTTCTTTACATCCTGAGGGGTAAAGAACCCTAATCTTTCAACTTGTTCTAACAAATCCAAAAAAAAAAATCACCATTAAATATATCTAAGGGACAAACAGGTAATTTTTCATACACATTTTCGTCCAGCAACAAAACATGGGCCATTTAGACATATTTTTCTTTTGTCATAATGACCCAGTTGCCTCCCTTGTCAGCCTGCATGTAGACATAAATACCATTTTGATTGTGTAAATATTGCATTGCCTCCCATTCTTTTTTGTTTAAATTATTCTTCCTTCTCCCCTTGCAGAAATTTTGATATTCGAGTTGTATTTGTTTGCACAAAGTCTTCTCAAATGAATTGATAGCTGCAGAAATTTCAGGACAGAAAGAAGTGAAATGGAGAACATTAAGAACAATAAGTTTGCCATATCCAGTAGAAAACCCCCCTCCCAAACAATCAAATGACTGTGCTCCATTAACCTCATTCATACCAATTTCATCTGCAACAAATTCACAGAATTCATTTTCATAGATAGATAAATTCATTAAAGAGTCCGAATCACAACTAACATCTTCATCTCTCTGTTGTGATTTATTGCCAGAAAAGACTCTTAAATTTAGCTTTCTACAAAAACGACCTACTTTGGTAAAATATCACCCAGGGTGAGAAGAAAAGTGGGAATGAGCTTCATGCCCCTTAAGAGAATGTTATGCGTACACGTGTCAGTGTTTAAATCAGACAGATTAATAATATTTAAATCATTCTTTTCATGTTGCTGTGCAGAAGTAACTGGTACAGAATGACTAAGCGGATTAACTTGATTCTCATTCCCACAATTAATAACATTATCAGAACGAATGTTGCCTACATACAAATCTCCCTTGTGAAAAACACATTGTAATTTAATTTAAAAGTCTCAAAGTCATTTTCTTTTGTTCTGCCATCTCCAACCTCTCCTATGTCTCTCTTGTGGACTGGAAATGAACCATTTTCTTGACTACTTTGCTGGCCCTGCTGAACTCCGTTCTTCCTTACATCTTCAAAAGAAACATCTTTCTTCAGGTCAAGATAGGCTATGTGAACCACCTTACTCGTATGGTTGGTTTTGGTGACCCTGCCTCAAGAAGTCAATTTTCAAAAGGCATGATCTTTCATTTCATAAACCCGACTGGGGGGGTCCAGTTTGAAGGTTTACCGGAGTTTCCTGCTTCCAATGATGAAAGAGATGAATCTCGTGATGTATGCGAGATAGAACCCGGTTTTCTTAAGGAGGACCTTCCCCTGCGCGGTTTTCGTTGCCATTAGAAGATTAGATTATTTTGATAATCCTTAATGTTCATCTCCAACTTGCTTCGTTTTCACTCAATAACCTCCTCTTCCACCTTGTTAACACGCTGAACCACCTCCTGCATCCGTGATGAAAATGCTTCTCCTGACAATTCCACCTTAAGCTCCTCCTGCAACTGCAATACAGAGCTCCGTGTTCTGTCAAGGGTGCGATTGTTCTTTTTAATAAGTACCTTTAACCAGCCAGCTGTACATTGCAAAGCAATGCTCTTCCACACTTCCATCAAGTCCACCTCTTCCTCTGAAAATTCTGGTGTCATAAAATAATGATAATTCTTTAACCAAAAAAAGTTTCAATTGCACAAATTTAGCTGCATGTTGATCCGTTTTGCCACATGACCATGGATCTCTCATAGCAAACCATTTCTCCCTTTCGGTACACAGGTCTGCTGCATTGCCCAACAGAGTTATGCCAGGAAGTCCAGCCATGTTATAGCCACCAGAAGCTCTGGATACAGACATGATGAAATGTTCAAAATAATCCAAAAACAAACTGAAAAAAGACAAAAAACCACCGGAGACACTGGTGCATAGATATCCACGTTTTACTGATGATTCTGGTACCTCGGCTTACACAAGCCTTCCAAGGAATAAATTCATCATCTGGGATACCATATTAAATGCAACTCTCAATTATCCAATTAACATATATAATTATATAATTATATAATTGAATTCATTCTATTCACTTCAAGAATTGAACAAAAGAAAAAATCTTCACAATTTATCCATCAAAAATATCTAAAAAAGGAAACCAGAACAACCTGAAGAAACTCACACAAACATAAGGAGGACATGCAGACTCTGCACAGAAGGCACCCCAGCCAAGAATTGAACTGCTGAATCCTACTCAAATGCACTCTATAAGCACTTACACGAGTGCATGGATTGTGCTATCCCAAACAGAACCAATATGCTATCCTCCAAAAAAGGAAGCCAATCTGGTGGTCCCCTGCCATAAACAAACTCTACAACAGAAGGAAGAAACTGTTGTAAAAGAGAGTAGAATCCCATGAGTGGAGGAGCTCCCTGGTCAGCCTCAGTAAGAAGCTGAGATCCCTTATAAGATCCTCCAAAGCTAGCTACAAAAACAAAATTGCCACTGATTCTAAGGGCAACCACAAAGCATTCTATAGCTATGTCAATAATCTCAATGGCAACACCCAGTTCTGCTCTGAGTTACAGCACAACTGCACAAAAATTACAGAACCAACTGATATTGCCAACATCCTGGCAGATACGTTCAGTGCTAACTTTACTCCCCTCTCACCCCTAAAGGGCCCATATCTATACAGGAAGAATGCAGAGTCCCTGTAATCACATCTATGCAGGTAAAAGCTGCACTCTCCAAACCAAAAACACAGCATCCATGGAACTGGAAAACATCCCAGGCTGCGTTTTACATGAACTTCAGAACAAACTGGCTCCCCACCTAAACATCATGTTCAATCATAGTCTCATGTCAGGCTTTGTGCCCACTGAATGGCACACAGCAGCAGTTATCCCATTCCACAAATGGGGAGCCACCACTGATCCTGGGAACTATCGCCCTATTAGCCTGATGAGCCTGGTCTGCAAAGCCATAGATGTATCATCATGGAACTCATAAACAAAGACATTGGTAACCTTCAAACTGTGGACCCCACCCAGTTCGGGTTTATGAAAGGGAGATCATGCCTTTTGAACCTGATTGACTTCTTTGAGGCAGTCACCAAAACCATAGACGAGGGTAAGGTGGTTCACATAGCCTATCTTGACCTTGCCAAGGCTTTCTGCACTTTCCCCCATTCTGGAATTATAGCTAAACTCACTAAACTAGGTATAAATCCCTGTGTCACAAGATGGGTTACCAACTGGCTCACTGACAGAACCCACATTGTAAAAGTTGCAGGCTCCAAATCTGACTTCAAACCCGTGACAGGTGGAGTACCACAGGAATCAGTCCTGGGACCTCTCCTGTTTGGTATCTACTTCTCTGAAGTACAGGCTAACACAGAAGGCCTCTGGCTAGAGAAGGCCTCTGGCTAATGATGTTTGCAGATGACTGCAAACTAGGAGCCATAGTCAAGTCCCGAAATGATGTGTACATCTTACAGAATGGCCTCACTGAGATAGATGCCTGGTGTCAGAGGCATGGCCTCAAGCTCAGTGCCAAAAAGTGCATTGTCATACCCTTTGGTAAAAACTCTGTACCCATGAACTACCACATAAACAGCAGTCTACTTAATGCTGAATGTGTGATAAGAGACCTTGGGAGACAGGCGGACAGTAGTCTCTCCTTTAATAATCACATCGCCACAGTAGTCAGGAAGTCCTTCTACATGGCACACCTCATCATAAAAGGGTTCTCATCCAGGAAAAAAGAGGTCATTGTTCCCCTGTACTCGGCACTCATTAGACCCATTATAGAGTGCAATGCCCCTTTTGGAATATACCTCACAAGACATCTGCAGCAGCTGGAAGGGGCACAGAAGTACCTCACAAAGAGAATTACTGGCCTTAAACAGATGCCCTACACTGATCGTCTCAAAAAACTCCAGCTTTACTCTGTAGCATATCACCTACTCTGAGGAGATCTCCACCTAACATATGTTAAACCCAGGGCTCTTGGACATGCTACACCTAAAGAAATCCCAATCCCTCCAAGCTACATGCTCTAGGGACCTAACCTTGTCACCACAATAAACAGGACATGCTGGAGGGATAGATTCCTGTCCCAGAGACTTCCTATACTCTGGAACAAGCTACCCATCTATGTCAAGCAAAGTTCCTTATTAGCACTCTTCAAGAAAAATCTTGATAAGTGGATGGGAAATAGGAAATACACCCCGGGGATCACTTTTGTGGTTCTGCTCAACAGGGGCACAGGAAATTAACTTTCTTGGGTGGCATAAGCCAGGGAACCTTGTTGGCTAGGCTTACTTAGGCCCTTGGGCCGATAGCCTAGTACCTACCTATGAGCCTATAAGGAACCTCTTGCTGTGAGGTGGCAATGCTATCTGCTGTGCCACTGTGCTGCTCTGAACATTTTCCCTGTCCCTTCCCTTGAAAATCCATTTCTTAACAACCTCTTTCTTAGACAATGCTCCCTCTGTCTAAGAATGCTATCACTAACCAGCCAGCAATCTTCATCTCTATTCTTGACCTCTGACAACTCCCACATTATTACACCACTCCTCTTCTAGTCCTAGATGTTTTCTGATTCTGGTGCCTGTTGGCTGCCTATTGTTCCCCCTCAATTAGTACAAAAATGTTATCAGCTCTCCTCACATCCTCCCTAGCCCTATTAACATCTTCCTCTCCTCTTCCTTCTTACATGCTAGAACTGTTACCATCCTTCCAAGCCTCATTAATGTCTTCCCCTCCTCTTTCTACTTACACACTACAGTTGCTACCAACATTACACAGCCTGCCATTAGCCCAACTACAACCACTGTCTTTTTCTTTTCCAGTTTGTATACCTTTCACCCTAAACATCTCATGTCCCTCACTCCTTGACATTTCTATCAGACATGCATATTTATTAAACCCACTGGCCTCACGCCTTAAATCGGTCATGTCTTGTACCTTATATCATCATCCTAACAGATATCTTCTGCCGCCTGTGGACTATCATTCAGTGTCTTGCACTTATCCAAACATTATCTCTCATAATCTTTTTTCCATCCCCCATTTTCCTGAACTCTGTCTAATCTTAACTAGTATATTATCCTTCCTAAATATTTACGTACCCTTTGGCTTACCACATTCTTCTCACAAGAGCTCTATCACCTCCTTTCTACCATTCTTACTCAACTTTCTTTAAGCCACATCCCTTTCTCCTTCTTTCACTGATGACTGGATCATTTCTTGCCTAAATTTTAACAACCTAGTTCATTTAGTCATACCTATTAACCAGTTTCTTAAAAAGCCTGAACTCTTGCTTCTCACTGCTACTCACTTATTAGTTCTCTCAGTTTAGAAACTGCCTTCTCCTTCTACACCCTGTCTTGCAATTCTCTCCCACCTACTTTTACCCCCTTCACACCCTGTCTTGCACAATTCTCCCACCTGCTTTTACCCTCTTATTATTGCACAGCTTCTCCCATCTCAGCCCTTTATGAATACTCCCTTCTTCTACAGTAGCCTTTAACTCCTACTCTGTCCATTTTCTTCATCTGCATCGGTGCTTCCTTTCACTTTTTTTCTCGTCTTACCCAGTCTATCACTTTGGCCACCATTTTTCAGATCTGGATCACAATAACTTTAACCACATATGTCCTAATTTCATATGCCGCCCTATATCCCTTTCAGCCCAGTTGCATTCTCATTTTCTCACTTCTAGATGTACTCGAGTTATATGAATATGCCACAAGCTGTTTATAGTGCTGATACGTTTTGTAAGGTACATCCCTAAGGTGCAATGCATTCAATGTCTAATCAATGAAGAGTACAAAGAGGTGAGGACTTCTTTTGACATGGAAGAAATGCCTTTTACTATGAGCTGTGCAGGGTAAAAGGATTTCTTGCCCACCATTGAAACATGATAGTCAAACAGGTAGCTGTCCACCCAAGTACCCAGGTCTCTCACAACCTTTCCATTTTTAAGTGGTGCATTATCTACGCTATAAGCTGGGGCTAAGGGGTGTTTACCAAATGCAGGAACGTTGCACTTTTTGGCACTAATCTTCAGCCCATTTTTAATGTACCAGCTATTGAAAACTGTAAGGTTATGGTGGAGACTTTCATGTCAGAAGGGGATTTAATGATGGCTCCCAACTTGCAGTCATCTACGAACTTTGTTAACCAAAGATCCCCATTTGATAAGTGAAGATCTGAGAAGTAGATGCTGAACAACAAAGGTCCCAACATATAAACCCTGTGAAACTCCACTAGTCACCTTTATGCTTTCAGTGGATGCACCCCAACTCTTAATGTGCAAGTCCTGTCTCTAAGCTAGTTGGCTATCCACCTAACCACATACAGGTCAATTTGGAGCTCATTCAACTTGTTTATTATATTGGTGTATGGTATTGTATTAAATGCCCTGGTGAGGTCAAGGTACAGTGTGTAGACAGCTTGTCCACAGTCTATAGCCTGAGTCATTCTCTCAAAGAAGTTTACAAGATTCACTAGACAGGTTTTACCCCTGACAAAGCCAAACTGTTGGGAGTCAGATCAGATAAGATTTTTAATATCACAGTTAATTTGGTCAGTTATGGCACGTTCCTTGGACTTACATGTAAGGCTTACTAGGATGATGGGTTTGAATTTTCACAGTCTATGGTGAGACCACTCTTGTGGGGCAGTATTCCAATAGCTGCATGCCACTCCTCAGGGACAAAGCCAGTTGGTAGGCCCAGGTGAAAGATGTCGAGGAGAGTGTCCTCCAGTGCTTGCTTAGTGCAGTTAATTAGGCAACAGGGTATGCTATCTAGTCCCATGAATGTGTTATTCTTTGTTTTGGGGCGTACCTTTACTGCATACTCTTGCATGATAGTTGATGGGTTGATTCCATCAGGGATAAGCAGATTTGGATTATATGTCTCTGGGTGAAGCTGGAACTAAATTTATTTTCTAGGATATTGCCAATATCCACTGAATCTAAGTAGTTAGTACCATTATGAATAAGCTCAGAGCAATGTTGGGTGTTACTTTGTATTTTTTGACATAACTAAAAAAGGATTTATAATTAGCTTTAGTTTCTATATCTAGTCTAAGCTCATGAGATGTCTTTGTTTTCTTTATGTCCTTTTTTAGTTTCTTATCAAGTTATTTAATGTTCAGCTTAATTTGGGTGTTATTTGTTTTTCTAAATAGGTTTAGGAGTTTCTTCCTTTGCTTGAGGATCGCCATGTTGGTTTGTTTTTAGATCCACCATTTGCTTTTATCTAGCTGGGACTGACAATTTCATACATCTGTCCAGGTACAGGTAAAATGTTTATGCATAACTCTGCATCATCAACATTATGGGTAATACTAATACACTTGAAATTAGAGATTTCATCATAGAATTATATGGGGATTTATGTATCTGAAGTCCTTGAATTATATGATATTTGATGTTAATTATTTGAGACTCTGGAGAGTACTAATTTACAGTTGGACTTGACCAGTGAGGGGAATACCTTCAGAGGGTGATACATACAGGTGCTAAGTTTGTTAAGACCATGTCAAACATATTCTCTTCTCTAGTGAGTTCATTAACAATGTTTTCCAGTGAGTTTGTGTTTATAAAAATCTAAGAACCTTTTGTGTATATGCTGCATTGGTGGTATAGATCCCCTGGTTAATCATTGGGTAGTTAAACTCACCAAGGATAACAGCATTCATATATATTTGGGGAATTTGTCTAGAGTATTTAGGAATGCTGTCTGATTTTCTGGAGACATGGAGGAGGTTCTCTGCTTGCTATGAAGTGATAGTTGATTTTATTTTGTGTGATGTGAATCTCAATAGGCTCAGCTTGGGGATCTCTTGGTATCTGCCTTGAGGTTATGTGGTCTCTAACAGATACAGATACAGATACATCACCACAGTTCCCATCAAATTTAAATAAGTGTAAAGCATAACATTCAGGTGTTCAGGAACCTGGACCTTGCCTAAAAAACACAATGGGGGCTGCAAAGGCTTTTGATAGCATGCTGAAGCCTTGGAATAAAAGGTGCAAATCATCTCTGGCAAAGTGACAATGTTTTTCAAGCATCTGATTCCATGCTAACACTACTGGATCCCATTAGAATGACACCAGGTATTTATTCATTTGTTAAAAGCAATCATCTTTTCTTTATAGCAGACATCATTTTGTTGGTGATGGAAGGATTCCACTTAATACTATGGTCTTTCCTGCAATTGTCATATGTATGGAGAGCTCTGTCGTCCTTCTGTCTCTCTCTCACTTTGTGTCTCAGGATTCTGCATGTCAGGTAGTTTACTCCAACAAGGACCACCACCATGCAATACTCATGCTTGTGTTATTTATGGGTCCTAAGGGCCTGTGTAATATCAGCAATCTTGGCTGATATCTGTCACTCTACTTTTGTCCCGCCTTGTGTGCCTAACTATGGAGATACCAATCACTAGTACATTTTAGCTGTGATTGAAGATTGCTTTATTCTATTTGGTTAAGGTTGTATTCATTTCTGGTGATGTGTTGTTTTCTAAATGATGTTGCAGTGTATACGCTGGGCCTTGTAGCTCCTACTCCATAGCAGCTTAGTTAGAGTAGAGATTGCACATCACTGTTGGCTGATTTACACATTTCAAACAGTGTTCCTAGTTTTGGTAATAAATTAGGTTATTGGTAATCTCAGTAAGGATTACTTGTTAAGGAAACAGTGTTATGTCTATGTAATGTTACCTTTTGTGAAGCATTTGCATTTTGCTTGTATGAACAGATGTGACTTGTGATCTTTTCTGAAGGTGGGGAATAGATTCCCAGAATTTTGGAACCAAGAGTGAGAAGGTAGGTTTCGTGATTTTCAGTCTTGCATGGGGAGGTATGTAGTTAAGGGGTTTGGTAGATAAGAGGGATCTGATATTAGAGGTTATTTCCCTTTGTATAAACATAATTGTGAAGAATGGAATTACTCAGTATTTACCCTATCCCTGAAAAAAATTGCCTTTTCATGTTAAACAGAGTGATACCCTCACATCTTTCCAGAAGAACCTTGACTGGATAGTATCTGCAAATACTTTGCTGACCTGAAATACTTTGCCTTTCTGGAAGTGTGAGGTACACCCTGAGGATGAGTGTCATTGGGTAGCACATAGTCTTCTGCCTTACTTGCTTTGTAATACTTGTGTTGCTATGACCCAGTGACACACTCATGATGCTTTGATCCTATGACACACTCATGATGGTATGACCCAGTGACACACTCATGATACTTTGATCCTATGACACACTCATGATGGTATGACCCAGTGACACACTCATGATACTTTGATCCTATGACACACTCATGATGCTTTGATCCTATGGCACACTCATGATGGTATGACCCTATGACACACTCATGATCCTTTGATCCTATGACACATTCATGATGCTTTGACCCTATGACACACTCATGCTGCTATGATCCTATGACACAGTCATGATACTATGACCGTATGATGCATGCATAATGCTATGTTCCTATGACATGCCACTATCTGCAAGACTAGCAACACGGTCCTTCCCATTGTGGAAAACTGGCCAGATTACCCAGCTGTTTATTGTCTCAATCTCAATGCACTATATCTTTGTGTAGTTCCTATGCAATCTGTAATATACATGTTGTCACGTATTTCTTATCACTTGTTAGGGATATTGGAAGCA
The DNA here is from genome assembly GCF_019279795.1 of Protopterus annectens. NCBI lineage: Eukaryota > Metazoa > Chordata > Ceratodontiformes > Protopteridae > Protopterus > Protopterus annectens. The sequence continues at coordinate 19,999,430 of NC_056733.1, forward strand.
ACCAAGAAACATTAAGAGAAAATTTTGAGTTGGATAAAGGCAGAGAAATGGTTACATTTATCAGTCTCTCAACCTTATTTAAGGTTTCCTCACTATCACTATTGGTATGTCATCCAGGAACCTAACTGGTTCAATGTCAAGACTTGCTCTTCATACAGATATTTCAGACTATTGCAGTAGCACAGAGGGTACCAGATATAACTATAGCCTCCGCCCTTTTCAAACACATTATTTATTATGTCTCATGTCAAGAACCACTTAAGATCTCATCTGAGTTATAGAAGATAACAGTACCTTCTTCTGAACAATGTCTAATACTACATCAAAACTTTTTATTACAAACATACACAGAGTGATGGAAGAAAGCCTATTGCCTACTCTAGCTGTCCTCACAAACATACCCATGGAGCTTATCTTCCTTTGTCCATGCTTACCTTGTTCTGTCCTAGCAGACTTGAATCCTCTGATAACAGAAATCAATATGCATCACATCAACATGCCCCCCTTTGTGTGAATCAAATTGGACTGACATGAGTTCTGTTATGCAAAGTCATTTTGTCAGTCATCAACCAGGGATTTAAAATTCAGGAACTTAGTGGCCTGACACACAGAACGTTTCCAATGATTTTATCTGGAATGGAAGTGATCTTGATGGAAACTGAAGTCACCAGGCTTCAGTTTTGTAGAACTATTTGTGTTATCAATGAGAGACTAATAACTTTGGTCAGGGGTTCACCGGACATCATTTTCAGGGATTTTGCATTCCAGCATGTGGCTCATCTGGTTACTGCATCTTATCTCCTGAAGGACTCCTAAGTTGTTTCTCTGCCACCCACCTGCTCAGTTATCACCACCTTTAAATGCCCTAGGTTGTCTTGCTGCCATTTTACTCTTGTTTTCCTACTCTTGGGTGCATAAAGAAACAAAGAATGACTTCCCTAATCTTCACAGATTTGCATCACATTCGCAGTTTCCTCCCTTCCTTTCCAGTATGTGATTTGTTAATTTCACAGATTTGCATCACATTCGCGGTTTCCTCCCTTCCTTTCCAGTATGTGATTTGTTAATTTCACAGATTTGCATCACATTTGTGGTTTCCTCCCTTCCTTTCCAGTATGTGATTTGTTAATTTCACAGATTTGCATCACATTCTCTGTTTCCTCCCTTCCTTTCCAGTATGTGATTTGTTAATTTCACAGATTTGCATCACATTCATGGTTTCCTCCCTTCCTTTCCAGTATGTGATTTGCTAATTTCACAGATTTGCATCACATTCGCGTTTTTCTTCCTTCCTTTCCAGTATGTGATTTGTTAATTTCTCACATGACAAAGCTGAAAGGGAAACTATCATTTTTGGAGAGGTAAGGTACAAGACCCTGATGAATACTTCATATGGTGCTAATAACGCTACATTATATTATGTGATATGACAACAGCAGGGACAGTGCATCTACCTACTCTGCTCATTTGGGTAAAGCTAAAATGCAGCTGCTCCCCTCCCCCTGAGGGCTTTCTCCCCCTTTTCAACTTTCTTGTATCCCTTTGAAAGCTCCTTTGGATTTATAATCCATCAGTCACACTCAGGCAGTACAAATTTGTCTGTGAAAAATTTTTTTTTCTGAGGTCCAGATTAAACTACGTGCCCTGCAATTGTATATGATGGTCCTTTCTCCTTTCCGTGTCTTGTGGCCCAGTTCCACTTCTTTTGTCGCATCTTATGCAGTCATATCCTCTCTCTTTCACTGTCTCTGTCTTCCTGTTAAATAAATACAAGTTCACCATTTTATGACTCCCTCCCTTGTGTCATTTGATAGTTTCTGTGTGTTTGACATACATTTTCTTGTAGGGTTACCACAGCTCCATAAAGGGTAGATATTGTTTCTATAATGTGAGGCACAAATGGAGTAAAACCCCACTGTCCTTGGAGCCTGTATCCTATAAAATACAGGTCCAGTGCTTTGTTCTCTTGCTGCCCTCTCTACATGGGCTGGTTGGTGACAGGGTCAGTTGCCAAGGAAATTCAGGGAGTCAAGTTACAGGACACAGAAAACAACATGAGAGCATTTCTTATGGCAAATATTAATTTTAAGGAACATTGTGAAAAGGCAAATGCTGAAGCAAGATGAATGCTGAGATGTATCACAAGAAGGGTGGAGCAAAGCAATATAGAGGTAATAAAGTCATTATACTAGGTGCTAGTGAGACCAGGATTGCTATACTTTGTCCAACACTGGACAGCTTTCACTGGTAGGGGCAACTACATGACTGACAGGATCACGCAGAAGGCAGAAAGAAGGGTGAGGGACTGGAAGGAGAACAATACTTGCTCAAATGTGGGGTTGAGTCATCTGAAATTCAAGGGAGAAGGAAGAGATGATCTGGGTACACAGCATAATATTATCAGGAATATGGAAATGTGGAGGACTGAATTAAGATATTTCAAAAGTTATATGCATTAAATAAAGAAAACAGTAGTATATTTTAGAGGAAAAGTAATATTATTTGTAAGAAAAGATAAAGGTTGGAGGTATCCAAGTCTTACATGAATCAAACTAGTCTTGAGTTTTATATTGCGTTTGACTTTGTTATATGTAGCAGAGAGCCAGGATCATGCCAGCCTAGTTATGGTCAAAGTAAGCATTTGAATCAACCACACTAGTCTTTACAGTGTTGGAAATGTAAGCCGCTGTACATTAGACTAGTAACATGATCATTGCTCTTATGCTGGCTCATACTGTCAAGGGAGTCCTCTGGCTTGCTTCCACGATGCCTCCGTGACATGTGAATAATCAGTTTGCTATTTTTGAATTGTAGGTGAATCCAAACACATTTGCTGTAAATTAGAACTGCTTTCACAAGACGATGTTTTTGCATGATGGCAAGTGCCTTGCATCCCTGATGTGCAGAGTTTTATCCCTACACCCTTCTTACTTATATGCAACAACTTTGTGGTTATATAACAGTGAGGGGGAGAGAAAATATCATCCTAATCATATAAAGCAGTCTTGCAGAAACAGAGATGCTGCAATATGCACGTTCCAGGTACTTTACATCATTGTAAAGATAGGGAAATATGATTGGAAGTTAGAGCCTGACCACATTCTACACAACAAATGGTAGGGAAGTTCTCTGAGTTATCTCTGGTTTAGATATAAGAAAAGAAATTAGTTATCCATTTGTTATCTGTGCTAATGCACTATATGACACATTGCATTAAACTAACCTGCTGCAAAAGAAGCTTACAGTGAATGAGAAAATAAAGCAGTCTTGCATCAGTTATGTGATGACATTTATGCTAAAGACGTTTTGGGGGGATGCTTTTCTCCCTGCAGCTGACCATTGGATGCTAGTGGTGCATCTCTTCATCTACCAGGTCTACTGGGCACTCCTGAATGCCTCTGGAAATACTCCAACCCATGTTTGGGGCCAGTGAGGAGATCAATGCATCCAAATGCAAAATCATATTGCTGCCAAGGGGGTTTTCTCTTATTTCCTAGATCCTCGATTTCCCTTGTACAAACCTGTATATCCTAATGGGTGGACATGCAATGGAGATGTACTGCATATCATCCCACCTTTGCAGTGACTCAGCCAATGTTCCCCATCTATTCACATTTTAGGACATGCCCCTTTACATATCCCCAGCCTCCATCAGGACTGTATTGCAAGAAACATCCAGACACCTCCACCACCTCAAGGATAGGCATGCTCATCCTTCAATCATTCCATGCTTCTGACATTTGAGATGCTAATCAACCCAGGTTACTTCATAGTAAGAGCTTTATCCCTCTATGCCATGGGCCAGTTTACATTTATGCTAAAGACTTGATGTTGAGAAGTATTGCCTGACACTGGATATATGTAGATATTTTAATTAATTTTCCTATTAAAAAAATAGATCTGTGTAGATAACAAGATATTTTGAATGTAATATCACTCACTAATAACATGCTTCCAAATACTAATAATGACATATTTGTCGGAAGATAATAAACATGGAAGTTTAATGCTAAAATGGAGACTGATATAGGTGTGTTGTATCTTTTTTATAGCACAAGGTATCTTGTGACGTATGTCATCTTTACTGCTAGATTTAAGATGAAATGAATCTCAAGTGCCAGAAGAATTACTTCTCCTGTTTAACAGATAGATTAAGTCCAAGTTAGAATATATACAAACTAAACATTTTTCTTGAGCACCTTCACAAAAGGCATTGATCCATGTCTTTATTAGTCATGACAAGCTATGTTTTATGGGGACTATGGATTCATGGTAAATCTACAGTAGGAGAATAGAATATGGAATGCTAACAATGGCAACAACATCAGATAGACGAAGATTGTTTTGTGTTAACTAATTTCAGCTATCACTAATAAGTCTCAGTGTAGAAAAGTTGCTGTTTAGATATGCTTTCTTTATGTAGCATTATATAGATTAGAAGAAACAGCTGATGTGTGATTACATCTGCCCCCCCCCCACTGCACCAGCACTACTCAATAGTTCTGTTCAGCAAGTCAAAACAAGGATGTCACAGTCTATCTTGCCAGTGTCTGCTCTAAGATTTCTGAACTCTACAAGCAACTCTGCATTAAGCAACTGAGATCATATCAATACATCCCTACTCTAACAGCAAAAATATTCCCTATAAATTTATGCATAGAAATCCTTAAATTATAAGTACGCTTGCCACTAAAGATTATGTATAGTTCATTTTCTCAGTTAGTAATCTCCAAAGATTATTCACTTTGTAGTATTTCCACAACTGCCATACCATCATATTCAGAGACATTACTAGTTAATGTCTCCAGTTCATGTATAGTCCGAAGGGGGTCAATTTAGTTTCAACAGCTGTGATTCAGAATGACTAGAAACTAATAAATAAATAATTCTAACTAACTAAATAAATAAGCTCACTGTATACCAGAAGGCAAGGATTTTATGATTTCATCTTCTAATTAAAACAGTATAAAACTTCTATTTTCTAGTCTCTGTTTGCAGTCATTACATAGTCAAAATGTTTACTTCTTGTTCTGTGTCCCAGATCTCATTTCTTGGGCTACTGATTTAGATCTTACGCTGTATATATTTCTTTTTTAATGACCCCAAGGGTGTACTATAACTTATATTCTCGATTTTACATTTCAGAATTAACTTTTGTAATTGTATCCTCAATCATTAGCATGACAAGTACTGTTTGGCGGTTACTTTCCTTGAGCATTTAGGAAAAAATACAGCTTGTTTGTTTTGTTTTTCCTACAACACTAATAATTCTGCAGCAATAAACTGTTGATATGGTTTAGTTGTGGTTACTTCTGCTTTGTAATCACATTATTCCCATTAAATGCATATAAATAAGATACAAGATTTTTTTATATAATAGTCGTGTGCTATAGTTTATTTTGTCATTAAGTATACTTTATTAACAAAATTCAGAATCTTGTATTTGTGCAAAATCTTCAGTTTGTTTCCACATCTTGTGTATCCACATGATTAAGAATCTTCTAAATTGTTAGCAAGGAAGAATATTATAAATTATCTTTTGTTTATTCTTGAAATATAATGCATTTAAAATATAATGCACTTTAGTTTAATTGTTTAGTTGTCAGAATAAAGAACATACTGTGTTTGGGCTGTTTTGTTTATATTAAAACATCTTAAAAATAAAGAGAGAGATACCTATATTTATTTGACAATTATTTATTTTATTTTTATTTGACATTTCTTTACCAGGAAAGTCCATCTGGGTTAAAAGTATCTGTTTTCAGTGGAGGCCCAGGGAGAAAAGCTCTGTGCTTATAGACATCTATGTACATACATATTACTATTTCTTTAATATATAGAGCGGGTAGGTAGTTTACCTTCATACACAGAGTAATACATTCAAACATCCATGTACAAATGTATTATTATTTCTCTTCTTCATTATACAGAGGATAGTTAGTTTACCTTTATACACAGAGTAATACATATTATTATTCAGTTGTATTTGTAATTTGGCACTGGGATATGTTGTTGAGTAGCATTTACATTGCAATAGAAGAGAGAAACATTGTGGAGAGATGTGGGAAGTGTGCAGGGAGGTGTTTAGCTGAAAGGTCAGCTGTAAGGATAGGTATTAAGTGGAGCTAGGATACAAGATACATAAGGGAATGAGAATTTAGAGAAGGCTTGAGGAAAGATAGATTTTAGTGGTAGGTTATGTTTATGAAGTAGAAGGGGGTAGAGAAGGTGGATATGAAGAGAGAAGTGAAGGGTTTTAGGTGGCTGTGTCAGCCAGGGGTAGAAATGTCAAGGTTATGTTAGCCAGCAGTAGAGCAGGATTATATTCAGGTATTATTGAGATATTTTTTTTAAAGGAGGATTTAAAAGCAGCCAGGTTAGTAATTGTTCTTGTGGTTAGGGGGAGATAGTTCCAGATTTTGGCTATTGAGTAAGAATATAAGCTTTCTCTTGGTACTTTTGAAGGATTTGAAACAGGTAGGAGTTTTTGTCTTCAGACCTCAGGATTCTATTGGGAGCATATGAATTCACTATACGACTAAGGGCTGGGGATGCTAATATAGCAATAACCCACGCCTGGGTGTGGGTAATGCTGGATTTACCCACAGTTGGCGTGGTTTGGTCATGAGGGCGAAGCCCGAGGGACCTAACAAAGTCAACCGTGGGTAAATCCAGCATTACCCACACCCAGAAGTGGGTTATTGCTATTATACAATGATATTATTTAAGAAAACAAATAATTCATTTTCTTAAATAATGGCATTGTATAATGCCTCCTTGCTGTCCTTCCGCAGTTGTCTGGTATTCTGCAGCAGTTCTGATGTACTGCGCATGCTTACACAGTAGATCAGAGCTGTGGGCAAAAGCAACGGATAAAGCAAGATCTCCATTGCTTTTTACTGTTTCACTATGTTAAATGGGTTTAACATAGTGAGCCAGCTTTAAAATAAGCAATGGAGAATCTCCATTGCTTATTTTAAAGCTGTCTCACTATGTTAAACCCATTTAACATAGCGAGACAGTTTTGATAAAAGCAACAGAGAAAGCAAGATCTCTGTTGCTTTTTACAAACTGTTTCGCTATGTTAAATGGGCTTAACATAGTGAGACAGCTTTAAAATAAGCAACGGAGATCTCCTTTGCTTTTTTTAAACCTGTCTCGCTATGTTAAACTCCTTTAACATAGCGAGACAGTGTTTTAAAAAAGACTTACACTAATGGAAAAAGTACGGGCGACCGGACCTTTTTCCATTAGTATAAGTCGATTTACAACGTGCACGCTGACCAATCAGCGTGCACATTTTGGAATATTAATGGGGGGGTCATGGTATAATGGTTTATAAACAATGTTGTGTAAGGTTAAGAGTTGGACATAATGGAGGTAGTTAGGAAGTTCAAGCCATTGAAGCATATGTAATGTTTTGCAGTGATGTGTGATGATCTTTGTGTTAGTGACACACTTGGCCACTTTGTTGTAGTAGCATTATGTTTTAGATCTGATGGTGGACTGTAGGTTAGTGAGAATTGTGACACCATATAGTAGGGAGGGGAGGAGGTAATATTTGGCAAGAGTGGCTCTGGTCAATGTATTCAGGAAGTGTTTGTTCCTATATAGGATGCTTTATGCTAGATATGGAGATCAAACCTAAGTTGATTGTTTATAATGACTCCTAGTAGTTTAGTGTGGGGGACTATTTCAATTACAGTATTGCCACCAGAAATGATCTTGAACTGATTTATGTCAAGAGTGATTTTTTGGCATAAAGAGAAGAATTTTTTTATAGGGTAAAGAAAGATTTGAGAGTTAGTGAGCCAGGTTTCAATCTTGGTAAAAGTTTGTTGAGTGATGGAGTGCAGTTGAGGAAGTGTGGGAGAGAAGAAGATGATAGTAGAGTCATCTGCTTATTGTATGAATGTTTCTACAGATGAGGAAGTGTGCAGGTTGTTAGTAAAAATATTAAAGAGTAATGGGCCAAGGGTAGATCTCTTTGTGACTTCTGTAATGATGTGAAGAAAGGGAGAGATGGTGTTTTACCATTTTACAGCTTGTTTTCAATTGTTTAGGTAACTGTGAAACCACTGTATAGAGGTAGATGTTAGTCCTAGGTTGGAGAGCCTAGCAAGGAATATGGTGTGTGCGACTGTGTTGAAGGCTTTTGGTAGGTCAATAAATAATGCTGATACCAAGTCACCAGTGTCTCCAAACCTATTTACAGTGTCAGCGAAGGATAGGAGGGTTGTAGAGATGCTGTAGCCTGGATGGAAGCCATGTTGGGTGTGGATCAGTAAGTTGTTATATAGTAAACATTGTACTAGTTGCTGGTGAATGTTTTTTCCAATATTGTGGAGATGGGAGATAGTATGGCTATTGGTTGAAAGTTAGTTAGCTCAGTAGAGCTTTTCCCTTTGTGGACAGGGATATGTGACATTTTCCAGATGCAGGGAACTTTAGATTTAGAGATGCATCTGTTGATAAGCATACTGATGGGGTATGCAATTGAATCAGCATCTATGGTAATCAGATGGGGTGTTATCTGCTCCAGTAGAGCAAGGTTTAAGTTTACCCAATAATTTTTTATGAGTCTTGTAGGGATAGGTTGAAGAGAGAATTTAGACGAGTTAAGGGAAGGGGAATTTGGAGGGTTATTAGAGGTGCTGGTCTGGGTTTAAGAGGAGGCAAAATTGATGGTAGCTGTGGAAGAAGAGGAGCTCGGGTTGGGGGAATTTGAGATCAGGGAAGCTATAGATTGTATGAAATGATTGTTGAAGTCATTTGCATGGGCAATGGTCTATTTTGGTCCTAGGGTTAAGTAGTGATGAGATGGAGGACCAGAATTTTTTGTTTTGGTTAGTTCCCTGCTCATGTTGGAAGTGGATGTAATATAATTATTTGTCTTTGTTAACTTGCTTCTTTACTTGGTTGCAGAGTTGCCTGAATACTTGTAGATTTACATCATTTTTATTTTGTTTTCAGTGACTCTAGGCTATGCCCCTTTTTCATGAGATTTTTACTTGTTCTGGTTAACCAAGGAGCAGGATTGTTTCTGATTATTTTAGTGTGTATTGGGGCAAAGACAGTAAGTATACTTAGAAAAGTAGTGTTAAAATATTGGACTGGTGTGTCTAGAGGGAGATGTTCCAGAATTAACCAATTTGTATGCACCAGTAGTTATTAAATGGCTCTTGAGAAAGGTTAGGTTGCTGATGGTTTTCAGAGTGTGTTTCTTCAGTAGGTGATTCTGAGGGCATGGGTGGGTAGATGATCACTTAGGGTATTGGGAAGTGTGGCTGTAGTGGTAAAATTAGCAGGATAGGATACAAGAATCCAGTCTAGTGTGGATTGTTGGATATAGTTTTTACTGTATTGAGTAGGAGAATTGATGGTTTGAGTAAAATCAAAGAGGTTAATACTGTTAGTTGCATTTTGAGAGGAGAGCATTAGCCAATCAATGTTGACATCACCTAAAATGATTGTCTTATGGTTAATTGTTTCTGAGATCCAGGAGAGTATGTCTTTGAGTATGGGTATATTCTGGCCTGGGGGGAATATATAGTACTATGACACAGATACTTTTGATGCTGTTAATATTTAAGAAAATATAAGTATCTCTGTGTTCACAAATGGGGGGATGCTGTTAGTAAAAGGAGTGATAATAAAGATATCAGGGTAGAGTAGGGCTACTCCTCCTCCTTTCTTATGGGTTCTAGCAAGTCTAGTTATGCTATAGTAATTGGGGGTATGATTTCTGAGTCTTTTACTTGATAATGAGCTCTGTTTCAGTTACGGATAGGATATCAGGTTTGTACTGGTTAATCCAAGAATGGAAGGGGGGTATTTTGATGTGTAGGCTTCTAAGGTTTAGTGTTATTATATTTAGGCATTTTGGATATGTTCTAGAGTATATATTAGGGAATATACCAGGATTTGGGTGGATATCTCTGCATGGTTGTACTATGGAGATAAAATAGCAATTTAGTGCATTATGTTTTTTGAAGCAGTGGGTGTAAGTGGTTTAAGGTGTGGTTTAGTATGAGGAGTGGTAAGGATTTTATGGGTAAAGTAGTATATTAGAATGTTATGAAATAGCTGTAGTTATTAGTGAAACTGTTGGGGTGAGACAGATATGTGTGGGTGGAGGTAACTGTGGAGTAATAATATGTTGGAGTTTGAGCTGACAGTGATGTTGCATGTGAGGAGTATTAGCAATGTGATGAAACAGGATATTACTAGTATTATTAGTTGAGTGAATATGTATGTGAAGGATTGGAGCTGAAAAAGAGTCTAGGATTAGTCTTTGGGGGAAATATAGTATTACTTGGCTGGGTTGGATGTATGTGTATAGGGGTTTGGTTGATAGTGGAAGGGGTTGAAAGGAAATTATTGGTTGGAAAGAGTAATTAGTTTTTGATCCTAAATGGTTAGAGAGTGTGGGGTGGACTTATGTAGGTATAAGTATAGATGCAATGGGGGGTGGAATTTGGGGGTAGGGTAGGGGATTGGAGTAAAGCCCGAGTCGAGTGAGGACAAAATGGAGTGAGATAACCCACTTTAGTGAGGTAGCAAAGAAAACAATCATTAAGAAACTTAAGGTACACGTGTAATTTCAATAAGATTATGCTTTAAATGCTGACCTATTAAGAGTCACTCTTTTTAAAGTTTAAACGCAGTTCTATGGAACTCTTCTAGTTTGTGGATCAGGAGGGTGAAAAGTTAGTAGATAGACCAAAGTCCTGATGCATAACAGGGTTAGCCAATTATAGTTGCTTGGTTTCCTAGAACAAAGTTACAAAGAAGCTGTGCTACTGGGGGGAGGAGTGCCTCACCTGTGTGCATGCCAGAGAGCTAGCAAAGTAATTTGATTCTTAGATTAAATTCTGAAAGTTTGAATGCTTCAATAGAAGTAGTATATTGAGTATACAGTAGATATAACAATGGTACAATGACTACCAAACAGGAAAATATAGCATCCATACATTATAGAGGTTGTAGTCTGTAGTTCAGGATGTTAGAGGCGGACCGGCCTCATTTAAACTGGAAATACTTGAGCTTTTGTGGCAGATAAGATTGAATGCCATTAACTATCCTGGCATAAACGAATCCTGTTCAATAGCATGTATTTTAAAATTGAACAGTCTTAGGAGATAAAATATATTTTCTTTACTTAAAGACTACTGTTTTACATGTTTGAAACATACTTCATTAAGTTGTTGAATTCAATTTTAGTTATATTCAGTATTTTAACTGTATTCACTTGTAAAACTTTTATTGTATATAGCTTTAAATCTTAAATTGTATGTTCCCGCACTTTTTGATTTAAATTAAGCATCCTTTGCCTTACTAAGTTATGTTCTGAAGAAGTTTGTTACTAGTCAGACGAAAAGCGCTTAATCTACTGTGTTATTCGTGTGTTACCATTTCTATTTGGATTAAATCCTGTTTTCTGTGCCTCAGTCCGGGTTTGTTTTTCTTGTTGCTTATTTAGTTGAAGTGCCGTTTTTGTGTATAGAGGTTGTAGTCTGTTTGGCTAAGCAACACCAATGTCTTTAAGAATACAATCAGTTCCCTTTTCCTTGGGGTGTTTTTGTTTTTGGACAGTTGATTTATAGAGGTTGTAGTCTGTTTGGCTAAGTGATGCCAATATCTTTAGGAGTACTCTCAGTTCTCTTTTACTTAAGGTGTTTTTTGGGCAGTCGACTAAGGAGACAGAGAAACAGGAGTCAGCAACCTTGTCTCATATCAGAGACATTAGCTAATTTCTGTATAGTCTAATGTGTAGTGCTTGTGATAAAATGGTTAGATTAAAAAGTGGAAAGGAAGTAGTATAAGTTAATGGAAGTAGAGAAATATGTAGATGAGATACTATCAGTTGGAGGAGGAGTAGTAAAATAGAAATAGTAGCAAGAGTTAGAAGGAGTATGGTAACTCCAACAGTAAAATTCACATATAAGGAAGGAAACAATGTAACAAATGTCTTGTAAAATACATATCAGAACCAGACTAATTTGGTTTATTTCACTGCAGAGCAATTGTATGATGCAACACTTAAGCCTACATCAGTGAATGATTATAAGTTCTCTCTTAAACCCTGTCTAGCAATTACTATGGCCGTGAGAATAACATACATTGATAAGGAGAATGGCTGAGTACTAGAACTGGTGAAAAAGAAAAAAAAATTGTAACAGGCTATAACAGAGTTTTGCAGATAATTTATCATTATCGTAATATGCTATAACAGAATTAATAAACTATGGACATTTCCATTGACAATGCGTTATACAGGGAGACATCAAAAACGCAGGCGATTGCAGAAACAATAACCTGTATTTCATAGGTTCATAGGTAGGTACTAGGCTATCTGCCCTAGGGCATTTATAAGCCTAGCCAGAATATGTTGGCTTTCACCTCCCTTTTAGATTAGATTCCTGAGCCTCTGTCCAGCAGGTCCATAGAAGTGATCCCAGGTGTAAATTTACGATTGCCCATCCACTCATCAAGATTTCTTTTGAAGAGGGTCAGTGAGGGGCTCTGCCTAACATGGATTGAGATTCTATTCCAGTGCGAGGGAAACCTCTGGGATATTAATCTATCCATCCAGCATGTCCTATTTATTGTTGTGCTGAGGTTTAAATCCATGGAGCATGTAGCTCTAAGGGATTTGGATTTCTTGAGGTGGAGCAAGTCCATTAATTCCAGGTTAGACATGGCATTGTACGTCAGGCAGAGATTACCTCTGAGTAGGCGGTAAGCAACTGAGTAGAGCTGGAGTTTCTTTAGTCAAGCTGCACAGAGCATCTTTTTGAGGCCCACGATCCTCTTGGTGAGGTACTTTTGGGGTCCCTCTAGCTGTTGCAGGTGTCGGGTAAGGTACATCCCAAATGGGGCATTATACTCAATTATGGGCCTGATGAGTGATGAGCAGAGGGGCACAATGACCTCTCTTGATCTAGTTGTGAACCCTTTCGTGATTAGGTGGGCTATATAAATGGTTTTTCTAACCACTTTGGCAATGTGATTATCAAAGGAGAGGTTACTATCTACTTGGGTCTCCAGATCCCTAATTACATCTTCCGTACTTAATGGATTACCACCTATGTGGCAGTTTGTGGGTACATTGTTTTTTCCAAAGGGGATGACTATGCACTTTTTGGCATTTAGCTTGAGGCCATGGTTCTGACACCAGGTATCCGTCTCCGTAAGACCCTTCTGGAGGATGCTTGTGTCACCCGGAGAGTCGATTATGGCTCCTAGTTTGCAATCATCTGCGAACTTGGTCAGCCACATTCCTCCCATTCTTGCCTGTACCTCAGAGAAGTATATAACAAACAAGAGGGGTCCCAGGACTGAGCCCTGTGGGATGCCACTTGTAACTGGTTTGGAGTCGGACATGGCACCCGCAACTCTGACCATGTGGGTTATATCTCTGAGCCAGTTTGCAACCCATCTCACGACATAGGGGTTGATATTCAAGCTGGTAAGCTTATTTATAATGCCGGAGTGGGGTATTGTGTCGAAGGCCTTTGCGAGGTCCAGGTAGGCTGTGTGGACTACCTTTCCCTCATCTATGGCCTTGGTAACTGCTTCAAAGAAGTCAACTAGGTTTAAGAGGCAAGATCTGCTTTTAACAAAGCCTGGAGGTTCCCAATGTCTTTGTTTATGAGATCCATGGTGATGCGCTCCATAGCTTTGCAGACCAGGCTAGTCAGGCTTATAGGGCGATAGTTCCTGGGATCCATTGTGGCGCCACCTTCATAGAGTGGGATAACTGTTGCTGTACGCCATTCTTTGGGTACATATCCTGTAGTAAGGCTGAGTTTGAACATTGACTTTATGTGAGGGTTCAGTTCTTTTTGGAGCTCGTGTAAGACTTAGCCCAGGACACCATCCGGTTCCATTGATGCTGTGTTTTTGCTTTGGAGAGGGCTGCTTTCACCTGTGTGTCTGTGATCTCTGGGAGACTACATTCTTCTGGGATAGATAGTGGCCCTTTATTAGATGAGATAATTAGGTGTGCACACAACTAGAGGGAGAGTTTACAAGGAGACCTGTCCTGCTGGAGGCTAACTAGGAAAAGATATCAATATTTTGAGTAGCAGGTTTTTAAATGGTACAGTGGATTATGGGACAGACCTTGGTATTGTAGGCATGAGTTTTTTTAACCCCCCTTTGGAAAATTTTTTGTGGGGGGCACATTGGGGTTTTTTCCCCAAAAAGGGAGGGGGGATTTTTTTAAAATGCACCTTTTGGCATTTAGCTTGAGGCCAGGGTTTTTTTTTTTTTTTTTTTTTTTTTTTTTTTTTTTTTTTTTTTTTTTTTTTTTTTTTTTTTTTTTTTTTTTTTTTTTTTTTTTTTTTTTTTTTTTTTTTTTTTTTTTTTTTTTTTTTTTTTTTTTTTTTTTTTTTTTTTTTTTTTTTTTTTTTTTTTTTTTTTTTTTTTTTTTTTTTTTTTTTTTTTTTTTTTTTTTTTTTTTTTTTTTTTTTTTTTTTTTTTTTTTTTTTTTTTTTTTTTTTTTTTTTTTTTTTTTTTTTTTTTTTTTTTTTTTTTTTTTTTTTTTTTTTTTTTTTTTTTTTTTTTTTTTTTTTTTTTTTTTTTTTTTTTTTTTTTTTTTTTTTTTTTTTTTTTTTTTTTTTTTTTTTTTTTTTTTTTTTTTTTTTTTTTTTTTTTTTTTTTTTTTTTTTTTTTTTTTTTTTTTTTTTTTTTTTTTTTTTTTTTTTTTTTTTTTTTTTTTTTTTTTTTTTTTTTTTTCCCCCCCCCCCCCCCCCCCCCCCCCCCCCCCCCCCCCCCCCCCCCCCCCCCCCCCCCCCCCCCCCCCCCCCCCCCCCCCCCCCCCCCCCCCCCCCCCCCCCGCCCCCCCCCCCCCCCCCCCCCCCCCCCCCCCCCCCCCCCCCCCCCCCCCCCCCCCCCCCCCCCCCCCCCCCCCCCCCCCCCCCCACCCCACCCCCCCCCCCCCCCCCCCCCCCCCCCCCCCCCCCCCCCCCCCCCCCCCCCCGACAAAAACCTTTGAAGACTTTTTGGGGGAAAGTTTTTCAAAAAATTTGGGCCGGGTTTGCCCTAATTTAGAAGCTTTTTTGTAAAAAAGGGTTTTCAGATCAGATGACCCGTACCACAAGGTTTTGAAAAAAAAGGGGGAAACCAATTTTAAGGGGTTTCATCCGGGGTCCACCAGACGGGTAAAGGAATTTTAAATTCATTTTTAATTGTTTCCCTTGGGTTGGCGGGGGCATTTCCTTTAAATGGTTTAAATTTTTCAGAAGTCAGTGGCAAATTTCCAAAAAAAATCTTTTTCCCAAACGATGGTATTTGTTTTTTCCCAAAGTGAAATTTTAAGGGGTTTTTTGGACCATTTTTCCCATTTGTATTTTCTGTAAGGGAAACCAAGAATTTTAAACAACTAAATTAGGGGTTTTTTGGGAGTTTATTTTTGGGAAAATTTTCCCGACCAAGGGGTCCACTGTTTTTTCCGAACTTTTTGGGGTAATAGGGGTTTATAAATTTAAAAATGTGAACAAAAAAAAAAAAAAAAAATTTTAAAAATATAAAATTTTTTTAAAAAATTAAAAACCCCCCCCCCAAAAAACCCAAAAAATTAATTTTGTTTAAAACAAAGTTTTTCCCCCCCCCAAAAAAATTTTTTATTTATTTCAAAACCCACAACCTTTTTTTTTTTAAAAATTTTTTTTTTTGGTTGCTTTTTTAAAAAAAAAAAACAAAACCCCCCAAAAAAAACTTTTTAAAAAATATTTTTTCCCCCTTTTTTTTTTCCTTATTTTTATATTTTTTTCCCCCCCAAAAAAAAAACACCCCAAAACCAAAAACAAAATATAAAAATTTTTTTTTTTTTTAAAACATTTCCCCTTTAAAAATTAAAATATTTTATATTTATTTTAAAAAAAAAAAAAACACCAACACAAACCCCAAAAAAAAAACCCAAAAAAAAAAAATTTTTTTTTTTATAAATTTTTAAAATTGTTTTAAACCCAAAAACCACACCCCCAAAAATTTTTTTTAAAAAAAAAAAAAAACCCCCCCCCAAAAAAAATATTTGTATGTATAAAAAACCCACCAACCCAAAAAAAAATTTTTTTTTTTTTTTATTTTTTTTTTTTTATATTTATTTATAAAAAAAAACCCCAAAAAAAAAAACAAAACCCACAAAAAAAAAACAAAAAAAAAAAAAAAAAAATCTAAAAAATAAAAAAAAAATGCCCAAAACAAAAAATAATTTTTTTTTTTTCCAAAATCTTTTAATCCCCTTTTTTTATAAACCAAAAATTTAATTAAATATTTATAAATATTAAATAATTTTTAAATAATTAATAAAAAAACAAAATTTTAATTATATTTTTTTATACTTTTTTCTTTAATATAAATATATTGCACTGTTTTCAATAAATTATTTAAAATATTTTATTTAAAAACTTAAACATTAAAAACACACTTTACAAACAAAAAAACCACACCATTTACAAAAAACAATATTATTTTTTAAATTTAAATAAAAAAACAAAAAAAAACCAAAACAAAAACACCAACAAAAAAAAAAAACAAAAACAAACAACAACACACACACAAAAATGCATTTTTTCAATAATACAAAAATATTTTTATTACATTTATAAAAAAAACTATTTTTCATGTTTTTTTTATTTTTTAAAAAAAAATTTATTTGTAAAATTTGTTCAATTAATTAAATTTTATTTTGTTTTTTTATAAACACAACCCCAAAAAAACACAAAAAAAAATATAACCCATACATAAGTTTTTTTTAACACGGAAAATAATATTACTGACCATATAGTTTTCTATATTTTGATACAACACTAAAAAGTTTACTGTAAAAACATTTTTCATATTAATATATATATGCTGAGTTTTACTGAAACAGCAATTAAAATTTTTTTTTTAATACCAAGGGAAATATTTTAAGGCCAAAAAGAAAAACAAAAACACTGGGCAGGATTCAAGGCTTGCAGTGTAAAGAAACACTCCATGAAACCCTATCCAGGAACAGCCCAAATCCTTGGAGACCAGCTAAACGTCTCTTGGCCGGGGGATTTTAAATACCTCACTTGCAAAAGGTATGCAAATGAGGTATTTTAATAAAAGCAGAAACCAGTCCGTGTAGACGTTTTGGCTGCGAAATGTACTCAGTTGACAACTGGTACATTTCTCAAAACCATGTCAGCCCCAAAAAAGGGTTTCATATGACTCAGGCAGCATGCCAATGGCCAAATATGTGGCCATTGGCAAGTAACGATGCAAAATAAAAAAAATAAAATGTTTAAACCCAGCGCCCCCCCCTGCGTGTATAAAACATAAAAAGAAGGTTATAAACCCACAAATGGGGGTTTATGCAATACATGGAATGACAATGCAGGGACCAGCAGACCAAAACAACATGGCCACCGTGTAGTGGTTGCTAAGGGGAAGCTGAGTCTAAGACATGTAACTAAGCATTAGTAGGAAATTTATGTAAATGGGGGTTGGATACTGAATCTCACAGTAAAGGGGGAGGGAAAAAAAAAGGGGGGGTAGGGGGAATAGGTGACATCACAGGGGAATGGTAGAAAGAAATGCAGTTCATTGGAGGCAGTGTAACATGACAGATGACAAAAGATCATGGAAAGAGGTGTGCCACTAGATAAGCATGGAAAGTCAAGAAATGGAAGGTGTACACTGTTACCTACCCCAAAGTTTCTTGCTGGGTGATGGAAAGCCATGAACCCGAGTAGGCAGTGGCCGTGTAAGGCAGACTGAGCATGTGGGGCGTTTTGGGGAGATGTTTAACACTTTTTGGTGCGGTGTGGGGCAGCTGAGTATTTTGGGAGGCTGTTGCACTGTAACAGTGTTTCATGGGTATCCTTTTAACCGAATAAGTAGATTCTGAACCATGTAAGCAGTTGCGTGTAAGCCACTGTGAGCGTGTTTCGATGGTATGCCGTTGCTCCCCTGAGGAAACAGAGAGGAAAAAGGAAGCAACAGAATTAATGGGGCTAGCAGGGAAAACTGCTGAGCTAGCAGGTGAAAACAATTAGAAGCAGGCAATTACACAGGCAGAATAGTAGCCCAGCCCAGCACTTAAAACTCTGCAAACAGAGTGCAGGATGTTTCCTAAGAGACACTGCAAGACAGGAGTAAGCAAATAGAAGTGAAAACTGAAAAGTTTACTCAGAGCAGAAATGTTAGGGGCTGCCATAGCTGTCATAATGAGACATGGGGACTTGCTGAGGGTGGTGACAATGCAGATGGTGCCAGACAACCCACAGTGGGGGCGGAGAAGAGTGTACAGGCCCAGGGTCACCTACCACGGGTTACATGAGCTGGAGATAGTAGGGGCTATGGGTGGACAGGGGCTCCTGCAGCAAATTGTTGAGCTGTGCACCCGCCTCACACACAGAACCAACAGAGGGCCCATCCCAGTGGAAACCAAGGTATGTGTTGGCCTAAGAATACTAGCAACAGGTACCTTCCAGAGACCAACTGGTGATATGATGGGGATATCACAGGCATCAGCCTCCAGGGTACTGCACCAGTTCCCGGATGCCATGTCAGCACATGTCGGTGATCATGTATATTTCCCCAATCCCCGTGAGCTACTGGCCACCAATATCTCTTTCCAGCAAATAGCGGAATACCCTGAGGTAGGGGGTGCAAAAACTGCACAAATCAAAGCACCAGGGTGAGGGGGGGCCTACTTTAAACCCGCAAGGGTTTCCCCCTCCATCAACTGCCAGGTGGTGTGATGCCCAGGGCATAATAATGAATGTGTGTGCTGGCTGCCCTGGGAGTACAATTCCCACATCTGGCTTTTGGGCAGCTGTACCAGACATTTGCCAATGGGGACATCCCCCCGGACACCTAGTGGGGATGCAGGTTATGCACTGGAGCCGTGGCTGATGACACCCATCAAAAAGCACACACCTGAACAGGAACCCATAATGAGGCACACACAAACACGTAATGTAATAGGCGTGTGTTTGGGCTGCTCAAGTCAGGTTCCGGTGTCTGGACACATCTGGTGGAGCCTTGCAGTACACCCAACTACATGTACCCAAATTGTCATGGTATGTGCTATGCTACATAATATGATCTTGCAGCTGCAGCAGGACCAGCATAGGGCGGGCCAAACACCCCCCACCATTGCCAAGGCCATCACAGGGGGGTGACTCGGAGGAGGAACAACCTGAGCCTGCCCCAGTAGGCAGAAGGGGGGTGCCCAGTATCCCCTGGCCTTGGCAAAGAAAACGCATAGCACATACACTGGCTCAGTAGGAACCCTGGGAATGATACCTCTCTGACTCACTCATAAAAAACAGGGATGCCTAAATGACCCCTGCTCTCAAACATGTACGGGGGTTTAATATGTGCATCCGACAGGGCAGCCCTGCAGCACCACCTGAGGCATAAATGCCATGTGTTAAGAATGTAACACCATGTATATGCAACTGAGGACCCTGCTAACATCCACCCTCACCAAGCATGATGCCCCCAATAAAAGACAAGAGATGTACAATAATTGGCTGAAGTAATGCATTTAGTCAAAGGGGAGCCAATGTGTTCAGGCTGGGAAGACATGCGAGTGACATGATGCACCACCTGCTGGGGGTGGGTGCACCTATCAGCCATGCCCCATGGATACTGGCAAAGGCTGTCAGTACCCACAGCATGCCCTGAATAGGTAAGTCTCAAAACACAAACCCACCTCATAGCTATCACAAGGGATAGGAACCTAGATGTAATGCTACCCAATGCAGAATAAACAGCAAGATGTGCAGTGTAACCACAGTATGGAGAATGTGATACCAGTCCTGTAATAAGAACTGGGCAAGGCTCACATCAGCACCCTAACACTACCAGGTCACACCTCATACTGTGCTGTACACCCCAAAACATGGAACAAGCTACAAAAGGAGGGTGACTAGCAAAAATGCAAGGATAACCACACCCCATGTTGGTACCACAACAAGAAGCAGCAGGGAAATAGTTCAAATACCAATGGCTAAAACTGCCTCAGTATATAGCCTCCCAGCCCACTGTCCTAATACCAGGAACTGCACCTGGCCTATTTTGGAATACATGAATATATCAAGCCCCCAAACCACATTATTTTGGGACTGAAAATACCCAGACATACACGGGAGCATTATACTAGCACCAACACAGTAGGAGAAAATTCCCAGAATCCATAAACCAAAATGCCCAGGAACAATGTACCTCCCACAAGGGGGGTAAGCATACTGGATGTGATAATCAGCAACATGTGTACTGGATGGCAAGATGAGAAGTGTACCCTCACTGGTAAGACCAGACCATAGAGTAATCACACTGGATATAAAATCCTGCCCCCAGTCCCTGGCCAAAAACCACAGTAAAAAACATGTGTAAAGTAGGTTGCAGCCCTCAAACGATGTTGAATCCACAAAGGCCCTGTGCAAGTGCAGAATATGGGACACACCACAGAACATGTTATACAGGCATTCCATGAACACAGCCAGGAATGCTTGGATTATGCAATCACAAATAACAACAACACACAATGCCATGCAGGCATCTGGCATGCTGGACTCCAGCCATTACCAAACCATGCAAGAGAATGAGGAATACCACATGATAGAGCAAACAAAAAAGGGGAAGTAATCACTGACCAGTAGTATGGCAAAACATATGTCCACATACAATCCACTAAGTCCAGCCACAACAAGTAAATCTGTGAATCCAGAGGCAATGTGATGCCAGTCCAAGTACACAGACAACCAAAACACCCCCAATAAATACAAATATATGTGATAGATGAAACCATGTATCCAAACCAGAGGTTGAGCCCCAAACCCTCAGTACTGTCAAAACTAGTCAGGAGGAGAAGGTAACCAAAACACCACAAACCCAGTCCCACATAGACCTACCACAACTGAAAACCCAAAAATAAACACAGAAAATATTCCCGGGGGCCCTTTAATTACAAACACACCACACCAACAGAAGCCTCCAAAGCAGATCACAAGCAACCAAAACCCTTTCAAACATAGCACATGCAATAGTAAAAAGCTGGTGTGCCAAACAGTCACAGGCCAGAAGGAGAAACAACATGCCTGATACAGGTAATAGGTGTCTGTATAGGCAGACACACGCTGTCCCCTCACCAGACTGAACAAGGGAAAGGGTAAGTAAGCTGCCTGTAGGCTGCCAAAAAATGCCACTAACACAAGTAGGGTCACCCCAAAGCAAGAGAAATATGATGCACTCAATGTCCATGCTGGTGTAAATTTACCTGAGATGTACCCCCCTGGTCAACATCAAAGAGACATGGATGGTCCCGGGTATGTCCCCCAGGCGGGATGACACTGGCTGTGTGCAGCATCCAACCCTCACCAAGAATGATGCCACAGTACAAACACAGAATGTCATGTTTAACAGCTGGCACAGTTACAGCTGTCAGTCCAAGAGGGTTAATGTCTGTCTGCTTGAGATGTCAAGCATGACAAGCCATGCTGCTTTTCCCAGGGATGGTTTGCACCTGTTACCCGGGCATCTGGATACTGGATAAGGCCTTTCCCCCTCCATAGAGCCATGTAGGCAAGGCCAAAAGACTACCCACCACCCTAGAAAACATAAGTGGTGGGAAACATAAGGGTAATGCTGACCAATGCCAGATGTGTAAACTGCAATATGCATGCCCTGAGGCACTTCCCATTATGGAGAACATTGATGTCTGTGCAGTGACAGAAGCCTGCTGAAAGGGCCTAGTGATAGCACACCAGCACTCCCAGGTTATACCACAATCATGTGTTATGGCCCCAACACCTGCCCAAAACATCAAAGGGGGGGGTATCCATATGCAGCACAGACACCCATATAGCCAGGTAACTGACAATGCACAAAGCAGTGGAACCACCCATGTGCACATAACTGTAGTCAAAACTGCTGTACAGTCTGTAGCATGCAGACCACACTCTCACAAAAAGAACCCCCCCAGACATCCTGAAGACACTGGACAGTATGAATGTCCCACCAAATACCAGACAAGGTACACAAATTACCACATAGGTGGTAAACCATTATGTATGCAAGGAGTAATCAGGGACCTAGGGACACTGACATAATCTGTCATGTGACACCACAATGCCAATGTGGCTAGAAGACTGTCTGATATTGGACACCGTATCATGAAAGGATTCACATCAAAAAAAGAGGTCACTGTGCCTGTACTGTTCCCTTATCAGACCCATAATCTAGTACAATGACTCATATGGGATGTACCATAGGACACCTGCAGCGGTTGAAGACCTCATAGTTACCCCACCAAAGGATAAAGGGTGTGAAATATATGTCATATGCTGCCTGGCTGTAGACACCCCAGCTGACTGCAGTCACACACTGCCTACACAGAGGCATTGTATATCTGTTGTACCAGGCCATGTCCAACACAGGAGTAATGGACATGCTCCCCCAAGGAAATCAAAGCCATTGGAGCTGTGAGAGTACAGATGTCAACCTCAACACATAATGAAAAAAGATGTGCCGGGGGGGCAGATACACAACCCAACTCCCCACACCCAGAAACAGGATCCCAATCCATGGTAGGCAGAGCCCCTCACTGACACCCCTCAACAGGAATATTGCCAAGTGGAAAATGGCCATAATTGAACATAGCAAGGGGTGGCGAAAGACACACACACTCTAGCTAGGCTTACTAATGGCCTAGGGTGTCTAGCCTATATGAACCCATGAACCTATGAAGATACAAATTGTACAGGACACTAAGGATAATCCCCTTCCCCAACTGATGGTAGGAACCATGTTGGGATCCACAGATATGCTCGAATCACACAGATATTACAAACAACATACCAAACACACACACATATTGCTAACATACAACCTGACAGGTGCAGTGCAAACCCCCAGTGCAAAAACCTATCCCAGCAGATGGTCCCCTTGCATTGCAGATGCTGAGGTAAAAGCCATCATCTGCAAAGCAAACACACAGCAGAAAAGGTATGTGATGGTGTCCTGGCTGGGGCCCAAACATGGACCCCAAGAGTAATGGAATGCAAAATCACACTACTGGCCAATGTCAACCTTACCATAGGATATGTACCTAAAGAGCAGTGTACAACAACAGTGGTCCTCACAACAAAGGTGTTGCCTGAATGGATACCCCAAACTACCACCCCAGGATCCTGACAAGCTTGTTCTGCACAGCTATGGAAAGGATCAGTATGTACCACAGACAGAAGGCTAATGTGGACCTACTGATACTGAACCCTACACACTGTGGCTGTTGTAATGCAAAACCCCCCTAAACATGTTTGACCCATTTGAAGCAGTCATTAAGGTCATTGATGAGGGCAATGTGGTCCACACAGCGTAGCTGGCCCCCAAACATGCTTCTAGACAATACCGTGTTCAGTATGGATATGTTCACCAGCTTAAATATACACCCCTATGTCAGTAGAGGGGTTGCAAACCAGACCAAGGACAGAACTGACATGGTCAGACATGCCATCCATGTCAGACTACAAAGCAGATATGAGTGGCATCCCACAAGGCCTGGTCTTGCCCCCCATTCTGTATAAATGTCCCATAGGTATAGGCCAACATGGAAGGACTGTGACAAACATGTATGCAGAGGAGTACAAACAGCCCACCATATCCGCCCCCCAGCTGACACAAAACCCACAAAAAGGGGCCCCCTACAAACAGACAACTGTGCCATAGCCATGTCAGCAAGCTAATTGCAGAACTGTGTATAGACAACCACCTGGATATACAGTAAGTGCCCAAAATTTCCACACAGGTGTTAACCCATAGGTACCTAACATGTAATGGGGACCTGGGTACAAAAAGGGGATAATATCCTGCACTGGACAAACATGTGGCTGTAGTGTTCAGAAACATACCATATACCCACCCAAACATGAAGGTTGGCAGATGTAGATAAGGGGAATCACTTGGCTCTGCAGTCATCCTCCATCAGCATCACAATTTACTACAATAGCCCCTGTGGGATATACCCAGCAGACACCTCCATCAACTGTAAAGTCCACAACAGTACCCCACCAGGGGTAGCAAAGAGCATGAACAGATGCCATGTGTTGCCTGAGTAAACAAACTGCAGCCCCACACCCGCCATCCTTCCCAGCTACAGGAAAACTGTGCCTGATGTATGAAGCCATGTCCAACCTGGAATAATGAACATGTTTCACCTTGTACAATCTGAATGGCAGTGAGCTATGCACATGAGAGACCTGAACCCCAGCACTGACATACATAGGACAAGCTGTACAGAATGATCCATAACACAGAAGGCACCCCCACCCGTAAACTCCTGGTACAGGTCAGCCAGAGTCACAAACACACCCTCAAGAGGAATCCTGATGAGTGGATGGGAGATGGTAGGCTACCCTGGGTATCACTGTTATGTCAGAGGTAGACAGAGGCACAGTATACCAACCATGACATATGTCATGGCAAACTCCAGTTACAATTTTTGTGAAGGACAAACACACCCCGTGACTAGCATCAGAAATGGCCTAGGAACATCCTAGTGTTTGCCAATGTCCACCCATGTTGTGGAATACACTACCAATGTTGGAAGCCTGGTGTAGGTAGTCCATATCTGAACATAATGCAACATGGTCATATGTGCACAAACACAGTCTGTTGTGCTCACTATGAAGATGTCAAGCAGTGATAGGACTAAAGCCCAGGATACTGTCCACCACAGTGAAAGTACTGAACCAGTACACTATGGTACTACAGTGTTAGGTCATTATGAAAGATGTTGAAACTGTCTGAAAGTATCCCATGCAACCCTGCAGGCACAGTATAATCCCTGTTGTGGCAGACACAAGCAGTTGGCCAGTTAGTACACAACATGACACCCAACACACAACCATAAACGTAGATATTGTTGAAGTTCACACACCCCAAATATGTGGTGGACTTCAGAGTCAACATATGGAAAACTCACACTGGGCATTGCCCTTTGATAAATGAGGCATATGTCAGACAACATGCCATGGAAAGGCTAAACTGGGCATGCTCACACACTTAGGCCATATCTCCGTTTAGCAGTTGGCCACACATATCTGGTATTTGTTGTCAGTCCAGGAACCAACCACAACACAGCAATCGCCCAGTGCACACAGTAAATGACTACAGAGACATAAGTGATATAGTGGATCCCCCATATGCAAACATCTTCCACAGATACACAGGTTGGTCATAGGAACAGGGAATGCTATGGCAATAAAGACCTGCAAACAGTAGAACAGCACAACAAATACTGTGCATCTGACAATTGAACATATGGGTGTAGAGGTCAATACTAGGCTTTTGCCCCAGGGAATGACAGCTCAGCCAGAGGGGTTGGCATCTGCATCCCCAGGATAGTAGGCTACTGTGCCACTGTAAAGTAGGTCACAAAGGCAACATGTGAGGCTAGTGAGCTGTGCCTCTGTCAAGCAGGGGCACCTGGAGGTCCCAGGGATTGAATGTGCAAGCCACAGCCATGTTGTCGGTGTGTGCTGGAAAAGGGTTGCTGAGGATCTCTACAGTAGGTGTCCGTCAATAACAGACTGAGGGGAGCCCTATCTGCATTCTCTGGACAAATTTCCCCTGTCAACACTGTGTTGAATGATATGTGTGAATGAAGTGCCTTGGAACTGTTTACAGATGTCCTCCCTCTGTGGGCTACAGCTCTGCAATGTATTAGTCACTCTGTCTGTTGACCATATATGGCTGGTGTACACTGACAGGTGTCTTGTTGTGGAGCAGTCATGGGTATATGTGGGATAGCATGACAATGCAAACCCGTACACATGCTCAAGAAAGCAATTGTCAAGGATTATGCTGAGTGGCCAGTATAGTCCTCCAGCATGGGTCCTTGAAGTTTCCACCCCAGTCTCTCAAGTGTAGAGTCAGCGTGTGCTAAAAACAGTTTGTGTGCAGTGACAACCTTGCCTGGGGGTGGAGATGGGATATGGATGTCCAGGGAAAGGTGGGTATGGTCAGATATCAACAATGGTGGTCTACCTCTGGTGTGGAACAGTGGGTACCCGTTGCAGATGGACAGGTGCAATATGTATTCCCCATGTGGCTGTGGTGTGTGGTTCTGCCATGGACCCACAAATTGTAGTGGCTGTAGGGTAAAGTGGTAGAGGCCTGAGTAGTTCTCACACACAATATGCCTGTACCTGATGTTAACAACTGGAATGGTGTATGTGAAACCTGCATATCCTGGCACTGTTCCCAGGAAGCTAAGTGTGTGTCCTGGATGTGGGTGTGGTGTTCTGGACTGGTTGTGTTGTGTTACAGGTCCTGTGGTCCCCAAAACATGGTATAGAACATAACCTGCCAGTGCGATGTGCATATCTGACCCTGACGTAGGTGGCTGCAAATGCATATATATGCTATCCCCACCTGACAGGTAGTACTACATTCATACCTCTGTAGAAATAAAGATGTCAGCACCCTATAAATACTCAGGTGCAGAACAGATGCCCAGTAATTGGATAGGCTCTGCTAATGCGTCTCCCTCAAGTGTCATAATATAGTTAGGTAGGGGTTTAACCTGCAAATGCTCAGTGTGGGTGAGTGGGGGTTTTTGTGTGTGAAAGGCTGTGAGGGAAATGTCCCTTTTTGGGAACTGGGGGAAAAACACTACAGGATGCACATTCCCTTTCTAAACACGATGATGTCAGCACCCTATAAGTACAGCAGGAGAAGGAACCTCCCAGTAATGTGAATAGCGCCCCTAATGCGTCTGTCTCAGTGTCATAACATAGTTAGGTAGGGTTTGAATCCTGCAAATGCCCAAGTGTGTGTGTTTGGATGAGGGGGTTTGTGTGTGTGGAAAAAGTCCCTTTTTGGGAACTGGGAGAACACACTACAGGATGCACATTCCCCCTTTTTAAACACGATGATGTCAGCACCCTATAAGTACAGCAGGAGAAGGAACCTCCCAGTAATGGAATAGCCTCTGCTAATCTTTTTTAGTGTTTAGTTAGGTAGGGTTTGAATCCTGCAAATGGCAAGTGTGTGTGTTTGGATGGGGGTTGTGTGCAATTTATAAAAAATGTTTTTGGCAACTGGGGGAAACCCCTACAGGATGCACATTCCCTTTCAAAATGATTTTTCAGCACCCTATAAGTACAGAGAAAAGGAACCCCCCAGTAACAATGTTTTGCTTCGTCCTCTGTGTCATAACATAGTTAGGTAGGGTTTGAATCCTGCAAAGTGTGTGGGGGTGGGGTGTGTTGCAAGTGTGGGAAAGATCCGGGAAATCAAAAACACCAGATGCCATACCCCCTAAACACAGGGGTGTCAGCACCCCATAAAAAAAAAGGGCTAGTTGGTAATGCCAATAGTGTGCTCTGCTATGTGTCTATTGCCATTGTCAAACAGATAGGTATGTTTTTAAACTTGGTTTTGTGAGTGTTGTTTTTTAAAAGTGCCATTGTAAAACAATGGCATTGCACACATGATGTGTGCCCTAAAATAAATCCTGTGACCTGCAGTAGTTCCTTTACACATGAGTGGATAAATGGTATTTGCAATGTATACCAATATGACTGTGTCTTACTGTGTGAGTTTAGTGGTATGTCTCTATACAGTGTGGGTGTCTATGGTAAAACCCCGCAGGGGGTACACTGGGCTGGGGCCCTATGGTACATGTAGTCGATGTACAGGGTGCAAGTTCCCACCTGTTGTGGAGTGGTAACATTTTCCACTGCAATTGGTGACCACATGCTGTGAACCCCTTTAACTAGGGGTTGTAGCTACAGTAATGCTCACACACAATGTTTGGCTGGATGCAGTGCCATATAAAAACAGTTCTTGAGACTGTCAAATTTCCAGTGTTGTTATGGAGGATAGGTGGTTTCCTGTGTATGGGAGGGGTTTTGTGTGCCAGGCTATGAACCAGATGGCAGTCCGACACACTGTTGCTGCCCTGGTAGGCCCTGATGGTTTTTGCTGTGCCAAAAACCTGGAGGTGTGTGTATCTGTGTTCGGGGTACCACCCCCATCCATTTTGTTTTTGTAGGGGAAGGGATGGGATGGGGGATAACCGCATGTGGGTTTTGAGCCATGAATCATAATCTGGTACTGCACAGACTTTCAGTTGTGCTGAGGGCAGTGTCTGGTGCATGCATTTTGTGTACACTGCTGTTTTTGTGTAGCAGCACTGTTATGTCTAACCTGTTGATACCCCCAGGGTCAGTAAAATGCCTGCACATAGGCAGATGTGTGCACCAAAGGGTCCATTATACATGGGCCTGGGTTGTGCAAAACCCCTTCATATTGTGGGTTCCCCGAGTAATGTTTCACCATGGATACCCTTGAATGCTGGGGACTCTAAAGTCTACAAATTTCCCCAATATGTGGAGAAAACCCGGGAGGTAGTTTGGCAACCCATGGCTCATACTGGCCTGTCCAATGCTGAGGATATTTTATGTTCCCCTTTAGTAGCCGGAGGGGCCAGGCAGCAACGGAGGTCAATGGGGAGTTTTGTCCAGCCCCTTTATGTGTTGCATTTTGCTGTGGTGGCCCTGTGCCCTGAGGCATATCCTGTGTTCCCCTCAGGTTGGGGGACCCCCGGCAGCCACAAAGGGGACCTGCCGTTGTAGCATGTGTTGTGTACCCTGGGCTGTGGTTGTGGCACGGGATTTATGTTGGATTTTTCTGTTCTGAAAAATCCTGTGTGCCATCAGAGGGTTTGAGCCCAGGCAGGCTCTATTCTAGCCCCATATCCCCAGTTTTCAAGTTCAGTGGTAAAAGTCACTTGTATTGAGCACGTAATAATTTTATTGTTTATTTTACCACATTTGTTGCGGGATACCATGGGGCATGCCATTTCAGGGAGGCCATGGAGACAAGTACGTAGGATACAGCATTCAAATCTACTTACATTTCAAAAGATTTTTAAAATTACTAATAAAAAGTAAACATGTTTAAGGGTTTAATGTTATTGAGCAAAGTCGGATTAAATTAAAAAACCATAAAGTGGTTCCGATTTTTACACATTAGTTAGCCAGGTTGTCAGCAAACCAGTTAATGACAAATGTTTTTGAGTCTTGTTAAATTATAAGGTGGACAGAGGGTAAACAGTGGAAGGGGTTAGGATTACTTACAGGGTTTAAAAGGAAATACCGCTGTGTTTTAAATCTAGTTAAATAGTAATTTGTTGGATCAAAAGTTAGGATTGTTATGGGGTGATTATTTGAAGTGAGGGTTTGTTTGGGTTTTAAAAGGATTTTATAGGATAACAGTTGGTTTATGTATTGGCTGGGGATTTCAACCAACAAGCTAATTTAATTGATGCAATGATGTGTTAAAAGGAGCCCAGGGCAAATGGCTGTGGGGTACTTGAGTGTTTGTTAAGGAAGTTTGTTCTTTTTAAAAGTGGTGCATCAGAAGGGTTGAAACAAGGTGTGGCGAGCTTGGCACCTTTAGCTGGAGGGGCTAGGAATTTTAATTTGTTGCCCCGTTTTTATTGATGGCTTTGATAATCTGGTTTAACATTAGGTCACATTTGGATTATTGTCTATGATGCACCTAATTTTGAGTGGGAGGGGGATTATTGGCCATATTGAGTTATGGACGGTGAAAATGGTAGACCTGTGTTTGGGAAATAACACAGTTTGTTTTTTGGGATTTTTATAGACATGTTGAAAGGTTTTTTTATTGATTAAAGGGGGTTGGGACTGCCAAATCTCGGAGAGTGGCTGGCAGTAGATAGAGTTTCAGCATTTGGGCAGGACTTTTGGGATGCAGTATAAAGGCGTTTAAGAAATGGAAACAAAAGGGTATATAGAGCCGGGATTGGGGGTTGGTGAAAGGTTAGATTTGCTGCCAGAGGGAGCCTCTGTCGAAGCAGGGAGGGTTGCCTTGGGGGCTCCAACAAAAGTGTTTTAGGGGTTTTGGCAAGTTGGTGATCAACCATGTATGCCTTGGAAAGATCCAAAAAAGGGCTGAGGATAATAATTTGTTTCAAGTATGGTTTATGGTGAGTAAACTGGGGCCTGAATAGTGTGTGATGGGGTAGCCATGTATGCTGCCCTAATGAATTTTGGATTAGGTGGTGTGAATTGTCTAGAAGTTTTTCCCAAATCTTTGCAAGTGGAAGGTATGCATTTCCTAAATTGGAGAATTCAGTAGAGTGTCCGGAATGGGAACATATGACATTTTTTAGAGGTGGGGAAAGTTGATTTACCAGGTTCCTTTGATTACCTTTAACGGGGAAGAATAGCATCCTGGTTTTGATATATGCAATTATTGGAGAAATGTATGGGTTTCACTGTTTCAATCAAGGCAAAAGTGGTGGCAACTTTTCACTACCAAGTATTTTCTGGGGTGCTCTTTTGGACCAGGGGGGCGGGGTAGTGGCACTAGGGGTGAAATGTCCGTAAAGAAATGGTCAAAACATCAGGAACATCTTCAGGGATTATCAAAGTAGCAGCAATTGGGGGTTTTTTTCCAATGTATATATATCATGCCCCCTGACAGGGTATGGCATTTGGGTTCAGAGGGAAGTCCCCAAAATTGGGGTTTTTTGGCATCCCAACATGTGTTTAGTTTCCAAGGGTGATGGTGTGCATAATGTGGCAGTGTACATTTTCATGATCACAAAACCACCTCCCTGGGCATTACAGGTTTTTGACAGCCCCAGATGGACCTGGGAGCCAACAAAAGGGCCTGGGGAAAAAATACTGTGGGTTTTAGTGTGGGTGTACCGCACTGTTTCATAGAGCATTTTGACTGCCCCGTGGGAAAAACCAGGGCTGTTGGGGTTCCGGGCCCCATGGGGCAGACAGGACCGCATGTGGTTTTCGTGCACTAGGTTCGAAACCTGTCTCGCATTTCAGGTGTGCTGTTCCGGAACCCCGGAACACATGCCGCTCAGAAACGGGTGGAATGTGATTTCAAAAAAAAGGGGTAACAAAAACGTAAGTAAAATGCAAATATGTAGGCCTTAAAATGTACCCAGGGTGCGTGCCCATAAACTGTATTAGTCAACTGTGATTTTGGGTTCTTGGTCGCAACATATCCCTGTCCAAACCCATGGCAATGTTGTGGGAACTTGACCCATTCTGTACATGTCCACCCGTACACTACTTTTTAGCTTTCCCCCGTCTACCCTTTTGGGGATTTTTGACAATTACCCCAGCAATTATGTGCAGCTGTTATCTTTTGGATGACATGGGTGCAATAAAAATTCAAATTCATACAGTTTCTGCAGCAGGCTGCTGGGTAAACACACGTAAGCAGCACATTACGTTCCAACATGTACATAAAACACTTTATTTTCACCCTTTCACAAACTGACCTGCCAATGAGGGAATTTCAATGGCACAGGCACAATACAGGGTGGAAGGACCTGACAGCCAGATACCCCCAAGACATGTGGTGATGTGGTTTTAGGGGCACAGACATGGGGGGGTGGGTTTTCAGTGTTGAATTTTGCCCTGGTTTAACATTTCCCCTGGGATGCCGCCCCAGCCACCTCTGGCGCCAATACAGGGGTTTTTGGACAGCCACAGACTGCACCTGGCAGGCCATCAACATGCCACATGGACCTTCCCAGGGGCTACGGTACCAGTACAAACCCGACTGGGTATGTCATCAAAGCGGGGGTGTTGCTGGACCAAGCCCTGTTTGGGATGTCCCGGCCACGGCTGGTTTGGGGGTTATACAGACAGACCCCGCATTCTGGGGGTCTGCTGGGCCATGGGGGGGTGGCCCGTTGCATCCCAAAAGCCCGCTGCTGTGTGCGGCAAAACACGCCCCGCAAACCCACCTTGCCCCGGCTTGGAATCTGGTTTTGGGGAAATGCTGAATATGTCCCCCAACCTTTTTGCATTAATTACGGAAGCTCCCATGCCCTCTGCTGTCTGGCTGTGGACATGTCTACTCCCCCAAACCCGTCTGGTGATTTCCTCACTTCCTGCAGAAATTAGTAGGTTTCGCCTCTTTGGGAGCACCAGGGATACCGGATGTCCCCCAAAATGGGGAACTTCTTTGGTACCATTGGAGGACCCTCCCATTGCTGTGTGGGGTCTGTGCCCCAGGTACCAATTCCCTGGTCAGCCCCTGTATCCTGCCATCACCTAGGGCAAAGGTACAAAATGACAGGCAATGACTCACTGGGGGTTACCGGTACTGTAAATTTGGCTGCCAATGGAGACCCCAAACCCCTGTACCCTTCACAAAACACAACCCGTAGCCGTGGGATTCAGGTTCCCTGCTGGGTAGAGACCCCAGAAACCCGGGGGGAAGCAAAACACAGTTTTTTTCCCAAATTTTTACCAGGATGCACTTATAAACTGCACACATACCAGCCATGCAAGGAAAAGGGACCTGCCTGGACCAGGACAAGCAGAATGGGTTACAATGCAAGGCCAAAATGCAACAGAACCCCATTCCACATAAGGGAAAGCACTGTGGCACTGACACGTGGCCTCAACAGGCCCTGCCACTGGGGAATGCACACACAATGCCCGGGTCCGTAAAAGACAATGCCCCATCCCAGGAAAAAAATGCCGGTAAACACACTACTACATTCACCCAAACCCCCGCCCCCCCCCCCCCCCCCCCCCCCCCCCCCCCCCCCCCCCCCCCCCCCCCCCCCCCCCCCCCCCCCCCCCCGCCCCCCCCCCCCCCCCCCCCGCCCCCCCCCCCCCCCCCCCCCCCCCCCCCCCCCCCCCCCCCCCCCCCCCCCCCCCCCCCCCCCCCCCCCCCCTCCCCCTCCCCCCCCCCCCCCCCGGGGGCGGGGGGGGGGGGGGGGGGGGGGGGGGGGGGGGGGGGGGGGGGGGTGGGGGGGGGGGGGGGGCGGGGGGGGGGGGGGGGCCGGGGGGGCGGGGGTCGGGGGGGGTGGGGGGGGGGGGGGGGGGGGGGGGGGGGGGGGGGGGGGGGGGGGGGGGGGGGGGGGGGGGGTAAAAATTGGGCCCCAACCCCAATTCCCCCCTTTTTCCCCGGGCATGGTTTGGTTTCCCCAAACCCAATATCCCTCCTTCCTCCCCCCAAAAAAAACCAAGGTTGGGGAAAATTAAAAATTTAATTCACCCCCTCCCCCGGATTTTGGGGGGGTAAAAAAAACCTTTTTTTTTTCCCCCCCCCCCCCTTTTATTTTCCCTGCACCAGGCTCTGGTGAATCTCCTCATCTTCCATACAGAGTAGGTGGGGTTACGCTGTTGCGCCCATCTCCCTGGAAGATAACACAAACAGGATATCAGCAGACCATGTCAGCAATATATGGCACACATACTATACATGATACTCATGTGTAGTGATATACTACTACTCCCATATGTTGCATGTGTGTGTGTCGTGGTGGGTACACAGGTACATGGCCAGATATCAGTGCTCAGCCAACACCTGGGTGAAACAATACCTGCCACATTCCACACAACATAGTAGCATGCCCCATCGGTCAGCACACACTGTCAGGTAATGCACAACCTCACTCTGGGGGTTCATCCCAAGGTACTGTATGTGGGACACCGTCCACTACTGTGATGTGGACAGAAGTTACTCGGTCTGGATATACATATCCCACCACCACCACCAGCACAGTAGACTACTTTGATATGTATGTGATTAGACAGTTATTCACTTGCTGGGACTGAGATGGTATCCATGCAGCACACTGGGCCAGTGGAGCCACAAGCCACACTGCTGACCCCTTTGCAAATGCTTACCACGGACATGCCACAGATTGCATGGAACTTGCACACACATTTCTAACCCAGACCCTATGCACAAAGGTTAGGCATCCTGTCCGGTGGACCCCAGACAGAGGCAGATTGTATAACAATAGCAGGAGGCTACTGCAGGACAGAGCACATTCACATTAAGGGAAGGCATCTGTGGTCAGCACTGGTACCACGCTACGGTCCGGTCATAACAACGGCCATGGCCTACTCTGGGAGGGAAATGGACACAAACACTATGGATGACCACAAGGCCTTCTTCAGTTATGTGTTACACATATGGACCACATGCCCTCAGGATATGCTCTGTGTTAATACACCCTACTTAACATTCACCAAACACACGGATATTGTCAACAATCTTGCAGACATGTTCGTGCACATATCCCCCTCCTTCTCCCCACCAGTTGAAATATTTATCACATCTGGATGTAACCTCCTATCATCTCACATGTCCAGGTGAGAGGGCCGCCCTTTGCAGAGAAGAACACACAGCATCACTGTGACCTCATGGTATCCCTGGATGTGTGCTACCGGCACTCCGAGAGGACATACAACCGCGATATAACACTGATAATTTATCTTGGCCGCATTTACAGGATATGTACCTGGACAGTGGCATACAGCAACAGTGGTCCCACACCACTAAGGCGGCACCTCGACTGACCCTGGGAATTACCACATCATATGCATATCGGGCCTGGTCTGCTAAGCTATGGAATTATGCAGTATGGGATGCATATGCAGTGACATCGGGTACCTGCAGACACTTGTTCCCAGCCAGTGTGCCTTTGGGATGGGCTGATCCTGACTTTTGAACCTGGCTGACCTTTCAAAGCAGTCACTACAGCCATTGCTGGGCCACCGCACAGACAACTGCTGCCAGGATCATGGCCTAAGACTGATTGACATGTAATGTATGGTCATCCCCTTTTGGTGGAACGGACTTTGTGATTAAGATTTGGATTTATTTATTTATTTATTTATTTTTCGAATAAAGTGCGGTTTGTGTGCGCTGCCTCCAGATTCTTTTGTCTTATCAGGAACTACGTACACACAACATATCACATGGACATACCTATGGATACAGACCTATGACACATTTGGAGGGTTCACAGTATGCACACTATTAACCTGCTACTTTGCATTACCTGTGTTTGTCACAGCTGGTTGCGTTACCACAGCTTTTCCCTCTGTCTGCTTACAGACAATGCAATGAATGTATTGCATGTGGGGAGTGTTAGCACTGGATGCTTTTGTAGGTATCTGCATAGGTCCATGTGATGGCCTCTGCACCAATTGTAAGCCAGCATTTGCTAATTGCATACAGCCAGTTGTGTACTGATTGCAGTTCTCACTGTGATTTCAGGTCAGTGCTATAAAAGGGTATGTGGGATAGGCGTTGCCCTTTCAGATTGTGAGGGCGGGGACCATGCTGGTATGCTGTGGGCAGTGTTCTGTGAGTGTAAAGGTTAGTATCTCTCTCATGATTCAGGCTGTGTTGTATATTCACATTTCTCCATTCCTCTCTCATGTTCCCTGTAGCAAGTGTGTATGCACATTGACTCCTACAACTATATATAGATATATATTTATATATATATGTACATATACATACATTTATATATGTACTTTAACTGACCTTATTATCTACACGCTGCCAACTAGCATGGCTGTTTCTGTTCACACACTACTATTATGGAAATCCAGTAGTTTTGACAGTAATTTTAAATGACATGCTTTGTGTACTACACATCTTATATTCCCTTTACATTCATCCTTACTATTACATGTTATATTTATTTTAGCACAATGTTTTTGTATAAGAGTTATGGCTTAGTGGTAGGTCGTACAAACTAGTGTTTCCAAGGTCCTGGGTTCAGGACTGACAGTGGGATTTTATTTTGCTTTTGAACTGAGTACAGGACCTGTCAATCAAAGTGACTAAGGCACTTTTAAGCAGTTGTAAACCGGGTTAGCGCTTGGTTTGCGCTGAGCTCACGTGATGCGCACTGGCGGTTAGCTCCACGCATTACACGCCAGACAACCGCTACAAACCGCTTAACGGTGCTTACTCTGGCACACACCCGCGCTATTTTCTTTGAAAGAAAAGAAAATGGGGAGACAGGAAAGTGGTGAAAAAGGGGTCACAAAGAGGTAAGACAGTAGGGAAACAAGCTTGGGATTTGCAGGAGGGATGGTGCGGGCGACCATAGCTGCCCATTTCTTCATCAGCAACCGCTGTGCATATGTATGTAATTTGGTGTGACATTTGAAACCTTCCACCCCTGAGAGAGGTGTCAGGACAACAATAATACTTGTTGTACAGCCCATTGTAATTGATATGTTCCATGTCCAGCAGACATGTGTGCGGAATGGGCAGCTATGTATGGGGCGTAATTTTTTTGTGGGGTTTTTTTTTTTTTTCAGGTGAGAGTGGTATGTCAGGTGAAGGAAGTCGGTACAGCTGGGGAGGTAGGTTGGGTAGGTAAACAGACAAGACAAACAAGACGCACAGGGCGGTGTATGACACGTGTGGGGGTTATACAATTGACGGGGACCGAGGTTTGGATATCCAGAGCCCATGAGCCCACAGATGGCAACAGTGGAACTGATATCCCCACCCATAGGCAGTTGCCACTGTTCCTTCACTGCCCAGGACGGGCTGTGCTGGGGCTGTGTAGGCGGGGCAACAGGCATGCCCGTTAGTTGCACCACCCATGCCTTGAGCTGGCGTAAGGGCTCGAGTACAGAGTCCCGAATCTCCCCACGCACCACAGTCCGGATGCTCACGGAGGGTGAGTGGTGGTTCTCCTCCGGCCACACTTGCAGAGGGGCGAGCCCCATCCCCTGCAGTGCTTCCACCTGCAGGTGGCACAGGGCCACCGGAGGAGGGTCCGACTCGGCACTAGTGCCAGGTGCACTCGCCAGCTGAGGTGGGAGAGGTGGGTCCGCTGGAACCCGCCTTCCTGTCAGTCCTATGTTTTGCATTATGTCATGACAGTTTGGGTTAGTGACATATAATACCATTCACAATTAGTTGTAACAGCATGCATTAGTATTCCCATTAACCAAACACCCACATATTCACTCCATTGAACAGCGTGCATAACACATCCATAATTTGAACAGAAATACACAGTCCAACAACATGTAGGGTTAACTGATGGCAACAGGCCATCAGGAGTGGAAGTATGAACAGGGCAGATGCATCAACAGACATGCAAATATATATGACCCAACAGGACAAGCATCCAGGGGTGTTAATTGTGATTGCACATACCATTTTCACGCGTGGAATGGGTTATATGTGGTTATAGGGTGGGGTAAAGAAAGTAATATTAACACCTTCAATAACAATACATATGCTGTACATTTCTAATAGCTACAGTTATATACACACTACTGTTCTAACTACAGTTTCCTATATGATAACTATTTCAACTTGGTGATAGGACTGTTACTGCAACATCAATATACATTTTATTGTTCTTCATACACATTCATATCTAGCTTTGTTCAGCTACATCATCCTGCTACATTTGCTTTATATAGCTGTAGACAAGTGTGGATGTTTGGTATATCAGACAATCATCCTATCTGCATATTGCAGACTGAGAGCAACATATCCAGATTTTGGGATACACATGCCAGATGCAGCAACACTTTGAACAGATTTTGCTGTTTGGTTTTGAATCACATGCATTTCATTCTGTCTTGACTGCAGTATACTTTATTCAGGGTTATTACTACTGTATTGCTGGATTCATGACACTTTCTCACACTCTCTCACTTGCTTTCATTTTACTATTCAGGATGGTACTTACTTCTAGGCTTTATTGACATGTTTTACCTGTAGTTATTACAATCCTTTCCAGCAGTCTCACTTCTGTCATGTTTCAGTATTTCCACAGGGATATATTTCACACATGTGATTTCATCATCTTTTGCAGCTATACTTTTCAGCCTGCTGCACGTTGTGTACTATTTTCTTACAGGTAGGGCATTTTTATTTCAGAATATATGTCAGACAGTTTCATTTTTCGGTTTAACTTACAGGCTGAAACACACTTTTGTAATCAAGCAATACTTGCAGACACTTTCACACTGTTACTTGAAGATTATATTCCTTACTGACTACACTGCACTCTTTTGCTGACTGTCATACTTTTATATTTCTTTACAGTTACTGGTAGTGGATTACTGACCTGCCTGGTGGCGCAACCGCACCAGCCTATCGCCATAGGCTCTGTGGTTCGCAGAACGGACACCTGCAGCTGTAATATAAATGAAGTAATATTGGAATACTCATCTCCATAATATCAGCTAGTTTAATTTCTTACATACATAATTAAATGTTACTTACTCAGTAGTGGGGCATTGGGTGTTTGCCGGGCCTCCTGGATCCAAAGGTTCAGTTGGTCCTGCTTGCTTCTCTTCAGGTCCGCATGGTGGTGACAGACCTGCTCACCAGTCCTTGGAATCCCTGTGGCACTGGTGAGATCATGAGCCAACCGGTCCCACGCCTCGGCCCTGTATGCTCCCCAGAGGACCTGGCCCTGCATGAGTTGGGCCTCATGATTATGGACTAGGAGCCAGACCATGTACCTGGACTCCTCAACACCCCACCTCTGTGCTCGAAAGCAACTACCCTCTCCTACTCCTGTCATTCTGCCTGCAGGTCAGTTCTACAATCGTTTATGTTGTGTATTCCTGCCTATGGGTCTTATATAGTCCGTTTTTCCCGCACATATCTGTGATTGGCCATTTTGGAATTGTATCAACTTCAGTAAACCTGCATTGTCATGCTCTAGTTTGTATTCATTCCTATATATTAGCTATTATTGCATTTAAAGGTACTGCTATCATGGCTTAGTGGCTCTGTACCTTGACTATGGTGTATAGTATCCTGGGTTTGAACCTGGCCACTGCTTTTTATTTTTCATGACTGTCTAGACATGCTGAGGGGTGTGTCTGTGTAAAGGCAGTTTTGATATGGCTTGCTCAACGTTGCCCGTCGGTTAGCTTGTTTGCGCGGTGCGCTGCTTTAAGCCTCATTTGGCTATCGGCACGCATATTACGCTCAGCTCAGTTAGGGGCACATAGATTTAGCATGTTAGACCACTGCTCAGCTATGGGCACTCATTTTGCACCAGTTAAACCACTGTTCATCTACGGGCAGATGCACTCACTCTGTTAAACTGTAGCTCGGCAATGAGCACATCTGGCATTTTTTATTCTTTTGTTACCTCACATTTCTTCAATATAAATGGGCTATTTCATTACATTTTACATAAATTGTGGTTTTATGTGTACATATTTGTCAGGGACTTGTTTCCTGCTTATTTTGCAAAAAAAAAAATTGGTGCTGTGGGGGCTCGAACCATGAATGCCTGCTCTTCAGCCAACATCTCTACCGCTACGCTATTGCTTCCTGGCTTATTTTGCATATTTAGTTCTTATATGCTTTCCCACTGACTGCTAACTGTAGCTGCGCTTACTGCACGCCACGCAAATAAGCACTCACGGTTAAACATTTTACAATTTAAAAAATATATAAAACGTGTTTATTTATATGTTTTCTGTTCATAGTCTGTGGGGCATGTGTTGTGTTCTGTTTATTCACATTTCCGTGGACTCTGTCGTGGGTATTTACTTTGGGTACTTTTCCTCTTCTGGGGGCGTGTCCGCTTACAGGGCTCGGCCTACGGACACGCCCCCTACTGTCTTACACAGACCGTGTTGGCCTTAAGTGTGATTCAGCATGCCCTCATGAATATGCAGAGCATGCTGACATCACTCCGTTTAACTGCAGCCTCCGTGTATGAGTTATAACTCTTACACGGAGGCTTCGTGAATCCTGCCCACTATCATTTATAATATGTGACATTTCCAGATGCAGCTGAATTTGCAGATGATCATCCCATTCATTACATTTTGTTGCATTATCTATCTATTGTTAACTTCATCTTCCTCCCCTTTCCCATTTTCACATAATCCAGTATCACTGCTCCACTTTCTTTGACAGTCATATCCACTTGTTGTAGGTCTTCCCTCATGTTATCCATCCATATCCTGGCTAGGCATCTTAATTTGCTCTTGCCTTATTCATCCCTGAAACACTTCTGTTTTAGACAATCATTTCTGCATTACTGCTTCCTTGGCCAAACCACTGCAATCTGTTCTGTCTGTCTTTCTTTGAAACTGGAGATACTTTGGCTTCATCTTTGATGTCTTCATTTCTTCATGTGTCGCATAGTAAACCTTCTCATCTTCCCACCCCATGCTTCCCCAGCTGCTCTGCACTCAGTGCTTGTTTTCTATGCCATACAGAAGTGCGGGTAGCACCACCACTTTTTGCACCTTCCTTTTCAACTGCTTTGGCATTTTTGGTCACAAACTAACCCTGACACTTTGTGCCAGGTGGCTGCAGCACCTATGATCCTAGCTTTGACTTCCTCATTCAGATTTCTGTTCTCAGCTACACCTCCCAGATAACTGAAGCTGTTATCTATTCCATTTTCATTTATTTTTAAATTTACTTCACATCTTCCTCATTTGTTGTGATGACCATTCTCTTTCTGCACTTAATTTCACTCCATGTGCCTTCAGTTTTGTATTACTGTCCATTGTAAGTTCATTTTCAGGGTCTGGTTATATTGCCTCATCATCTGCATACAGCAGCTTTGCTGATCTGTCCCACCTCTATCTTGGTTGTTGAAGCAATCTATCACTAGTATGAACAGGAGTAGACTTAGAATTGAGCCATAATGCACACCCACTCCTAGTGGAAACCCCTTTGTCTGAATTTGAACACTATTTATACCTTTGTCATGGAATCCCCTTACACAGCCTGAACTCATTCTACCAATATTTCTCTGACTTTGAATCAGTGCATGACTGCCCAAATCTATTTTATTGTGACCTATTAGGATTTCTGTAGCCCAACATAATCTTCTGTTATACTACTGTACTATATCCACGTCCTCTACTGCTATTGCTGTTTCCTTCCTGGTAGACAGTAACTGACTGGATTATGAAATGGCCCACTCATCATAAATGAATATTCTTAGGCATCTACAGACATGTCACTGGGAGCCTGTGAGTTGCTAACAGCCTGGGTGATATGAATTTATATAAACACACACACACACACACACACGCATGCATTTATATATACAACAGTGGAGAAGGGGCACATTTCCATGTTAGATATTTTGAATTTCAGATATTTTGGTTTTCGGTATTTTGAACTTTTAATCTTATGGCAGAGACTCATATATATATATATATATATATATATATATATATATATATATATATATATATATATATATATATATATATATAAAGTACAGATCAGCAAAAGACAAACTCTGAAAACCACAATACATTGATCATTTTAGAATGAACCACAAAATAAATAAAAAAAAATTTCTGCAGGAGGGGCAAGCCCCTCTGCACTCCAACCACCCTCTGCTATGTATATATACCAACTCTGAGGTCTCACAATAGCTGAGAAGGGGCAAATTCCCATGTTAGATATTTTGAGTTTTAGATACTTTCATTTTCAGCCTCAGTGGGGTGGAGGGTGCTTGGCCCATTGCATTGGCTGGTTTTATTGCCCACCTGTAGTTCATAGGTTCATAGGTTGGTACTAGGCTATCAGCCCTAGGGCCTATACAAGCCTAGCCATAACAATTCCCTGGCTATTTCTTCCCACATTATTTACTTTCCTGGACCCCTGTCTAGCAGGGCGACTGACGTGATCCCTGGGGTGAATTTCCTTTCTCCCATCCAATCGTCAAGGTTCCTCTTGAAGAGGTCCAAAGAGGCACTCTGCTTGACATGTATGGGCAATCTATTCCAGAGTCTGGGGAGTCTCTGGGTCAGGAACCCATCCCTCCAGCATGTTTTGTTTATTGTGATGACAAGGTTTAGATCCCTGGGCGTGTAGCTCTGAGGGATTGGGATTTCTTTAAGTGTAGCATGTCTAACAGCTCTGGGTTTGACATGGCCTTGTATCATTAAGCAGAGATCGCCTCTGAGGAGACGATATGCGACAGAGTATAGTTGGAGTTTTTAAGTCGGTCGTGGGGCATCTGCTTTAGGCCAGTGATTCTTTTAGTGAGGTATTTCTGAGGCCTTTCCAGTTGTTGCAGATGTCTTGAGAGGTACATACCAAATGGGGCGTTGTATTCTATAATGGATCTAATGAGGGATGAGTACAGTGGGACAATGACCTCCTTTTTTCTGGATGAAAAGCCCTTAGTGATGAGGTGTGCCACATAGAAGGATTTCCTGACTGTTGTGGCAATGTGGTTATCGAAGGTGAGACCACTGTTCACCTGTGTCCCTAAGTCTCTTATCACACTTTCTGTGTTTAGTGTACTGCCACCTATATGGTAATTCATGGATACATGTTTTTTCCCAAAGGGGATAGCAATACATTTCTTGGCATTGAGCTTGAGCCCATGGCTCTGGCACCAAGCATCTGTTTCTGTAAGGCCCTTTTGTAGAGTATCCACATCATTTGGGGATTCAATAATGGCTCCCAGTTTGCAGTCATCTGCAAACTTTGTTAGCCAGAGTCCCTTAGTGTTGACCTGTACTTCAGAGAAGTAGATGCCAAACAAGAGCCCCAGGACTGAACCCTGAGGTACTCCACTTGTCACTTGTCTGGAGCTGGATTTGGAGTCGGCTACTTTTACAGTGTGGGTTCTATCAGTAAGCCATTTAGCAACCCATTGGGTGACATAGGGATTAATGCCCAACTTAGTAAGTTTATCTATGATTCCAGAGT
This sequence comes from Protopterus annectens, assembly GCF_019279795.1. Lineage (NCBI taxonomy): Eukaryota > Metazoa > Chordata > Ceratodontiformes > Protopteridae > Protopterus > Protopterus annectens. The sequence continues at coordinate 20,041,943 of NC_056733.1, forward strand.
GGGGATGGTGTCAAAGGCCTTGGCAAGGTCTAGATAGGCTGTGTGGACCACCTTACCCTTGTCCATGGCTCTGGAGACTGATTCAAAGAAGTCAATCAGGTTCAGGAGACAAGATCGGCCCTTCACAAACCTAAACTGGGTGGGGTCCAGTGTTTGAAGGTTGCCAATGTCTTTGTTTATAAGTTCCATGATAATACGCTCCATGGCCTTGCAGATAAGGCTTGTCAAACTGATGGGATGGTAGTTTCCGGGATCCAAGGTGGATCCCCCTTGGATTGGGATAACTGTAGCTCTGCCACTCAGTGGGCACAAAACCTGAGGTGAGGCTATGATTAAACATGACACTTAGGTGAGGTGCCAGTTCGTATTGTAGTTCATGTAGTACACAGCCCGGGATGTCATCTGGTCCCATGGATGCTGTATTCTTGGCTTTAGAGAGTGCATTTTGTACCTGTGTGGCCGTTATTACTGAAATTTGGCAATCTTCCGGTATTGAGATAGGCCATTTAGGGGGTGAGAGGGGGGTGAAGTTGGCACTGAATCGATCTGCCAGGATATTGGCAATATCCTTCAGATCAGTATATTTAATGCCATTCTGTTTTAGCTCAGAGCAGATCTGAGCATTGCCATTTAGATTATTGACATAGTTATAGAATGCTTTGTGGTTGTTTTTGGAATTTTTGGCAATTTTATTTTCGTAACTAGCTTTGGAGGATTTTATGAGGCATCTCAGTTTCTTACTGAGGCTAGTAAGGGAGTTTTTGCATCCTGGGATTTTCCTCTTTTTGCAAAAGTTTCTTCCTTTTGTTGCAAAGTTTGTTTATGGCAGGGGACCACCAGATTGGCTTCCTTTTTGGATGAGAGCATTTTGGTTCTATTTGGGATGGCACGATTCATGCATGAGTGGATGTGCTCGTACAGTGCCTTAGTGTAGGATTCAGCAGCTGAACTTTCAGTTCCCGTCTGCATGGGTGTCATGAAGTTTGTCACTTCTGACTTGAGTAGCATGAAGTTAGCTTTGCAGAAGTTTTTATGTTGGTTTATTTACTGGGGGGTGGGGTGGGATGTGGATGTTAAGGGTGATTAGCTTATGGTCAGACCTGACTAACGAGGGGGTGACCATAGGTATGGAGCATTGATTTCCCATGTTGGTAATGACCAGGTCTAGGATATTGGAGCCCCTGGTGGGACTATGGATTAGTTGATCCAGGGCGTTGGAATTTATGAATTCCAAGAACCGTAGCGCAAAGGTGTTGGGACATGAGAAGTTTTCCCAGTTAATGGCAGGGTAGTTAAAATCACCTAGTATTAGGGTGTTTGGTTCTATCTTAATATTTTCCAGTATGTTTAGAAAGGTGTAGTGAGAATTTTGGGGTATGGTGGGATATCTGAGGCAAGCTACAATTTGGATTGCAGTCTTACCTAGTGTTAGTTGCACTTGGAGAATTTCAGACACATTGTGTTGGCCAACTAGCCTGGTGGTGTGAATATCCTTGGTGACTATTGACACTCCTCCACCTTTAGTGTTTTGGTCCTGGTTTGGTGGCCGAAATGTGTGGTAAGAGTTGCAGCCTGGTATTGCAGGGGTGCTCTCTGGAGCCTTGAACCAGGTCTCAGTTACTGCACAGATATCGATGTTCTCCATTTTTAGGAGTGCCTCGAGAGAGTGCATTTTGAGGTTTAGACTTCTAGCATTGAGTAGCATTACCTTCAGATTTTGCATGCTTGTACCTGTTACGGTGGTGGTTTTGTCTTTTGAAGTTTGCCTAAAAAAGGCACTATAGGGGTGGCAAGAGCCTTAGCCAGTAACCTGAATCCCAGGGGAGACAGGTGCAGACCATCTCTGGCAAAGCATCGTGGTCTGGCAATCATGTCATCCCAGGCAGACAGATACTGGATCCCCTTTGAATGACACCATAAGCTTAGCCAATTGTTGAAGTCAATCATTTTATCCTTATATTGTGGTATCATTCTGGGTGAAGGCATGATGCTACTCAGGGCTAGGGTCATACCTGCCTGGGCCACATGATCCGAGAGCTCTTCCATGTCTCTTTTCATGTAGTCCAGGGAGGTACGTCTCGAGTCATTCACTCCAACATGGACAATGACAGAGTCATATTTGTACTTGTTGTGGAGTGACTTGAGTGCATGCGTTATGTGGTGGATCCTGGCACCTGACAGGCAGCTGACTGTAATTTTCTCCTTATTCAAACTGGTGAGAGGGACATCAGTGTGCCGGACTATAGTCACCTATGACTAAAGTGTTAGGTACATTGTCTTGCCTTAGGGGCTGTTGCTGGGTGGCACAGTGGTGTTGTGAACTATGTGACACATTGGTTGTGATTGGTGTTTGTTTGCGTTTCAGCTTCAGAGGTCTTTGTTGCTTGGGCAGGTTACAGTTAAGGGCCTCTGCATATGTGGATTTAGTGTTGCTATATGTGGGTGTTGGTGGTGCGGGTTTAGAAGGGCTATCTGTTGCTTGAGGTGTAGTGTGGGTGTTAACCTTCTCCTCTTGTCTGTTTAGCACAATCTTGGGTGGAGAGCTTTGCTTCCATTTTGGCTATGTAAGTGCATCTCTCACAGGTTGTAGTGTTGGGTGGTAGGAGGAGAGGGTTGTCTGTATACATGAGGCAATTGCTGCATTGCCCCAGTATGCCCAGATTCACCAGGTGGACAGGAGAAATCACCGGAAGCTGACCCTTGGATGTGCCTGGTTTGGAGCTTTTTTTTTTCTTTATAAAGTATAGGAGCTGTTTCCTTAGCAAGGTACTTTGCAATTATAGGCTGTTTAGTGCCTACTATTAATTTCTCCTTGTTAACAAGGAGAGTTCAGTGTTTGTATGAGTTTAAGGCTTCCTAGTGCTTTCCAGCAGGTATTAGAGAAAGTGCTAGTCACAGGGATGCTTAAAGGTAAGATTGAAAAGAATGCACTCTGCAGTGTGCACTAGAGAAGTTAGATGTGAAAGTAGGTAACTTGAGTTTTACCTGTTTAAAAAGTTAAGGTTTAGTGGAGAGTTACTATTTTTAAAACAGCAAGATGGATTGAAAGGGGTGGTCACTTTTATATTTTGGTACTATGAAATACTGTAGGATGGCCAATAAATTTAAATAATTGAAGGGGTGGGATTTCAAAAATGATGATTTTGTGATTACTCACATAAGCCAGTGAAAGTAGAGAGAAATGAGATATATGGTCAGATTAACATAAGAGGCGGGCAACTAGAAAGACAGTGGTATTTAAGAAGACAACTTAAATGGGTGGGAGGGCGGTAAAAATTCTGCCTGACTCAGAACAGAGAGAGCTGTGGTCTCTTTTGAAGTTTTAATATACTGTTAAAACAGAATGCAAGCAAAACACAAGGTAAAGAAAACAAACTACAGTATTCAAAATATAGAAAGGCAATACAGTAATACAAAAAATGAAAGCAAACTAACCTTTCCTTCACAGCAAAGTGTAGCAGAGTCTGGATGAGCCTTTCTGGTAAAGCTCTGAAATGTTTTAGTTTACTCCTTAAATAGAAATTTTAGTTCCTAGCTCCACCCCCTCTTTTAACAAGTGATTAACCTTAAGTGACCTCTTCTGTCTTATGAATGAGTCCTTAATTAATCAGTTCTTATTTCTGCCTGACTCAGAACAGAGAGCTGTGGTCTCTTTTGAAGTTTTAATATGCTGTTAAAACAGAATGCAAGCAAGACACAAGGTAAAGAAAACACTTCCCTACTAAATTGGGGAATAAGAAGTGTGTGTGTGTGTGTGTGTGTGTGTGTGTGTGTGTGTGTGTGTGTGTGTAGGTTCATAGGAGATTCCTGGGCTAATGGCCCTAGGGCCTTTACAAGCCTAGCTATGTTATGCCTGTGTTCCCTAGCTGACCTTGGTTAGATGGTGATTATTCACAGAGTGAGTCTATGATCAGCACCAACTGCCCCTGTCCATGAAGGACATAAGTGCTACACCCGGGGTGAATTTACAGTCTCCCATTCAATTTTGTAGGTTGCGCTTGAATAGGGTCACTGAGGAGCTCTGCTTCACATGAACTGGGAGTTTATTCAAGAGGAGCAGCAATCTCTGGGATATATAGCTGTCTCTCCAGCATGTTCTGTTAATGTCACAGGTTAGGTTAAGGTCCCTAGAGTGAGTGAGTCTTGTTCCATTTGATTTGCGGACATACAGCATTCCCATTAGAACCAGGTTAGAGACTGTTCTGCAGGCCAGGCACAAGTCACCTCTCAGCAGCCTGTATGATACATAGTACAATGACAGGGTTTTCAGTCTTTCCATGCAGATCATGTTTTGGAAGCCCTGAATTTTCTTGGTGAGGAACCTCTGTGATCTCTCCAGCTGCTGCAGGTGTCTGTTTAGGTACATGTAAAAGGGAATATTGCACTCTATTAGTGGTCTTATGAGATTCAAGTACAGAGGACATCCTTAGTCTTGGATGCGATGTCCTTACTTATGAGATGCACAATGTACAAGGCTTTCCTTACCACTGTGGACACATGGTGATTGAAGTTTAGATTGCTATCAACCTGTGTTCCCAAATCTTCCACCATTGGGTTTGACCTTAGGGGGGTGTTGTCAATATTGTAATTTGCAGGGACTTCCTCTTTGCGAAATGGGATAATAATGCACTTTTTTGCATTTATTTTTAGTTTGTGGCTTTGGCACCAGTCATTTGTCCATGTTAGCCCCTTTTGTAATATATTAACATCGTTTGGGGACTTACTGATTGCACCCAGTTTGCAATCAACAGTGAACTTGGTAAGCCACAGGCCATGCACTTTCACCTGGACTTCCAAGAAATAGATTCCAAACAGTAGAGGGCCCAGCACAGATCCCTGTGGTACATCACTGGTAACTGGTCTACTGGTAGAAGCGGAATCCCCAACTTTGACAGTATGCATTCTGTCAGTGAGCCAGTTAGGTACCCATCTAGTGATGTATAGATTAATCACCAGCTGGGAGAGTTTTTCAATGATACCTGAGTTGAGGATTGTGTCAAAAGCCTTGGCTAAGTCAAGATAGGTGATGTGTACTGTTTTGCCTTCATCCAGGGCTTTGGTGACATTCCCGAAGAAGTCCACCGGGTTCACTAAGCATGACTTACCTTTAACGAAGCCTAACTGGGTCGCGTCAAAAGTTTGAAAGTTGACTGTGTCCTTGTTGATAAGGTCCATGATGCTTCATTCCATGGCTTTGCAGATAAGTTGGTTAAGCTTATGGGTCTATAGTACCCAGGGTTGGTTGATGGATCCCCTTTGCGCAAAGGGATTACTGTTGCTGTTCTTCACTTTGTTGGAACAAAGCCAGTGGTCAGGTTGAGGTTAAAGACAGTGTGAAATGGTTCCGCTAGGTCTTGTTTGAGATTTAGTAAGCAGCCTGGGATATTATCTGGTCCCATAGAGGCCATGTTTTCAGCCATGGAAAATGTGGATATGACCTGCTCTTTGGAGATACTAGGTAGAAGACTGGTGTCAGGTATGCTTTAGAGTATGGCTACTGGAGACTGGGTGAGGTTTGTGCCAAATCTGTCAGCTATGAAGTTGACAGTTTCCTCAGGTTCAGTACAAGAGGTACCAACCACTATAAGTTTGGCACATAGTTGGGCATTCCCTTTTAGATTTTGGATGTAGATATAGATATAGAATGCCTTATGATTATCCTTAGCTAGGGATGCTAATTAGCTTCATAACTAGCTTTAGAGGACTTTGCAAGATACCTGATTTTCTTTTTCAAAGTGTGGAAGATATTCTGCTGCTGCTGAGCAACTTCCCTCTTGTTCTTCGACATCAGTTCCTTCCTTTTGTTATATAACCTATTTATACTTGAGGTCCACCAGGGTGGCCAGTTTTTTTGGGAGGACCTGGTTTTGATCAAGTCAGGTACAGCCAAGTCTATACAGTTGTTTATACAGGGCATTTGTTTACTTCTTTGCATAGGAGTCATTGTTGTCTGTGTTAGCAGGGGGTTTGAAACTTTTTATATCATCACTTAGTGTAATTTGCTTTGGAGAAATGTTTCTTTTTTTTGCTGCTGTGCAGATGTCTGATTGTTACTTCAGACAAGACAGATTTATGGTTTGACCAAACTAGGGACTGCAACAACACAGGAGGTAAAGCACTGATTCCCTCATGTTGGTGACTACTAAGTCTAGGACATTTGAGTCCCTTGTGGGGGTGCAGACTAGCTGTTCCAGGGCATTAAGTCCAGGAACCTCAGGGTGAATATGTTTGTGGTTGTGTATGTTGCCCAATCAATGGAAGGATAGTTAAAATCTCCCGTGACCAATGTGTTTGGCTCTATAGTGAGTGACTTTAGTAAGTCCAGGTAGGCGGAGTGCTACTCATGGTTCATGGTGGGGGACCTGTAGCTTGCAATGATGTGGTGGGGTGTTTTATCTACAGCTAGTTGGGCCTCAAGGGAGTCATACTGTTTAACTAGTATCAAGGTGTATTTGGGTTTAATGCAGATGGATGCACCTCCACCTTTGGTTCTTTCATGATCATTTTGGGATTTGAACATGTGGAAGGCATTTTAGTCTTGTACAGCTGAGGTGCTGTGTGTGGCCTTGAACTATGTTTCAGTGCTGCACAGATGTCAGTATCTTCCAAGGTGAGGAGTGCTTCCAGGGGATGGAGTTTCCTGTTTAGGCTTCAAGCATTAAGCAGCATAACCTTGAGTTTGTCTGGAGTGGATTTTTTCATGTCAGAAATTTTGTTGTTATGGCACTGCCTAAAAAAGGCACTATGGGGAGGCAAGCACCTTTGCCAATATCCAAAAGCCTGGAGGAGACGAGCGCAAACCATGTCTGGCAAAGTAGCATGATCTGTCAACCATGTCTTCCCAAGCTGACAGATACTGGATCCCTCTGGACTGACACCAGAAGCTAAGCCAATTGTTGAAGTCAATCATTTTTTGTCTATATTGTGGCTTCATCCTGGGTGAAGGTAGAATGCTGCTTAGGGCTAGGGACATACCTGCCTGGGACACATAATCTGAGAGTTTAGTCATGTCTGTCTTCATACAGTCTAGAGCAGTATGTCTCAAGTCATTCACCCCAACATGTACTATGACAGAGTCATAACAGTAATTGTTGTTGAATTACTTGAACGCATGCATGATTTGACAGATCCTGGCACCTCACAGCAGCTGACTGTCAACTTTTCCTTGTCCACCCTGGTGAGTGGGACATCAGTGTGTCTCACTATGGTGTCACCTTTGACCAGGACATTTGGTTTTGAGGTATTTTGCTTACGGGCTTATTTGCTGAGACACTGGTGTATGTGGTGTTATGTGTAGTGGATTCTATTTGCTTTGCAATGTGTGCAAGTGGTTTGTACTTGATAGATCTCTGATGTTTTGGAAAGCTTCGATTGAATACCTCTGCTTATGTGGGTTTATGTGTTGTGACCTTGTTTTGTGTGAGAGATGATGTGTGTGTGCTGACAACCTGTTTGATGTCTGGTTTGTTGTCATGTGAGAGATTTGATTCCAAATTACATCTCTCACATATTGTATTTGTTTGTTTTAGGAGTATGTCATTGTCAGTATACATGAGGCAATGACTGCATTGCCTCACAATGCCCATATCAATCAGGCTGGACAGAGAAATGATTGAAAACTGACCAACCTTTATGGCAGGTTTTCACCATAACTACTATTGGGGAGTGGGCTAGTTTGACAGATTTTGCTCTAGGATTAATAAATGGGCTTATTTATTGAAGGCCTCTTACGCGGTGGTGCAGCGGTAGCATTGTTGCCTCACAGCAAGGGGTTCTCCCGTTCGATTCTCAGCTTGGGTTGGGAGGGCCTTCTGTGTGGAGTCTGTATGTTCTCCCTGCGGTTGAGTGGGCATTCAAAAGACATGCGTTGAATGGGCATGCCTTCGTTGAAGGTTGGGAATCGGGCTGGCAACTCGACACTGTAAAAACCAACTGCCAATTATTAGCAGACCAGAGTTCCGGCTATGGCAACCCCTAACCAGGAAAAGCCGAAAGACAAACAACAACAACATTTATTGAAGGCTAGGGGTGAAAACTATGGGAACACTTCTCAGTGTGCAACTAAGTTTCCTGCAGTGCAACAGGGAAGCTTGGGAGGGTTCACTAACAGATGTCTAGGAGAAAATTGTCTTTCAAGGCATTTGTGTCCATAAGGACACCTCTTAGCCCTGTTGTGCAGTGGGCAGCTACCCGCAAATATGAAGCTTAAATACAGTAATCTCCAAGTCAGATGAGGCTTAGACTATACACTTCTGCCACAAGGGTGCAGGCAGGGCCCTCCTATTGTATGATGGTTGGAATAGTGCTCAAGGATAACAATACAGTCTAGATTCAGCAGATATGAATCTAGTTTATGCTATGTACTAGCTACTTAAAACAACATAACTTTTTAAAGTGCAGAAAAATACAGTAAAATATCAAGAAAAACGAGGCAGCAAAATTATAAAATACAGTCAGCAAAGTGCAAAGAAAACTCAAAAAAATACTTATTTTTTTATTTTAGCAGTGGATGCTTTGGATTTCAGCAGAATCTCTCTAGACCTCTGGCAAAAGTTGCCAAACGTTGAGCAGCTCCAGTTAGGTTACCTGCAGTGAACTGCCCACTGCACAAACTGGCAGTTATTTCAGTAGCTGTGAACAGTGGAAGACTATGAAGAATGTTTCCTATAGTGGATTTTAAACTGGAGAGTTTTGCTTATATACAAGGCATATGGAACTCTGTTTGCACTATGTGCAAATGGGAGGCTTTTATACCAGCAGGATGAAATACTTTTACACAGTTAGTCCCTCAGGCCAATCAGTTAAAAACACAACAAACCTTCCACCAGCAGTTTCCAACTTGGATGGGTTGAATTTAGCTCTGCTCCCAACAGACTGCAAAAGAACCCTGTTAATATAAAATAAACTGATTTTAAGCTCAAGTCTTCTTCTTTTCTTTCGGCTGCTCCCGTTAGGGGTCGCCACAGCAGATCATCTGTTTCCATTTCTTCCTGTCCTCTGCATCTTCTCTGTCACACCAACCACCTGCATGTCCTCTCTCTAACCCATCCATAAACCTTATCTTAGGCCTACCTCTTTTCCTCTTACATGGCAGCTCCACCCTTAGCATCCTTTTCCCAATATACCCAGTATCCCTCCTCAGTACATGTCCAAACCAACGCAATCTCGCCTCTCTGGCTTTGTCTCCAAACCATCCAACCTGAGCTGACCCTCAAATATACTGATTCCTAATCCTGTCCATCCTTGTCATACCCAGTGCAAATCTTAACATCTTTAACTCTGCCACTTCCAGCTCTGATGCCTACCTTTTTGTCAAGGCCACTGTTTCCAACCCATACAACATAGCTGGACTCACTACACTCTTGAAGACCTTCCCTTTCACTCTTAATGGTACCTGTCTGTCACAAATCACTCCTGACACTCTTCTCCACCCATTCCAGCCTGCCTGTATGCTATTTTTTACCTCTCATCCACACTCACCATTACTCTGAACTGTTGATCCCAAGTACTTAAACTCATCCACCTTCATCAACTCTACTCCCTGTATCCTCAATATTCCTCTTTCCTCCCTCTCATTCACACACATATATTCTGTCTTAGTCCTGCTGATCTTCATTCCTCTACTCTCTAGACCATATCCCCACCTGTACGGGGTCTCCTCAACCTGGTCCCTACTCTCACTGCAGATCACAATGTCATCTGCAAACATCATAGCCCATGGGGTCTCCTATCTGATCTCATCTGTCAACCTGTCCATCACCATGGTTTTAAGCTCAAGTACACTAACAAATGCTTGAAAACAAAAGTCAGAATTACTGCAGTATCAGGAATCCTTGGAACTAAGTTCACTAACCCTGAGAAATGTTCAGCAAAATATAAAAAGTGCACAATGTAAGAGAACTACAACAATAAAGAAAAGATTTTCAAAACTTAGAAATATTTTGGCAGACTCAGAAGAATGTTGGCAAACTCAGAACAGCTTTTGCAGTGCCAAAGGTGGTTAGGAAATATTAGAATACTATTAAAACAATCTAAAAGCAGTACAGTAAAAAGCATATGTTGTTTCTTTAACAAGTGTAAGCTGAAAAACAGTGAAAAATTCAACAAAATCAATAAATGCAGCACAGAAGTGTTAAATAGCACTGAGACAGAGCAAGTGCAAAAAATACTTACATCAGCTTTGTAGGTCTGAATTGTTTTAGAAGAAATCCAAGTCTTGTATGCACAGGTGTCCAAGCCAGGCACAGGGAAGCTCTGAATAAATGAGTAAGATCTCACAAAAGTGTAATTCTTTTATCATGAAGGCTTCAAGGAAACACCCAAACGGCACCAAACACATGAAAATACTATTTTAATTAAGTGCTTTTCGTCACCTTTCATAAGGCAACTTCTTCAGATTACACTCTTGAACAACACATAGCCATTAAATAGTAAAGTACCAATCACATGATCATACTTAAATGGTGCATTGATTTTACAAAAAGTAGTACTTTGTTAAAAACTTTTAAAAATATATTTAAATCACTTTTTATGACCAAAAAGTATAATGTCACTATTATTATAGGCTAACACACAATTTTCAACATATAAAAACATCACCACCACCTATGAGCCATAAATACCTATATAAAAATGTAAACAACAAAGATAAAAAATATATATATGTACACATTTATGACATCAATAAAATCATATACTAGTAAACCAAGTAATTCTGCAATATTGGGTTATTCACTTTCTCTCTAAACTTTTAAGTTTTAAGAGACATAATATATTACAGTGATCGTTTAAACCTGGTTAAACAAAGGCATTTGATCTGATTTACCATGCCAATTCGTGTTCTTATCTACATTTACAATTAACAGAACTTGAACTGGAATGTGCGCATTGAATACTTACATACATGACCCGCAGAACTGAGATAGGTATAGGGAACATTTAGATATATAGTTTCATGATGTTACAGATGTGTACTAGGCAACTGATCTCAAAGACTGAAGTTTACTTATTTCCCTGTCCACAAGGATCTGAGAGACCAGATCCTGGTAAATTTACAGTTTGTCCATCATCCATTTTAGAGAGGGTGCGGAGCTACTTTGCATGATGTGGAGTGGGAGCTTATTCCAAAGGTAGGGTATCATTTGAGAGAGGTTTCTAGTTCACCAACAGGTATTGTTATTATTAGAATGTAGGCTTAGATATTTAGAGCAGGTATTGGTGGTATTTCTAGTTTTATGAATATTTTAGAGGTCAAACAATGCACAATCATTTGCAGTATAGCAGGCCAGACAGAGATCACTACATAGGAGTTTGTAATAGGCAGAATGCTAGAGGTTTTAGATGCTCTTTAAAGCTTAGAGAGTACATACCTAAGAATTTTGGCAAAGAAAATGTAGTTTTTATACTTCAGCCATATGCTTTGACAGATATATCCCAAAGAGGGCACTATATTCTAATACAGGCCTGATAAGGGGGCATAGAGTGGGATAATAACTTCCATAGACTCACTGGCTATGCCTTTAGTAAATAATTGAGCTAAATGCAAAGATTTCCTTGCAAAATCTGATATGTGCTTGTTAAAAGAGAGATCGTTGTACTGTATGTGCCCAGGTCTCTATAGACAGTATAAATTTTGAGGAGAGAGTGTTATTTATGTAGTAAGTGCAGATGTGTTCTTGTGTCCTTATTTCTCAAAGAGTACAGTACCACATTTTTCTGCATTAAGCGTTAGTCCTTGAACTGGACACTATGAATTTGTACTAATAAGACCATTGAAAGCAGCATTACATTTGCAGTCCTCAGCAAACTTGGTCTCCCAGCGACCCTTTATGGCCACTTTGTTGTCAGTAAAGTACATGATAAAGAATACTGGTCCCAGAACAGAGACTTAGGAGATGCCACAGGTGATGAGCATTTCTGAGGAAAGTGTGCCACTGATAGTGACTGATTGGGTTCTGTCTAGTTTGCATTAAGGGTTTGTTTTTAGCTGGGTCAGCTTATCAATGGTGTCAGATTGTGTGATAGCATTGAAAGCTTTGGCTAGGTTAGGTATGAAGTGTGCAAAAATTTGCCCATGTCCAAAGTAACTGTGCTCTTTCAAAAAAGTCATACAGGTTAAGAAGGCAGGATCTGTCTGGGACTTTCCAAGTTGGCTGCACACTGATCAATAGCATAAATTCAGCTCTCCCAGTGTTCAAAATGAAACTGGAAAACAAAGGGAAGGAACTCTGACAATTATAGTAAACTGAGTTACTGGTTAGTAAGTACACTACCTGGCTGTCAGCAAAGAAGAAATTAAGAGAGCCTGAAAGAAAATCAACTAGAAAATGTGAAGAGAAAACACTAACTGGGAAGAATCATGCAGCTGTTCAGCAAAATGCAGTTCTAGCTCCAGCTTTGGTGCAAGAGATGGCTTCCAGTAATCTAGAGGAAAAACAAGTCAAATTTGCTCAGAGCTAATCAAAATAAACAAAACACTGTATGAGTATATTGACTCAAATAAAAAAAGGCTGGAAAAATGCCTGAAGCTTTAAATAGATATTCAGATGACCTGATAAAACTGCAAAAACATTAGATTGAACTGAAGAAAATGTTGGCTGAATATGTGACTACTGAAGAAGAGCTGTTTCAAAAACTGGTAAAGTTAGAGGACAGAACACACAGGGAAAACCTGAGATTTTCTACTGTACTAGAGGAACTGGAAGGAACAGACTGTTTTAATTTTATGAAGGCACAAATGAACAACTGGACTGGTATTCCACAGCAGGATCTGTTAACTGAAAGGACACATCATGTGTATGCTCTAAACCTGGTGTTGAGAAAGCAGCCAAGACCTGTATTAGTAAAGATGCAATCCTACCAGAAGAAAGAGTTGATCCTCACAAGTCTGTGGTGAAAAGGCAAAATATTAAATGTTGGCGACAGTAGAGGTGTTGTGGAAAATAATTATTCACTGTGCACTATTCAGAAGAGAAACACATTTATTCCAGCAATCAGGGAATGTTGAGAGGCAGGTGTGAGACTCAAGCTGCTGTATTCAGCTGTCTTCAGCATATTTTTTTCCTGGAGGATCAAAGTCATTTTTTGATGCAGAACAGGTTAAGGAGGAAATACAAAAAAGTTTGTCCAACAACACGTGGGCCATCAAGTAAAAGGGGATTCTGCTTGTCATTCTTCTGATAATAAAGTACAAGGCAAGACTTTGAAACCTTTTCTATTGTTCCAAAGGAAAATGCTTGAGAGACAGAGAAAAGCACAGGAGTTGACTAGAAAAATTGGAAGTAAATTGGAACTGAACCAGAATCTGGAGATGGGAAATGGAGTTGAACAGGAAAGAGAGAATGCAACACAGAAATTAGTGAAGAAATGTGAGACTGCAAAGCATCAATCACAATTGTGAAATATGGCTGTAAAAGGAAGAGTGGAAAGAGTGCATTTTTGTTGACTTTGATAAACTTGTGGGGAACTGAAAGGCATTTGCCTCATTTCATGTCATTAATATTTGGAAGGAAAAAAGGAGCACTGATATTAATTGCTAGAGGAGCTCCAATAGTTATAGAAGTGGAAACAAAAATAATAATGTCAGATTTGTGGTAGTAAGGGAATATTGGCAAGGGATGAGGATTACACTGGCATGTATTTATATTCCACCTTTAACTGCTATTACAGAGTTTAAAAAAAAATGGGAGAAATAATTAGCTTTCAGCAGGGAATATTATTTATAGGTGGGAAATAGAATTTAATTTGCAACAATGAGGAGGTATCTGGGGGCCTAGTAGAGAAAATATAACAAAAGAGGGTAGATTTCTGAAGCAAATATGAAAATATTTGGTATGGAAGATATGAATTAAGTAGTAGGAACTTGGAGAGAATTTACATATTTTTCCCCGAGGTGCAATAACTGGGCTAGACCAGAAAAAAATATATTTCACAAGAATGTGTACATTTAATTGAGAACTTTGACACATATCCAACAACTGTTTCAGATCATGTATCAATAACTACTAAGATGAAAATGCAGGGTAATGAAGTAAAGATGAGATACTGGTATTTCCCACTTACCTGTTAAAATAGAGGAATTTAAGGAATGGGCATTAAAAATTATTCAGAGTTATTAGGAAACATAGAAAGTACTCCAGAAATTATATCTAGGGATTTGGATAAAATGAAAGAGGGGTTTAGAAATAGGGTAGAAATAAAACAAAAAGATATGGTTAAGAAATAATAAAAAATGTTTAGAAGGTTTTGACAAAACTTAAAGTATTACATAATAAGGGGAATCTTACAGAACAAGAAGATGTGCAATAGGGCAGAAAAAAGGAGGTCATTGCCCCACTGTACTCATCCCTCATTAGACCCATTATAGAATACAACACCCCATTTGGCATGTACCTCTCAAGATACCTGCAACAACTGGAAAGGCCGCAGAAATACCTCACTAAAAGAATCACAGGCCTAAAGCAGATGCCCTATGCTGATCACCTTAAAAAGCTCCAGCTATAGTTTGTCATGTATCATCTACTCAGAGGCGATCTCTGCTTAACATACAAGGCCATGTCAAACCCAGAGCTGTTGGGCATGCTACACTTAAAGAAATCCCAATCCCTCATAGCCACACGCTCCAAGGATTTAAACCTTGTCATCACAATAAACAAAACATGCTAGAGGGATAGGTTCCTGACCCAGAGACTCCCCAGATGCTGGAATAGAATGCCCATACATGTCAAGCAGAGTGCCTCTTTGGCCCTCTTCAAAAGGAACCTTGACAATTGGATGGGAGAAATGAAATTCACCCCGGGGATCACGTCAGTCGCCCTGCTAGACAGGGGTCCAGGAAGTAAATAGTGTGGGAAGAAATAGTCAGGGAATTGTTATGGCTAGGCTTGTATAGGCCCTAGGGTCATGGCTAGGCTTGTATAGGCTCTAGGGCTGTGGCTAGGCTTGTATAGGCCCTAGGGCCAATAGCCTAGTACCAACCTATGAGCAGAATGCTAAAGAGAAAATAAGGGAGTGCCTGGATAATATGCATGAGTTTAGAAAGATTGCTGTTAAGCAAACATTTTTAGATAACACCAGAGAACAAAAACTTTTGGCACAACAACTTAGGCAACAGAATGTAGACAAGGTTGATGCCAAACTTAGGGAGCCTATAACAAGAAAAATGACTAGAAATCCTGTAGAGGTATTAGACATATTTTGAAAATTTTATGAAAATTTGTATAAAGCAGAGAAGTGCGGAAATCAAGCAAAAACACAAATGAGAAGATTTATGGAGGACTTAAAAATGCTAAGGTTAGCGGTAGATAAGGCTCAACAATTAACAGTTAAGATAGGAGGAGATGAGATAGAAAATGTGATGTATAATCAATCTGCAGAAAAGTCTCCAGGAATAGATAATATTCCTGTGGATGTTTGGAAGGTATAAGGGAAGAAAGTGATAAAGATCTGGGAAGTTTTGTTTAATAGTATTTTAAAAGTAGGGGAACAACAACATATTGGAAAATGCTATGGTGGCTGTAATACCGAAACAACAACATATTGGAAAATGCTATGGTGGCTGTAATACCGAAAAACAGTAAACACCTATCAAATCCACCTTCATATAGGCCCATCTCAATTTTAAACCATGATTATAAAGTGTTTATGTTTATAATGGCTAAAAGAATGGCAAAAGCTTTCCCAAAATAGACAGGTATGGATCACTATGATTTTTTTTTTTTGGGGGGGTGGGGGTTGACAACATTAAAAGAACAATGATGATCCAGAGGGAAGCAGAATGTAAGAAAATACCACTGTTATTGGTGGGTCTTGATGCAGGGAAAGCATTTGTCATAGAAAGATGAGACTTTATGGGCAGGGCAATGAAAGCATTTGCATTCCCTGATACAATCCTAAGTTTAATTAGGACGATATATGTGGTATCAGAAGCAAAAGTCAAAGTAGGAGGGTTTCTCTCTGAAAAGTTTTGTCTGAACAGAGGAACTAGGCAGGGGTATCCTTTTCTCCCTTTATTTGTGTTACATTTTGAACCATCGGCAAAGGAAATAAGGGACTCAGAAATTCAAGGGTATAACTGATATGGTAGTTAAGAAAAGTTAGTGTTATCTGCAGATATCAATCAGAGGCAGACAGAAAAGACTGGGAAGGCAGATTAGATAAGCAATTCACAAAGAAACAATGGGTGGACATATGCATGTCTCCCAAATATCCAACAGAGTCTAAAAGATTTAGAATTTCTGCTTGGAAGTGTTTGCATAAGTATTTTTATACCACAAGCAGTCTTCAGATAAAATTTCCTCAGGTAGTTGTGAGATGTTGAAGGCATAATGGGGGAAAAGAGGTACCTGGGAGTATACGTTTTCAGTTTGCAATGAGTTGGGCGACTTTAAAAATGCCCTGCAGAGTACTCTGTCAGGAATACTGGGGGACCAAATGAGTACAACTTAGGAACTCATTTTTTTGATTTGATATACAAGATCTGAATTGCCTAGATGTAGTAAGGCCTTATTAAGTTTAATTCTGGCGGCTGCCAGAAAAGCAATTACTAGAAAATGAAAATCAAAGTCCAAACCAACCGTACATAAAGTAGCAAATATTGTAACAGAGATAAAAGAACTGGAAGTGGGATCTTCAGAAAATGGTAGGAGTAAAGTCGAAAAAATGGAAACTGTGAGAATAGTACATGCAGGAATAAGGTTTAAGAGAAGGAAGGAATTGAACAATTTATGAAATGTTGGTTTGATTATATTGTATAGAACAATATGTTTCATGTATAATGTTTGTAAATGTGAACTTGTTAATATGGTTTGATTACTTTTATATAAATGTAAATTTGCCTATGTCACAAGTGATAATTCAAAAAAATAGGTTATAAATTCCATGATGATATGTTCCATTATTTTACAATTAGGCTAACAAGGCTAATTGGTGAATTCTGAGGGTTAGTGGTTGAGATACCCTTCTAGAGGGGCCACAACAGCTGTTCTCCAAACTTTTGGTGCATAACCAATGGATATGCTAAGGTTAAAGAGGTTTACATGGAAGTGTGTAAGATAGTGTTTTACAATGACAATATAACATCCTGGCCTGTTGTCTTGACTCAAAAATGGATGATTTGGTTTTGGAGAGGGCCTTTAGTAATTGTTCTGGGGGGGGTGCTGACTAGAAATTGGGGGAAGCATGGAGTCAGAGGATTGATATTTGAGGTAAATTTGTCTTGTTACTATATTTGTGATATCCTTGGTACAAAACTGTAGCTAGGTATTTTCGTATCCTGTGCAG
>NC_056733.1:20064222-20199222 GCF_019279795.1 Protopterus annectens
AGACATTATTTTTATATATATATATATATATATATATATATGTATGTGTATATATGTATATATATATATATATATATATACACACACACACACATTAGTTTTAGATATGCATATATATATATATATATATATATATATAGGTAGCATGGTATTTTTACTTACTTGCTTTATGTGACTGAAGTATATTGCTGGGATTGTGCCTGAGTTTTCACCAGTAGTGCTTTTAAAAATGTAGGAGGCTGACCCTTTCTTTGCATTTGTGGAGTTGGTATACCTACATGATGTTTTAGCTGAATTATTGTATTTTACAGTTAGTTGGTATTTTGTATGATGAACTTTTTGTAGTCGATTTCATGGGCGGCCAATATTATTTTTTCAGCATTATGCCATTCGGTATTATGCTGCTTGAGTTTTGCTTTGTGTATGCATGTGTAGTAGGATAGATGTGTGATGAACTGTACATATAATCATCAGGAAAAAGAGGCTGGTGTGAGGAACACCTGCATAAATAACTAGCAGGACTGTGATGGGATCACCTCAATCTCCTTGGCGGATGAGTGATTTGTGGAACTTAGTTGGGCTCAGCCTGAACAGCTACACCGAAACACATTGTGAAGAGTGGGAGTGAAGTGTAATTTCAGGCAGGAGCAGAAGAGATTACAGAGGACTAGACCTTGGCAATGGATAAAAGCTCTTGGGATGTGGTGGAATTTCACCTGAGTTCAGTGGATGGGGACAAAGTCATGTATGGTAGTTTGAAAAGTACCACACAGATATAATCGATCTTGCTTCCATACTCAGTATTGGTGGTTCTGGAACCAGGGTTTTAATTTGGGGGAGGCCCCCTTCCTATTTGTGAGCTGTCCCTCAGAATAAGCCTCTGGTGTGTGTTGAAATACCCACAGTCCTTTGGCTGAATGCCATACAATTTGAGTATGAGCTGTTGGACAAGAATATCACCTTAGTGCTATTGCAGTTCAAAGAAAGGACAACTCTGTAGTTTGTGCATATTCTCCTCAGCCTTTTTGGAGACTGTGGACATGGTGTTTGATAGAATAGTACCTACTGACTGTATATTTATACTGGGAGAAATTATCCTCCATATGGAGAGCAATGGTATTACATGGAGAAGCACTCGGGGGAGAAATGGATTTCTGTATATGAACTTGGCTGGGAATTTTTTAGTGGATTTCTTTTGTAGTCATGGATTGTCTATAACAAAAAACAGATACCATGCTCATATACATGTATGCTCTTAAGTGTAGTTTTTACCATTTTACCATAGCACTTTGGGTTAAAGGTCAGTAATAAACTTTGCAGATGTATCATTAGACCTGTGACTACATGTCGTGGGCACTTGGGTAAAGAGAAATGCTGATGTGTCAGCTGACCATCATCTGATGATAATTTGGGCCAGGTGTCTAGGAGAGTTGCTGGACATGCCTGGGAAACGACTTGTACAATTTATGGGTCATGGGAATGCATAACAAGTGCTTCTTTGTGGGATGATTAAGGCCCAGGTGACCCAAGTTTGATTAGTGGCTCTGGTGACTGACAAAGTGGTAGGAGGTTATGGGCATGACTATCCCAGAGAGGAGAGCAATGATATGGGTGCCACCTGCAGCAATCTCTGGTGGAAGCCAGGGACATCATAGGATAGGAAACATGGTCCAAAGAGAGGGCAGATGGTGGGCATTGCATTCCTGCACCTTAGATATAACCATGGACACTGAGAGGGAGAGGGCATGGGTAGGTTGTATGAAAAAACCCTGGATGATTGACTGACAGCAATGACCCCCCTCCCCCTGATACCCTTAACTTCTGCTCTGGGCCTGATTAAAAGAAAAAATCACTGTTAGTCTGGGGGTGAACTGGAGTATCCGGGAGACCCAGCAATTAGATGTGAGGCCCTAGGACAGCTGTCTGGATGAGAAAGGAAACTTCTCCCCAAAAAATGTTGGGAGAAGCAACATCTGTTGATGATTTCTGGACCTTTCACATTTCCCTTCAGACTTTTACCCTGCACTTCCCTCATTTTATCCCACCTACTATGTTTCTCATCAGCACCTGCATTCATTTTTATCAAGCACAGTCATCTGTACCCCAACTGGCTACAGCATTTGGCCTTAAGCACTTTTTTCATCTTGCATTCTAATGCACTCTTGGGTCATTCATTCCAGCATGCAATAGTCACAATACATTATCTTATTAGAACTTTTATGTCCTTTAGATTTATAATTTGTATGCATAAATGCATACAATTCTTGTAGTAGCTTGTGCTTAATCTTCATTTACTGATTGTGAGAACCCTTTCCTAAGGTTTCCATTGTAAAGGAGCTCCATCTAGCTAAAAAATATCCTTAATAAAGTAAAGTAACTAGAGAGTAATATATTTTAATAGCAGTTACACTTTCAATCCAAAGGTCATGGAAGAGCAGTTATGAGACCTGCATGGTGTTACCTATTACCACATAACTTGGAGTACAACTATGGATGTGGCACTGTAACTGTGGTTTGCCTACATTGCCCATTTCTCCCTGCCATAGGTCACCTTCAGGTACCAGATCCTAAAACAGAGGCTCTGTTGACAGCTAACATCTCTGCTATTACTGCTGTATAACTCAAATATTCATGAGAAGAATGTTCTGTATAACAGGAAGTCAAAGCTTAATTGGAAAAGACTGGCCTTTTAATGCAAAAGGTGTGCGGTCATGCTTTATTTCTGATTCTAGGCTGAACTTGCCAGCTTTGGTGGTACAGTCTCTGTGATACATATAATGTAGTGGTATTACCAACAGACATACAATCAAAACTCATCCATCTCACACATGACATTCACCAAGGTACTATAACAACAAATAGATGCTACTGATCTGTGAGGACCTTAAGAGCCTTGGCCTTACAGCCCCATGGTAATTATTAGCCTTTATATTTTGCAGGTTTCAATCTCTATAGATAGGTTGCACAAGTATGAATCTTTAAAGACAAGCTACATAAATATCAATCTCCAAAGACAGGCCACACAAGTATATGTTGGGTAATTACATGTTTCCCCTATCCATAAGGACTGTTGGTGCTGAACCAGGGGTGAATTTGTGGCTCCCCATCCATCTGTCCAAGTTACATTTGAATAGAGTAAAAGAAGTGCTTTGCTTCACATGAAAGCGAAGCTGGTTCCATAAAAGCAGTGTACCTGTCCATTCTGCATTTCTGTTAATCTTGTGACATAGACTGAGGCCCCTTGAGTGTGTGTTTCTGAAACCATTGCACTTCTGAATATGTAATAGGTCTGACAGAATATGGTCTGTTACTGAGAAGACAGACAATGCCTCAAGGTAGTCTGCATAGTTTTTATGATTTAGGCCCTTGATTTTTTAATTTAATGAGGAAGCATTATGACCATTCCAGCTGTGACAAGTGCTTGGACAGCTACATACCGGAAGGGGAATTATACCCAATAATCATCCTAATGAGCGCAGAGTAAACATAAACAATTATGTCCCTGGATCTGGATGCCATACCCTTTAATATAAGCTGCACGATGAAATGGGTCTTCCTTACAATAGTTGATAAGTGTTTGTCAACGGAGAGTTCATAGTTCATATAAGTTCCCAGATATCTAACTGTAGGATCATTTTTCAGGGAGGGGAGGGGCATGACATTTAAAAAGGGAGTTATGCTTGCAAAATGATACCATTATGCATTTCTTGGCATTTAATTTCAGCCCATGGTTTTGGTATCAAACATTTATTTGGGACTGGGCCTCTTGTAGGATCATGGTATCCTCTGTGGAGTTTCTGATTGGACCAAGTTTGCAGTCATCTGCAATCTTTATCAGCCACAATCCTTAAACATTAGCCTTGACCTTCCGAACATAAATGTCAGCAGAGAAGTGGCCCAAGGATGGAACCCTAGGGCACTCCATTAGTGGCAGGAATTTTGAAGGAGGTAGAGCTGCCAACCCTTATTTTCTGTGTTATTTTTGTGAGTCAGTGTGCTATTCATTGAGTTACATGGGGGATACCATTTAGCTGGGAGAGTTTATCTATGATGCTTGAGTGTGGGATGGTGATGAATGCTTTTTGAAGGTGCAGATAGGCAATGTGCACTGATTTACCCTTGTCCATTGCCTCAGTGACTTTTTCAAATAAATCATTCAGTTTAAGTAGGCAGGACCTATCCCTGACAAATCTGAACTGGGTTGTATCAAGAGTCTGTAGGTCATCTATATCACTCATTTTTAGTTTCATGATGACCCTTTCCATAACCTTCATTTGAGGCTTGTAAGGCTTATGGGTCTGTAATTACCAAAGTCTGTTGAAGCTCCACCTTTTTTTCAGCAGAATGACTATTTGTGTCCCCCCATTCCTCTGGCATAAAGCGTGCTTTAAAGATAATATTGAATAGCATCTGAAGGAGGTCTGACAATTCATGTTTCAGGCTGGCAAGTAGGCTGCCTGGTATGTTTTCCGGCCACATAGATGTAGTCTTCTTAGACTTAGATAGTACCTTGAAAAGCTGTTCTTGGGAGATGGGGGGGGGGTAGAAGATGTGAGTATTTGATCTGAGCATATTGGTGGGGCGAGAGATGTGAATATGGAACTGAATTTGTTCGCTAATAGATTAGCTATGTCCTCTGGGTCTGAGTATGTGATATTATTTACTAGGAGCTCTGCACAATGCTGGGAATTGCTCCTAATTTTTAACCTCATTAAAGAAATCATCCGAATTCCTTCAGATAGCAGCAGATGCCATAGCCTATCCCATGCCCATCCTCATAAACAGGTCACTTGCAGAATTCAAAGCCCCCATCCTGTGGAAAACATGACACATTATTCCACTGCACAAAGGGGGCAGCTCCTTAGAACTTACCAACTACCACCCACTCACAATACTCTCACCTCTATCCAAGATATTAGAGAGAGTTGTACATTCCCAACTACTTTGGTACCTGTTACAAAACAACTTAATCTCCAAAACCCAACATGGCTTTAGATCATCCCACAGCACCAACACAGCATTACTATCATTTACAGATATAGTTAACCACAATAGAAACAAGGGACTATTTGTATCTTCCATTTTCTTAGACTTATCTAAAGCCTTTGACATGGTAGACCATAACATTCTTCTCCAAACTTTATCTACCCTGAGCCTCAGCCCCTCCACTATATCATGGTTTACTAGCTACTTATCTGGTCCACAGCAGGCAGTCCTATGGCATGACCAGCTGTCCCCCCTACTACCAGTATCCATAGGTGTCCCTGAAGGATCCATCCTTGGCCCACTATTGTTCTCACTATTCACCATCCAAATCAATTCCTCCACACTCACAGCATCAGTAGTACAATACGCAGATGACACCTCCCTTATAAGTGCCGCCCCACCTTAAAGGAACTGCAAATCCTCACCCAAAACACTTTTATTCTAGCCGAAACATGGTTCACAAACATCAAACTTATTCTTAACCCCAAAAAAACTAAATTAATTATTTTCGGCCCAGGTCATGTTCCTCTCCTCAACATCCTTTCACCATTCACTCCAAAGATAACATTCAAATCACTCCAACTGCACATACTAAACTGCTAGGTGTAGAAATAGACAATAACCTCAAATCTGACATCCATATAGCACAAACCATTAAGAAAGTTAATAAAAAACTAGGACTTCTCTATAGGAACAAACACTTTATAACTAAACTCACCTCTTATCCATCCTTCTCTATGCCTCTCCCATCCTTACTAATCTCCGCCAGAGTGATCTGAACAAAATGGAATCTTATTATAACAAAATAGCCAAGTTCGCTACTGAAACCTCATACAAATCCCACCACTGTCTCGTCCTTAACCAACTCAATTGGCTCAAGCTACCTCAACTACTTCTGTTTAATCAACTCACAATAGCTCATAATCTCTTCTACCTTCCAGAAAAAAACCCTGCACTTCAAAATACAATTAACCCCCACATCCATACCAGAGCCTTACAATCTAGTTCTCAGAACCTAATAAGCATCATCAGACACAAAAATTATGCTGGCAAATCTTTCTTTGCCTGCACTATTGCCAAAATCTTGAACTCACTACCTAGCCAAATAACCTCTACTACCTCCACTATTCAATTTAAGAAACTCCTGAGAACCCACTTCTCAAACAATTGGCTTTGTTCATGCTACTCCCCTGGTTAATTTGCAACAATACCATGTTCAAGGATTCTACTAAAGGTCCCCTAATTCCTTTCACTGTAAAGGTTAATAATCACTGGTTATTTCTGTAATAAAATATTGAGAGTACTCATAATTTAGAAAGGAAAAAAAATGTTTCCTTGTGTGTTTATATTTTATATTCTGTATAAACCCTACTACTAGAATGCTGTATGCTGACCTTACTAAAGGAATTGATAATCTATACATAACTTATGTTTCTATGGAACCTATATCTCTTTATGATATTCTTGTGTAATTTCTTTATGACATGCTATTGGAGCTTTTCTCCCCGGGCCTCCGCTGAAAATGGATATATGTCCAGTCGGACTTTCCCGATTAACAAATGTAAAATAAATAAATAAATAAATAAATAAATTTTTGAAGTTATTTTTCACTTGGGTGACTATTCTTACCACATATCTTCATTGGATTAGGATTCACAGTTCCTTGATTAGTTTAGCAAGAGCGTTTTTGGCTTCTTGAGAGCTGCATTTATTTTTGTATGCATATCTGCAAAGCCATGGAGAGGATCATAATGGACCTCATAAATAAAGACATACAGTCACCAAAGCCATTGATGAGGGGAAGGCAGTCATACATGCAAACTGGCTGAGTGACAGAACCCACAGGGTCACAAGCAAACACAGGAGGTTTATGCTGACAAAGTTTGCAGATGACCACAGATATCCTTCAGAAGGGGTCTCACAGAAACGGATAACTGGTGCCAGAGCCATAGCTACCAAATAGGTGGCAATCCACTGAGCACAGAAGAAGTTATCAGGGGGACCTGGGGACCCAGGATGATAGTGATCTGTCATTCGACACAGTGTAGCTAAAGTAGTTAGGAAGACCTACATTGCCATTGCTTATCCTTTAGGATGAAGGGATTCTCATCTAGATCAAGGGTCATAGTCTCATACTCCTCACTCATCAGACCAATGATTGAGTACAATGCCCCTGACCCGACACTTGCAGCAGCTGGAGAGGCCACAAAAGTTCCTCACCAAAAGGATAAAGGGTCTCAAACATCTGTCCTATGCTGCCCGACTGAAAGAACTCCAGCTCTATTCAGTCGCCACCGCTTGCTCAGAGGTGACCCCAGATTTGATGAATATGCTTCACCTCAAAAATCTAGATCTGTCAACCCAAAGACTCCCTATGTGGACTGGCCTTGTTCAAGAAATCTTGACCAATGGATGGATTACCTCAGTGTCACTGCTCAACAGAGGCACAGCAAAATAATACCTATGAACCTGAGTTTTTTCTTTTATTATGGAGACTCTTTATAGCAGGGTTCTACCACAGAGTATAGTTTCGAATTTTGGATGAAGTAAAAGATTCCGCATAAGCAGTGGGAACATCAAGGTGGAAGGGGCTTTTGAATTTTGTCAAGACATCACTCAGTTTTAGCAGATTAGCTGTGATTGTCTTTGAATACTGAGGTATTAGAGGATGCTTCTGGCTTAAGTCTTAAGGTGCTTGTGACTGACTTCTGGGCCACCCAGACAAGGAAATTTACAATGGGTGGGGAGCAAAGTGGTCCCATACATCTTCACTTGTTGTGGTATAGGCAACTTGCCCAAGAAATGTGTATTTATGATATCTAGAAATCTCTGGGCATACGTGTTTGAGGAGTATAAATCTACCAGCTGATGGGGGGATAGCCGAAGTCTTCTAAGAGAATGATGTTTGACACAAGGACTCTATACTGGTTTAGTAGTAGGTATGGACTGAGAGTGACATACAGGAGGTTCTGTAGTTAGCTATGATGTGATAAAGGGTTTTGTTTATAGTAAATTGGATGTGGAGGAGTTTCAAGTCATTGTCTTGTGTAATGAGTTTGGAGAAGAGATTTATTTTAAGAATGTAGAACACATCCTCCTCTAGTACTTACTTCTAACATGGTGGACATATATGAGTGCTAGGCATTGAAGCCCTCCACTAATGGTGTTCTTTCACTTGACTTGAACTAGGTCTCTGTGATGATGCATATATATACATTATCCAGAGTAAGCAGTGCTTGCATGATGTGGAGTTTTTTTAAGGCTCTCAGAGTTCAGCAGCAACATGCTAATGTTGTACTGATTCTGTTTAGTTATGTTGGAAATTTTAAAAGACTTTCTTTGCCTAAAAATGACAAAATGGAGAAGACAATGTTTTAGCCAATATACAGAAGCCTTTGAGAGAGAGAGGTGTAGGCCATCCCTGCCAAAGCAGTTTGGACTGTCTACCATCTCTTCCCAAGCTGATATATATTGCACCTCCTTAGAATAACACCAGAATGTAAGCCAATTGTTGAAATCAGTTATCTATTGGTTGTTTTATGGTATCATTCTTGGTGACAGTAGAATATCTACCAAGGCTAGGTTGATCCTTGCTTTAGGCACACATTCTGAGAGTTCATATTTCTCTTCTTATATTCCAGGGTGGTATGTTTCAAGACATTTACACCCACGTATACAATGATTGTGTCATGTGTGTCCTTGTGGTGCAGGGACTAGAGTGCTTGTGTGATGTGTTGAATCCTGGTGCCGGATAGGTAACCGACCTTGACCCACTCTTTGCACATCTCTGTGAGTAGTACATCGGTGTGTCTCACTATGGAGTCACCTATGACAAATATATTGGTATGTGTGGTGGTTTGTCTTATGGGCATTCGGACTGATTTTTTGTGACACATAGATGTATGTTTTATGGTGGACACTACCTGTGATGTGTGTTTGTGAGGTTGCTGAGAGTACTGGTTTCTTGAGTTACATTTAGGAGGCTTCTGTGATTTAGGTAGGCAACTTCTAAGAGCATCAGCATATATAGTTCTACGTGTTTAGTCGAAGGTGTTTAAGATTCATTTAGTATGGTGGTGTGTGTGGCGCTTCAACCTTATTTTACTTCATCAGTGTTAAAAATAATATGGAAGTCTTGTAAGTCCTCTTTTTCTGTGTAGACTGACACTGTTCATGTTATGTACTTACTACCTCCTTCAGGTCCACAGATCATGTTAAACTTTGTCAAGCTCATTCTGAAGTAAAAATTCAATGCTGATATGTCACCACAAGCAGAGGTATTATGTGAAGAGTCTGCCAGAAGATATGCAAAAGGTAAGTGCAGTAGGTAATAAAGGTGTTTCTAATTGCAGTTTTATATTCAGTACTACTTTAGTTGAAGTCAGCTGTGTGGTACAGAGGAATAAAGCCCTGACTGTGACCCAGATGACCTGGATGGACTTAGCCCCTGATCTGGGGTGGCTGGCCAGGGAGAATAGTAGTAATCATCCAGTAACTGCTAGCTAATCCTGGGTGGATGGGTAGTTGGAGGGTGATGGCAGGTCAGTCTGCTGCTAAGTGCCAAGCACTTATGAGATGTTGGGTTTGATTGGTAAACTGATGATAAATACAAAGTCCACAGGTACAAGCAAGCAAAATCAGGGGGTAATGCTACTCAATTCTAGAAGTCTAAACCTCAAAATGCACTCACTCGAGGCACTCCTTAAAATGGAGAACATTGACATCTGTGCAGTGACAGAGACCTGGTTCAAAGCTCCAGAGAGCACCCCTGCGTTACCAGGCTATAATTCATACCACACCTTTCAGCCACCTAACCCAGAACAAAGCACTAAAGGTGGAGGCATGTCCATATTCATTAAGGATATCCACACCTCCAGGCTAGTTGCACAGCATAATGCATCCGAGATTATCCAAGTGCAACTAACTCTGGGCAAGACCGCAATCCAAATTGTAGCTTGATACAGACCCCTCACCATGCCCCAGGATTCCCACTCCTCATTTCTTGATACACTGGAAAGTATTAGGGTACAACCCAACACCCTAATAATGGGTGATTTCAACTACCCCACCATTAACTGGGAAAACTACTCATGTACCAACTCTTTTGCTCAACGTTTTCTGGAATTCATAAATTCCAACGCCTTGGATCAGCTTATTCACACCCTCACCAGGGGCAGCAATATCCCAGGCCTGGTCATTACCAACATGGGCAACCAGTGTTCCACACCAGAGGTCAATCTTCGTTGGTCAGATCCGACCACAAGTTAATCACCCTAGACATCCACATCCTGCCCCCACCCCCAATTAGGGAAACCACCATAAAAAACTTCTCCAAAGCCAACTTCACACATCTTAAGACAGAAGTGGCAAACGTCATGACACCCATGCAGACGGACAATAGAGGTACGACTGCTGTATCCTACACAAATGCACTTTATAAGCGCTTACACAAGTGCAGGGATCATGCTATCCCTAATAGAACCAAGATGGTATCCTCCAAAAAAGGAAGCCAATCTGGTGGTCCTCTGTCATAAACAAACTCTACAACAGAAGAAAGAAACTGTTGCAAAAAAGAGTAAAATCCCATGACTCGAGGAACTCCCTGTTCAACCTCAGTAAAAAGCTGAGATCCCTCATAAAATCCTCCAAAGCTAGTTAGGAAAACAAAATTGCCACTGACTCTAAAGACAACCACAAAAACATTCTATAGCTATGTCAAGAACCTCAATGGCAACACTCAGATCTGCTCTGAGTTACAGCACAATGGCACTAAATATACAGAACCAACTGATATTGCCAACATTCTGGCAGATAGGTTCAGTGTTAACTTTACCCCCCTCTCACCCAGTAGAGGGCCCATCTCTATACCGGAAGAATGCAAAGTTCTTGTAATCATGGCTAAACAGGTAAAAAAACACACTCTCCAAAGCCAAGAACACAGCATCCATGGGACCTGACAATATCCCAGGCTGCATTCTACACAAACTACAGAATGAACTGGCACCCTACCTAAGTACTATGTTCAGTCATAACCTCACTTCAGGCTTTGTGCCCACTGAATGGTGCACTGCGACAGTTATCCCACTCCACAAAGGGGGAGCCACCACGGACCCCGGAAACTACTGCCCCATTAGCCTGACGAGCCTGGTCTGCAAGGCCATGGAACGTATCATCATGGAATTCATAAACAAAGACATTGGTAATCTCCAAACTCTGGACCCTACCCAGTTCGGGTTTGTAAAAGGCAGATCATGTCTCCTAAACCTGACTGACTTGTTTGAAGCCATCACCAAAGCCATAGATGAGGGTAAGGTGGTTCACACAGCTTATCTAGATCTTGCCAAGGCTTTCAACACCATCCCCACTCTGGAATTATAGATAAGCTCACTAAACTAAGTATAATCCCTATGTCACAAGATGGGTTGCCAACTGGCTCAAGGACAGAACCCACAATGTGAAAGTAGCAGACTCCAAATCCGACTTCAGACCAGTGACAAATGGAGTACCACAGGGTTCAGTCCTGGGTCCTCTCCTGTTTGGTATCTATTTCTCTGAAGTACAGGCTAACACAGAAAGTCTTTGGCTAACAAAGTTTGCAGATGACTGCAAACTAGGAGCCATAGTCGAAACTCCTAATGATGTAGACATACTACAAAAGGGCCTCACTGAGACAGATGCCTGGTGTCAAAGTCATGGCCTGAAGCTCAATGCCAAAAAGTGTATTGTCATCCCCTTTGGTAAAAACTCTGTACCCATGAACTGCCACATAAGTGGTAGTCTACTTAATGCTGAAAGTATGATAAGAGACCTTGGGATACAGGTGGACAGTAGTCTCTCCTTTGATAATCACATCGCCACAATGGTGAGGAAATCCTACACAAAATCACAAAAGGTTTTTCATCCAGAATAAAAGAGGTCATTGTTCCCCTCTACTCATCACTCATTAGCCCATTATAGAGTACAATGCCCCTTTTGGTATGTACCTCACAAGACATCCACAACAACTGCAAAGGCCACAGAAATACCTCACAAAGAGGTTTACTGGCCTCAAACAGATGCCCTACGTAGATCGTCTCAAAAAACTCCAGCTTTACTCCGTTGCATATCGCCTACTCAGAGGCGATCTCTGCCTAACATACAAAGCTATGTCAAACCCAGAGCTGTTAGACATGCTCCACTTAAATAAATCCCAATCCCTCTGAGCTACATGCTCTAGGGACCTAAACCTTGTGACCACAATAAACAGAACATGCTGGAGAGATATATTCCTGTCCCAGAGACTTCCCATACTCTGGAACAGACTACCTATCTATGTCAAACAGAGCTCCTTATTAGCACTCTTCAAGAAAAATCTTGATGATTGGTTGGGAAATAGGAAATTCACCCCAAGGATCACTTCTGTGGCTCTGCTCGACAGGGGCACAGGAAAATCATTTTCTTGGGTGGCGAAAGCCAGGGTACCTTTTTGGCTAGGCTTATATAGGACCTAGGGCTAATAGCCTAGTACCTACCTATGAACCCATGTAACCAGATAATTTCACTTATTCTATGGCCTACAGGCATGCCTAACTCTGGGCCCAGCATTGTGAGAATTCCAGCACACACACAATATCTATGCAAATGGTTAAGCTATCAGAAATTAACCACTTTTCCATGAGTGAGACAGGAACACAGGGCTAGTAGAGGAGAAATGAGGAACATATTTCATTCACTGTAACCTTATGCCATCTCTTTCAGTGAGTTCTCCTGGCAGGAGGGTTTAAGATTGACAGAAGTGGGTTTGATTGGCAGCAGGCATGGGGTTGCTTAAGAAGAATAAATATTACTGTAGTTGGAAATCTCAAAACAATAGACAGAGGGCTGGATGCGGATAGATAATTACTAATTGAGTGGGTGGTATTCAGAATATCATATGTTTTAGGTTCAAAGGCTCATATGTGATTACTAGGTTAATGGCCCTAGGAGACCATTTTTAAGCCCTGTCATGCTTCCCCAGATGTTAGACCATGTTACAAAATCCCAGGGTAATCTTAAGGCTTAGATATAGGCTCAGACATGGGCAGTCAAACATTTACAGGCTGCCTTTGTCCATAAGAGACATAGGTGCAAGACCAGTCATGAATTTCTGATTCTCCATCCACTGGTCCAAGTGGGTACTTGAACTGGGCTAGGGTAGGACTCTGCTTCACATGGAAGAGAAGTGTGGTTTAGAGAAGTTGTTTTTTTTTTCTAAGACACATAGCTGTTCCTCCAGCATGTCCGATTTATGTTGCAGACAAAGTTTAACCCCCTGGATCAGGTATTTCTGATGCTATTTGTTTTACAGATGTGCCACTGGTCCCTCAGAGTGAGGTCAGGGGATGCTTTGTAGGCCACACATAAATCATCTTGCAGCAGTCTGTAGGTGACCGAGTACAGGGACTGAGCTTTGAAGTGGTTGGCATAGGACATGTTTACTCTCCATATTCATTTTGTAAGCAGTCTTTGTGGGTGCTCCAGCTTTTGCAAATGCCTGGTCAGGTACATACTGAAGGTTGTGTTGGTTTCAGTGATTAGTGTGATGAAGGCTGATTAGCACTGAACAATGAAATCTTTGGACCTAGATGCCAAACACTTACCTGTAAGTTGTGAAATGTAGAATGATTTTCTCACCACTAAAAACACTTGATAGTCAAAGACCGGGTTACTGTCTACATGTTTTCCCAAATTCCTGACCACTGACTCTACTCTTAGTGGTGTATTATCAATTCTGTAATTTGCAGGAGTGGCCATCTTTCCAAAGGATATGCATTTCTTTGCACTGATTTTTAGACCATGGCATTGGC
Organism: Protopterus annectens; assembly: GCF_019279795.1. Lineage (NCBI taxonomy): Eukaryota > Metazoa > Chordata > Ceratodontiformes > Protopteridae > Protopterus > Protopterus annectens. The sequence goes on from NC_056733.1 coordinate 20,078,034, forward strand.
ACCAGTTATTTGTCTGTGTTAGACCATTTTAAATGGTATTTGGGTCTTTGGGAGATTCTAGGACTACTTCTGGCTTACAACCATCTGCAAACACAGTCAGCCACTGGCCCTTGATGTTTGCCTTGGCCTCAGTGAGTTGAGTTGATGCCAAAAAAGAGAGGCCCCAGCACGGATCCCTGAGAGACTCCATTAGTGACTGGCCTCTTTGTGGCAATAGAGTGTCCTATCCTAACTTCTTGGGTCCTATCTACAAGTCAGCCATCTATCCATCAGGTGACATATGGGTTTATGCCTAATTTTGAGAGTTTATCTACAATGCTTAAGTGAGGTATTGTGTCAAATGTTTTATCCAAGTTGAGGTAAGCAGTGTTCTTTGCTTTACTCTTATTCATAGCTTCAGGGACCCTCAAAGAAGTCCACCAGATGAGTAGGCGTGACCTGCCCTTAATGAAACCAAACTGGGTTGAATCCAGAGTCTGAAGGTTCCAGTGCCATTGATTATCATTTCTGTGATATTCTTTTTATGCCTTTGGATACAATACTACTCAGACTTATAGATCTACAGTTACTCAAATCAGTAGATGGCTTTGCTTTGTGTGGAGGGATGACTATTGCAGCACTCCATTCACTTGACATAAAGATTATCTGAAAGCTATGATTAAATAATGATTCTATGGGCTGGATAGGTCATGTTTCATGGCATTTAGGAGGCATCATGGGATGTTATCATGGCCCATTGATGCAGTGTTCTTGCTCTTAGAGAGTGCATAAGGACCTGTTGCCTAGTGATGGCTGAGGGGTTATGGTTGAGGGTATTTTCTGAGGAGTTACTTGGAATGGAAGATAAATTTGTCAGCATTTGATTTGCTGTATCTTCCTGCTCACTGTGAGTGACTCCGTTCTCAAATAGCTAGGCACACTGTTGTGTATTGCCTTTAAGGTTGTGAGCATACATGAAGAATGCCTTGTCATTTTCTGTTGCCTAGGATTTTTACCTCAGATTTGACCCTGAGTTGCTTATTTGGATTGTTAAGGAGATTTCACTTCCATGGGCTGAGCCCATCCTGTTCTGGCCATGATTTGCGTGATTTTCTTTCTTTTGTTATAAATAGTATATTGTTGTGATTCCACCAGAGTGTCTTGCTTTTTGAATTTGCCCTGTGCTTATTTTGGGTAGGCACAGCTAATTATGTGCTTGCATGTGGTTTTTGTGAACAGTCCTGCATAGGCAGCAGTGTTCTCAGGGTTTGTGGGGTCTTGAAATTTAGATAGGGAATCACCGAGTAGCAGGAGGTTAGCCTTTGAATAATTCTTTAAAGCTCCAGTTTTAGCTGTGTTCCTTGGTTTTGTTTATATTTCAAAAGAGACATAATTATGGTGTGACCTGACCATGATGACATTATACTAGGAGGGTACAATGTTTCCCCGTGTTAGTGAGGACCAGGTCAAGGACATTAGTACCCTTCTTGTGTGAATAGACTAGTTGATCCTGTGTATTTTTGTTGACTAGGTCCAGAAACACTGGGCCTCCATGTTTGAGGTTGTATATAATTCCCATTTTATAGTGGGGGTAGTTAAAGCCACCTGTGAAGATGGTATTGGGTAGAATAGGAAATGTCTCCAGTGCATTTAAGCATTTACTAGTACTTCCTGGGCCATGCAGGGGGACCTGTAGCTTGCAATTAAATAGTTTGGAGCTTTACTTATGGTAAGCTGGATCTAGAGCTCAAGTGCATGATACTGTTTGACCAGCCTTGATATATGTTTATGTTTGATGTAAAATGAGGCTCTTCCCTTTTGTCCCTTCCTGTGCAGTAGCTGGTCTTACTATATTAAAGGGGTTACAGCCCTGCACTGCTGGGTTGCTTTGTGCTGTTTTAAATCATGTCTCAGTGACTACACAGGTATCTATATTCCCTGAAGAGAAATTGCAAGGTATGGAGTTTATTATTTAAACTCCTGGCACTGAGCAGTAACATCTTCAGATTATCCTGGGTAGGTTTAACTATGTCAGAAGGTTGAGTAGGTTGTCATTGCCTAAAAATGGCACTATGGGGTTGGATAAGGTTTTAGCCAATATTCAGAAGCCTAGAGGGAACAGGTACAGACCATCCTTGGCAAAGCAGTATGGTCTGTCAACCGTATTGTCCCAGGCAGAGAAATATTGTACCCCCTTTTGAATGATATGAATCATCAACCAATTATTAAAGTCAATCATCTTTTGTTCATATTTTGGCATCATACTCAGTGAAAGTAAAATACTGCTCAATGCTAGGCTCATACCAGCCTGAGACATATCATCTGAAACTTCCATAATGTCTTTCTTCATATATATTTATTTATTTTTATTTTATTTATTTAACATTTATTTGCCAGGATAGTCCAACTAGACAGCAAGTGTCCATTTTCAGCGGAGTCCTAGGGGAAAAACACTCCATAAGTTTACAGACAGAAGAAAAAATTACAAAAGAGACATTACAGAGTAGTAGCATACAGATTGTAGACTTTACAGCCAATAGTATATAATAAGAGGATATTCACCCTTTTGGTTGAAAATACAAGTGTGCAAAATATACAATGAGAGTAGAAAAGAACCTGGTAGAGCATTGCAAGATATTTCACAATTGAATAAGAGTATATAAATGTTTAAGTTTCCATATATACATTCAAGCAAATATGCACGTATGAGCACACACACACACACACACACACACACACACACACACACACACACACACACACATATATATATATATATATATATATACACATACATATACACACACACACACACACACACATATCTCTCTCTCTCTATATATATATATATGTGTGTATGTGTGTGTGTGTATATATATATATATATATATATATATATATATATATACACACACACACACACGTACATACACTCATACACTCATATATAGGTTATTGCTCACACATGGATAGGTAGGGTCTATATTAGAACATCAAAGTATCAGAACTTCGAATGTTCTAATATCGAACCCAATTCAGTGAACATTGACAACATCAAACATTCAGAACAGCGAATTTTTTCCTAGGGAAAAAAATTCCCTGTTCCGAAACACATACACACGACACAAGCACACCAAACAAACAGCAATCTACACCCCTAAAATCTTACATCTAACCCTACACTAAACTGTACATACACCACTAACTATCCACTTATCTTAACCCAAACCCTAACCCTATGGACCGTCACTATCGCACAATCACCTCACCCGCGCCTTAACCCTAACTCACCTACCCCACCCTAAACCTCACATTCACACAATCACACACTTACCTGACCCATGCCCTAACCCTAACTCACCTAACCCGCCCTAACCCTCTCGTCCACACAATGACACACTTACCTGAACCCGACCCATAACGTTCCACCACAGCACTGAAAATAGTGAAGTGACAGAAACGGACAACCAAATTCTTTCCCTGGGAAAAAAATCAGGTTTTCTGTAGCTTCGCTATTTTCAGCTGAATAGGGTTCGATATTAGAACATTCGATGTTCTGAAACATTGATGTTCTAATATAGACCCGATAGGTATAACTAGCTGGTGTTGTTTGTGTTGTCCAGTATAGCTGGGGTGTAGAAATAGTGAGTGGACGAGGCTTCAGGGGGTCAATTACAGTTGCAGAGGTTGATGATGAAGAGGTATGCTTTAAGTAGACTTTTAAAGGAGGGTGTGGAATTTTGTAGTGTGAGATCAGGGGGAAGGTTGTTCCATATTTTTGCTATTTCATGGGCAAATAGTTATTCCCCGGAGTTGTTTTTGCATGTAATGATTTTGATTAAGGCTTTGTTGGAGGACCAAAGTTGTCTATTTGAATTGTAGAAGTTCAGCATGCCAATCAGGTCAGGGTTTTTCTCAGGATAGTACAGAATTAGATGAGCTAGGCTGAGTTGATGGTGCCTTAATAGGTTCGGAAATTCAAGCCAGTGCAAGGCTTGTAGGTAAAGGGAGCGGGTGGGATCGTGATTTGGCATTGGTAGCGAATCTAGCGATTTTGTTGTAACAGAGGAAAGGTTTATTAAGGTCAGTTTTGTAAAGATCAGTTAGAATTGGGGCTGCATAAAGTACAGTAGATAGGAGGTGGGTCCTGGCCATTGAAATTTGAGATTCAGTGGTTGGATAATTTTACAGCGATAGAGGGTACCTAGATTTTTGTGGTCTTTAGTGATGGTTGTTGATATGTGCTTTGTGAATTTGAGTTGCTGGTCAGTGGTAACTCCTAGGAGTTTAGCCTCAGTGACAGGAGTGATTTGGGTTTTGCTGGTGGAGAGTATAGAGAAGGTAAGGCTGCTCGTTTTAGTAGAGTTAATAGCATTAGTTGTGTTTTCTTGAGATTTAGTATGAGTTGTGAGTTGTTAAGCCAGTTCTCTATTTCAGAGAAGGCTTCTTGGGCTTTTTGTTGGAGAAGTTGGATATTGGGTGCAGAGAATATGAAAGTTGTGTTGTCAGCGTATTGGACTATGTCAGTTTTAGAGGTAGCTGAGTGGAGTTGGTTTGTGAAGATATTAAAAAGAAGGGGTCCTAGGATTGATCCTTACGGCACCCCTAAGGAGGTTGGGAGTGGGGGGGATAAAGAGTTATGACATTTGACAGATTGTTGGCAGTTATCTAAATATCTTTTAAACCAGAGTAGGGTGGGGTTGTTTAGGTTGAGGTCAGAGAGACAAGACAGTAGTTTATTATGTGAGACTGTGTTGAATGCCTTGGATAAATCTAGGAAGGTAGCCGAGACAAATTTATCTAGATTCCTGTGGGAGTTTATAGTATTACTGAATTTGAGTAGGGTAGTGGTGGTGCTGTGGGATTGGCGAATCCATGTTGGGTTAAGGAGAGAAGGTTGTTGGTGAGGAGATAGGAGAGGAACTGGTGATGAATACATCTTTCTAGGATCTTAGAGAGGGGTGAGAAAATTGCAATTGGTCAATAGTTGGAAAGGTCTAGGGAGGGGCCACCTTTGTGGAGTGGTATGATATATGAGATTTTCCACAGGGATGGAACGGTGTGTTTGGTCATGGATCTGTTTATTAGAAGTGAAATGGGATAGGCTATAGCTGCGGATGCAATTTGGAGGTACTCGGCAGGAAGGTTATCGGCTGCAAGGGTGGTTGGTTTAAGTTTGGCTAGGAGTTTTTGGATAGTAGATGTAGGAACAAACTTAAGTGTGAAAGGTATGGTATTAATTTGTGCCTGAGGTTGTTGGTGGGTGCTGGAGGAAGTGATGTTATTTAAAAGTTTGAGTACTGAGGAAGTGAAATAGTTATTAAAGCTAGAGGCTATGTCCAGGTTTGTACCTGTTATATTGGTTATATTGGGGGTGGGAGTGGTGGTTCTTCCAGGCTTTAGGATGTCATTTATTGTTGCCTAGAAATTTTGCAGTTTGGTACTGTATTTGTTTTGTTGACTGATATAGTAATTTTGTTTATCGAGCTTAACCTGCTTTTTTGCTTTGTTCTGGAGCTCATGAAAGGTTTGCCTATCTGCGAGTGAGCTGGCGTGGCGCCAGGTTTTCCAGGCTTTATCCCTGGCTCTAAGTAGGGCTTTTGTGGTTTTCTGGAGCCAAGGTGTAGGGTTGCTACATATCATGATAGTTTTTAAGGGGGCTAGTTTGTTGAGGATATTTAGGAATGTGGAGTTGAAGTAATCAACTGCTTTGTCTAAAGAAAGTGTTTTAATGGGAGATCAGTTGCAATGTTGCAAGGCTCTTATGAAGTGGTCTCTAGGAAAATTTTTGTTAGAGCAGGTTTGTAGAAGGGAGGGAGAGTTAATTGTTTTAAGTTTGTGCCTGAGGATAAAAGTGGGGCTGTGGTCGCTCAGAGAGTTTGGTAGGATGCACATTGATGTGCAGTATTTGGTTGATTTGTAAGGATCCAATCAAGTATAGGTTCTCTATTTATGGCCTTATCACTGCATGTGGGAGTATCTATAAGTTGGGTAAAGTTGTATAGGTTAATGTGGAGGGTGGTGGTGGAAGAATGGATGGAGTTCCAGTCTATGTTTACATCACTTAGCATGATAGTTTCTTGAGGGAGGGGGTATAAGGCCCAGTGAAGTATGAATTCTAGGGTGGTTAGGTTGTCACCCAGGGGTATGTAGATACCCAGTAGGTTTAGGTGCTTATGTTGGTTAAGGGAGAGTTTTGCGAATAGAGTCTCTGCATTGTTGAAGTTGGGGGAATCCTTTTGGAGGAGTCGGAGTTGTAGGTTGGTTCTGTGAAGTAGAGCTAAGCCTCCACCTCTTTTATGTAGCCGGTCTGCCCTGAGAATGTTATACACAGGTGGGGTGATGGAATTATCTTTAATATGTGGTTTAAGCCATGTCTCTGTGATGAGAATAATATCAGGATTCTATAAAGAGATGGCAGCTTGAAGGTCTTGTATTTTATTCATGATACTGCAGGTATTCATATTTAGTATCAGTAAGTTGGTGGGTTTATACTTAGCTGGATAGTGATGGGTGCATGGCTTATTAGCAGGGGTTCTTGGCTTGGGGTTAGGGCAAATGTCTCCTCCCAGTAGTAGCTGGGTAGTTATACAGGTGATAGTTTTTAGGTATTGGACGATTGGGTAGTGAAGTTGTAGACTTGTTTGCTTTTTAGATGGATAGAAGTGGTACATGGAAGGGGCATGGTATATGAGGGTTTGGGTGTATATGGTGGGGTATATGCTTGCATGAGTGGGGTGATAGTAATGTTGTGGGTTAGGGTGGGGGATTTGGTGTGGCTACACTGAGTGAGTGTGAGGAGATAAGAGGTGCTGATGGTTGCTATGGAGAGACAGGTGAATAGGGAGGTTAATCCCAGGAGGGTATAGTGGAGATGAGACTGGGGGTAATGAGACATAGTGGGAGTGAGGTTGTGGAGTTAGAGGAGGTATTTATATTTGGTGAGGGCATGAGCTGGGTGAGTAGGAGATGTGGGTATGGATATTGAATTGGTACATGGGCTGGAGTGTTGGGAAGTAGAAGGACATGTGTAGATGGTGCTGATGGATGTAATTATTGGATATTGGGAGGATGAAGGGAGGGTCTTAGTAAAGGAAGTTACCTATAAATTCAGAGTATGCAGGGGTGGCTGGAAATTGGGGGCAGGGTAGGGGAGTGGAGTGAGCCCATAGGGTGAACGGAGCGGGATGAGCCAATCAAGGTATGTGCAATTCAAAAATAAGTTGCTCAGAAGTCACACCTATAATGTTTGTCCTTCTTTTGTTACTAATGCTTTTTTTTAAAGGAGTGAAAGCCCTTTTTAATTTTACTAGTTGGATGCCCTAAGACATTACCTTGTCTAAGGGCTGAGAGAGAGTGAGTCAACTATGGTTGAGTCACAGAGAGTCTTGGAGGGCAGTGGGGATATATCACATAGAAGAAGAAAAAATAAACAGGTAAATGTTTCTTTAGAGACTGGAAGGGCTAGAATTACAGTTTAGTGTGGAGTGTTTTACAGACTTCAAGTGCAGAAACCAGAATGTGTGTACCTGTTGGGGGAGGGGGACTCAAATGTCTGAGGGCTGAAAGTGATTGAGTCAGCTAATGTTGACCCAGAGATAAACTGGGAGCATAGTGGGGTTATATCACATACCAAAAAAAAGATGGATAAATGTTTCTTTAGACTGAAAGGGGTAGAATTACAGTTTAGAGTGAAGTGTTTTTATAGACTTGAAGGGTAGAAACCAGAATGTTTCTACATGCGGGGGGACTGAAATACCTGCTGCTGGCTCATGTAGTTATGTTCAGTACATTAAGGATTACAGCAAAAAACACGACTTACTAATGCCTTGTGCATTATAATGAGACATACATTTAAGTTCTGCAAGCTTCTTCAATACAGTTGGAAGTCTCACTGGCTTTACTTATGTTAGTGGTGTTATTTGCCACAGGATAGGTGCCGCAAATTCTATAAGACACAGCTGGCTTGGGGCTGAGAAAAAAGTAAGTAAAAGATGGTAGAGAACAGTGAGTACTTGTAAAGTTCTACAGCTTTAACACAGCCAAAAAATTAAAACTACAGTTTAGAGAACAGTAGACAATTTTGAAATACCACAACACTAATAAACAAAAATATTAATCACAATATAATAGTACAGAAGTAGTAAATAATCTAATTATAGCAATAGTTAATCTTTATTTTATGGCAAATACTGCACTCGTATATTACTGAACACACTAGTTGCATGTTCCTCAACAGTTAACTGAACATTCTATCTTAAAGCCCTTATTCAGGTTGAACTAAACAGAATGTTTAACATTGTAATAAATAATCTGTGGTTCCAGCCATAAGTTTAAGTTTACATCAAAGGCAGTCATGTAGCCATGAAAAAATAGCTTTTACATATAAGTAAAACAAATTGATTGTTTTGCAATGTAAATGATTAGCCTCCAGCACTGGCCATAGGTTTAAAGTTGAATCAAACACAAGTGCTTAAAAATGTAGATATAAAATAACCTCTGGTACTACATCAGCGCTAACTTGGTTCAAATAATGTATCAAGAGCCTCTGGAACCAGCAAAATGTTTAAAGTGGTAACAGACCCAGTTGCTAAAACATGTAGTAAGATTAGCTTCTGGTACAAGCCATAGATTTAGGACAACCTACAAAAAAACACAGTTGCTAAGCCAGAGAAAGCAGCAGGTAATGGTTACACTGCACAGTTCATAAAAATAATACACAATCAGTTGTATAACATGTACTTACAGATAAACTTGTCATGAGACCAGCAGGGGAGAATTCCTAGTTTAAAGATGGTGCCTGTTGTTTCTGGGACTGAAATAAGCTCACACTAGACATGAAGGCAGGAGGGGTCAGAAGTGAACTAGTTTGTGATACAAAAGAGGGAGGTGACTATGCAGATACAGAGCCAATCAAGGTATGTGCAATTCAAAAATAAACTATCAGTTGCTCAGAAGTCGCATCTATAATGTTTGTCCTTCTTTTGTTACTAACACTTTTTTTTTTTTTAAAGGAGTGAAAGCCCTTTTTAATTTTACCAGTTGGATGCCCTAAGAAATTACCTTGTCTGAGGGCTGAGAAAGTGTGAGTATGTCTCAGGTCATTCACAGTTACATGGACTATGGTGAGCCATACTGGTACCTGTGGTTTAACAACCTGAGTGTTTGCATGATCTGGTGGATCCTGGCCTCTGATAGACAACTGACCATGACATCTCCTTAATCAGCCTGGTGAGCAGGACATCTGTGTATCTCTCAATGTAGACTCCTACAACCAAGATTTTGGGTTGTGCGATGGTTTGCATTATGAGTTTAGAGGGTGAGACACCTTCAGATGTGGCTGTTATGTGTCAAGGTGGGTGTTATTTGTGTAAAGTGCTTCTGAGGTAGCTGAGGATACTTATTGTAAGTGCAGCATCTAGGGTTGCTCTGAGGTTTGGAAAGATTACATTTAAGACCCTCATCATATGTGGGTCTATATGTTTGACTCATACCATGTGTGGTAGGTGTTTTATGTGTGTGTGTTTGTGTCTGTGTGTGTGTGTGTGTGTGTAGGTGTGTGTTTTGATAACCTGTTTGGCATTTTTAGTGTTTGTAAGTGAAAGCCTTTCCTCCAGTGACATTGTGTAACTACACCTTTCACATGCCACATCTGTTTAAGATTAAGCAGTTGCCAGGGTGCATGAGACAATTGCTACACTGGCTCAGGATGCTCAAGTCCAATAAACTAGATGCAGAGGAAGTAGGGTGGGGCATAGCCATGGTTACAGATCCTTATTACATGATTTACAAGAGGATGGTATAAGAGGGATTTACAAATGGCTAGCTAGGATGTTATATGAGTATCAATTACAGCACTAGTGTGTAAGACTAAATTCTTAGACTTAGTCTCTTTAACATACAGATTAGTTGCTTTCTGTACAACTAAGTACTGGGGGGATTTCAGATGTGTTTTTTTATAGGAAAATGTCAATTAGAAATGCCTGTGTCTATACAAAGTATGGAGATATTGTACTTGAAGGCCTCACCTTGCATTTCACGCAGAAGTGGGCGTGTCGCAAATTATTGATGACTAGGTCTGCATATGTAATTGACATGGCATTCTAATCAGCTAGTGAGAAGTAAATTAAATGCCTTTGGGAATAACTTTTATGGGAGGTGCAAAAAGAAGCACAGCAGTAGTAAACCTGTCCTTGCAGTAGAGCTGAAATGTTGTCCTTTACAGAAATATCAAGTTCATAACTACCATTTGGAGTTTTTACAAGTTTTTTTCTCCCCATTCGTATGCAGAGAAAGAAGAGCTCCTTTTCTGAGTGGCTGGCAGTGCTTTGGCATGTAAGTCACCTCAGTAGGAATGTCACCACAGTAGGACACTTAATTTTCCAGACTAAATTCAGTCAGTCATATTTGCCGAGCTGAAAGCTGAAAACAAAATCGCCACTGACTCTAAAGACAACCACAAAGAATTCTATAGCTATGTCAAGAATCTCAATGGCAACACTCAGATCTGCACTGAGTTACAGCACAATGGCACTAAATATACAGAACCAACTGATATTGCCAACATCCTGGAAGATAGGTTCAGTGCTAACTTTACCCCCCTGTCATCCCCTAAAGGGCCCATCTCTATACCGGAAGAATGCAAAGTTCCTGTAATCATGGCTGCACAGGTAAAAAACATACTATCCAAAGCCAAGAACACAGCATCCATGGGACCTGATGACATCCCAGGCTGTGTTCTACATGAACTACAGAATGAACTAGCACCCCACCTAAGTACCATGTTCAATCATAGCTTCATCTCAGGCTATGTGCCCACTGAATAGTGCACAGTGACAGTTATCCCACTCCACAAAGGGTGAGCCACTACAGACCCCGACAACTTCCGCCCCATTAGCCTAATGAGCCTGGTCTGCAAGGCTATGGAACGTATCATCATGGAACTTATAAAAAATGACATTGGTAATCTCCAAACTCAGGACCCCACCCAGTTCGGGTTTGTAAAAGGCAGATCATGTCTCCTAAACCTGATAGACTTCTTTGAAGCAGTCACCAAAGCCGTAGATGAGGATAAGGTGGTTCACACAGCCTATCTAGATCTTGCCAAGGCTTTTGACACCAATCCCCACTCTGGAATTATAGATAAACTCACTAAACTAGGTATAAATCCCTATGTCACAAGATGGGTTGCCAACTGGCTCACTGACAGAACCCACACTGTGAAAGTAGCAGACTCCAAATCCAACTTCAGACCAGTGACAAGTGAAGTACCACAGGGTTCAGTCCTGGGTCCTCTCCTGTTTGGTATCTACTTCTATGAAGTACAGGCCAACACAGAAGGTCTTTGGCTAATGAAGTTCACAGATGATTGCAAACTAGGAGCCATAATCAAAACTCCAAAAGATGTGGACATCCTACAAAAGGGCCTCACTGAGACACATACCTGGTGTCAAAGCCATGGCCTCAAGCTCAATGCCAAAAAGTGCATTGTCATCCCTTTTGGTAAAAACTCAGTACCCATGAACTACCACATAGGTGGTAGTCTACTTAACACTGAAAGTGTGATAAGAGACCTTGGGACACAGGTGGACAGTAGTCCCTCCATTGATAATCACATCGCCACAGTAGTCAGGAAATCCTTCTACATGGCACACCTCATCACAAAAGGTTTCTCATCCAGGAAAAAAGAGGTCATTGTTCCCCTCTACTCGTCACTCATTAGACCTATTATAGAGTACAACGCCCCCTTTTGGTATGTACCTCACAAGACATCTACAATAACTGGAAAGGCCACAGAAATACCTCACAAAGAGGATTACCGGCCTCAAAGAGATGCCCTATGCAGACCGTCTCAAAAAACTGCAGCTTTACTCCATTGCATATCACCTACCCAGAGGTGATCTCTGCCTAACACACAAAGCTATGTCAAACCCAGAGCTTTTAGACTTGCTCCACTTAAAGAAATCCCAATCCCTATGAGCTACACGCTCTAGGGACCTAAACCTCATCACCACAATAAACAGAACATGCTGGAGGGATAGATTCCTGTCCCAGAGACTTCCCATACTCTGGAACAAACTACCTATCTATATCAAACAAAGCTCCTCATTAGCAATCTTCAAGAAAACTCTTGATGATTGGATAGGAGATAGGAAATCCACCCCGGGGATCACTTCTGTGGCTCTGCTCGACAGTGGCACAGGAAAATAATTTTCTTGGGTGGCGAAAGCCAGGGTACCTTTGGCTAGGCTTATATAGGCCCTAGGGCCAATAGCCTAGTACCTACCTATGAACCTATGAACCTATGAAAGCCATATTTTTCATATGTAGCAGTATGCAAGATGTTCTCGTGTTGCTAATGTTTCTTGGGGAAAGTTTCTTCATTTTTCTTTGTCACAAAAATAGTATGGTGTAACTGCTACCAGAATGTAAAGCGTTCCAGTTGCGTGTGTATTACAACTTTTGCATTTGCTGTGGTAGAAAAATACATTTTATTGCAGTGTTTTTTTTAATGGCTAACTAGGTTTTGTAATTTAATTACATTTTGTGACAAAGGATTAGGTTGGCTTTTACCATATACACACATTGAACTGTAACATAGTTAAATGTTTTCATTTGGTTAACTTATAATCTTTGGTGTGTTCTGTATTTTCCTTAATAGCACTAGTCTGCTGGAAAGATCCTTCCATTGGCAATCTTAATATTTGTAAGTATTTCTGTGCAGTTCACTTTGCCTTTTTTCATTGCAAAATTCATCTTGATTGGAGCTTTTGAATGACCTTTAAGGTAGTGATGCATGTAAAGCGATGTTAGGTTTGAAAGTTATTGTGTAAAATAGACATATACCAACGAACTAAAAACCAAAAAGTACATAAACCAAGGCTCAGGTCACTCGTGCACTGGGACCAACACAGAATAGAAGTAATGCGGATACCAGAACTAATGTTCAACGTTTATTCAAACCAAATCCAAACCACACGATAACGAACAGTTAACCTAGGTTTCGTCTTACTAAGGCAGACTTCTTCAGAACAACTTCCCAAATTCTTAATGCTCATAATATACACCCATTTGATTAATGCTAATTAGCGCCATGTGCACCGCTTAATCAGCATTACATATTCAACATTGTAGACCATAAAAATATTAAACGGCCATACTGAACTCATAAACATTATAAAATTTAAAAAAATTAAAAAATATTTTTTAAAAAGCAAATGCTTAAACAATGTTATAATGAAATTGTGGTTAACCTATAAACATAATTTCTAATTCCCCACATGGACCGCATCACCTAAAATAAATAATAATAAATATTAACCTGTTAATATACATATGAAAGATGACATAGTAAACAAGTGTAGTACCAATAAATACAAAATATAAACACTCTACATTATAAAATGTTAAATAGAACCTTAAATTGGATTAACCAAAACATAATTGCCTAAAAACTCATTACCGATGCTCGTACATTATTTAACCTTTAATATGTCTAAGCTTTAATATGGGGGCAATACTGATATTATCATTTATGACTGGATATCTAGTGGTGTCTAATCTCAATTGCCATTTCATTTCACATAGGTCTAAATGAATGTCCAAGGTCCATCCCTGTATATCCTTTATTATTTGTTGAATAACAGTAAATTTAAATCCATGTCCCGGATGTTGTTTAATATGCCTATATAAGGCATTGGTGTTCTTTTTATGTCTAATATCCAAAACATGTTCCCCTATTCTGTCCCTTAAAGCTCTGCAAGTTTTTCCTATATAGAATGCTAAACAATCATTACATTTAGCCAAATATACAACATTTTTAGAGAAACAATTAAAATGTCCTTTAATAAATATTATCTCATTCCCCATTATAAACTTACTATATTTTTTTAAAATTTTTAAAATTTTATAATGTTTATGAGTTCAGTATGGCCGTTTAATATTTTTATGGTCTTCAATGTTGAATGTGTAATGCTGATTAAGCGGTGCACATGGCGCTAATTAGCATTAATCAAATGGGTGTATATTATGAGCATTAAGAATTTGGGAAGTTGTTCTGAAGAAGTCTTCCTTAGTAAGATGAAACTTAGGTTAACTGTTCATTATCATGTGGTTTGGTATTGGTTTGAATAAACGTTGAACATCAGTTCTGGTATCCGCATTACTTCTATTCTGTGTTGGTCTCAGTGCACAAGTGACCTCAGCCTTGGTTTTTGTACTTTTTGGTTTTTGGTTCATTGGTTTGAGTTTTTTGCCGTTCCCTTCACTGAGGCATGGAGTCCAACTCGGACATTTTGGATTTATTAAATAAAATTAACCAGCAACTTTCGGAGCACACGGAGCAAATCAAATCCTTAGTGGAGAAACAACAAGTGATGGCGGTAGCATCCCACCCTATGTTTGTAGTCTGGGCTTACCATTTACCCAGCCTACCCCTATCGGGAATTACCCTGTGGTTAACACGGATGAGGCGAACGCCGAAGACCAAAATTCGAGTCGGACAATTACAAAGGGCATAAGTACTGACATTAATTTCGATAAATTTCAATGGAAAAATAATCCTTTTAATTTTCAACAAGAATCTATCAATGTGTCTCCGAATCGGAGTTCGGACTGAACTTTAACCGAAAGGTTAAAAATGTTCGATAAAAAGTTATTTCAGATGAAAAAATTACAATTAGAGAATAGCTATCTCATGAGGAATATTGAATTAGTGTTGGTCCCACGGGGGTTACGCCTGTGGAGATACCCTAATGGTATTACAGGCAATGATGAAATGATACAAGAGGTCCATCACCTCTTTGATAAAACTGGAATGGACCTTATGAGAATTATGATCAAATATAATGATGTAGTGATAGCGCGATTTTCAGCTGAATTGGAACAAGAAAACAACACTATATTGAGTGACCTGAATTTTGACAATTATTTAACTAATTATAAAAATATTTTGAGCAGTGTCAATAATAGTGTCCAAAGTATGTTTATGAGAAAGACTAATAAGATTAAGAGGGACACCGAAGAATTTCGCAATCATAAAGTGTATCCTCTTTCTAAAGGTCACCATGGTAACCAAAGAACACGTGCTAATCTAAAGCATCAAAATGACCAGGAAGTGATGTCACCAGTAAATAAATTACACTGTCAGCAAGAGGAAATCCCTTTAGACGAAGGTCTGAGGCGATCTGAAAGGTTACACAATCGAGGGGAGGGTACTCAACATCAGAGAAGGGATGATACCGAGAGGTTTGTGGAGCAGGGAGCTCGACCAAAGAGATAGGGGACCCAGTCAAAACACAATGGTATGTACTCGACGGATTGGAGTTAACAGAGGCCGATAAACACAAGAATGAGATGGACTGTGGGTATACAGAGGATGCCAATAAGAGAGACATGTTTTACTTGGCGGAACTACAAGTTACGGATAGTGCAACTGATTACAACTGTTACGATGAGCCTTCATCACCAACAGTAAGTTCTACAACTGACTTTGGTTTGCCAAATGTTGTGTGTCAGAGTGAAGCAGCTATTTTGAATAAGAATGTGTTCTGTGAAAGTTACGAACTGAATAACATTAGCGGGACATTTGATAACATAAGTTTATATAGTGATTCTGTATTTATGGACACAAGTGACGTTCAAAATAAGAAATGTAGTAATGATATTTCGGTGGGTAGTATTGTTGACCATACAACGAAATTTGATACAAATGAAGTTTTAAATTTATTGGACCTTGTAGATCTGTTAAATGACAATTCAGATATGTCTCACTCAAATGAACCTATTATCATAACTAACAAATATGGTGATTTTAAATTATATAATTATTCTTGTAAACAATTTGATTTTAGACATGCAGAGCTGCTATCCAAAGGTTTTACATTTGTACCTGGAACAAAAGGTGATTTAGTACACGTTTTAATGGATTTAAAATTATTGACTCGTAAAATGAACATTAGGATGTGGTTTGTAGATAAAAAGAATTATAATACTATTGATTTGAAGAAGCCTAGTAAATTTAACCCCCCCAGCCAATAGCACCGTGGTGTTATTTGAAAAAGCATGTGAATTGCAAATAAGGGAACATTTTAGAGATAGATCAAAAATGGTGAATAAGTTTACCAAAGGTATGAATTATGAAAGTAATTTAACCAAGGAGGAGAATAATTTATTAACCCAAATTGTTAAAGATAAAACTACCCGTTGTATGAAGCCTGACAAGGGCAATGGTATAGTGATTATGGATTTGAATGATTATTCCAATTTTATGTTTCAGATGTTAACTGAGGACACATACGAGGAGGTTACGTTAAATGAAGTTTATATAGCTTTTACTAGAATAGATTTAATGACTCATGATTTATTATATCAAGGTCAGATTACCGAAATAGATTTTAGTTATTTGAAAAATGATTTTCCAACTATTAGTAATATATTTGGCATTCCCAAAATTCATAAAGGTCTAAAGAAAGTAGCATTTAGACCAATAGTACATGCCAAAAGGAGTAAAACATTCTTTATTAGTAAATATTTGGACCACCATTTACAGAGGGGTTTGGTAAAATTTGATTATATTACAAAGGACTCGTGGCATTTTTTGCACAAATTAAACAGTATTCGGTTTAACCATTCTACACTATTTCTCACTATAGATGTAAATAATTTGTATTCTGTTATTCCGAATAACATTGGATTAGAGTGGTTAGAACGTCAATTATTAAAAATGGAGGCATACCAACAGGATCAGATTAATGTGTTTGCTTCCCTTATGGAAATAGTTCTAACCAATATTTTTTTATTTTTTGAAGGTAGTTATTATAAACAAGTTACGGGTGTGGCGATGGGGGCTGCATGTGCCCCCAGTTATGCCAATTACGCTATGTCATACTGGGAACAAAACTATGTTTTCGAAAGTGAATTTGGTAGACATATTCAACATTATACTCGCTTCCTGGACGATATCTTTATCATCTGGGATGGTGGTCCTGAGAGGTTGTTGGCATTTATTGAATATATTAACACTGAAGAATTTTTGAAATTTACCTATAAGTTTAGTGATAAGGAAATAAATTATTTGGATGTTCATTTGCAGTTTGATCAAGAAAAAGATACATTATCTTCAGGTATTTATAGAAAAGCTACCTTCTCTAATGCATATTTAAATTATTCTAGTTGGCACCCGGAACATCAGAAAAAAGCCATAGTGAAGGGGCAGATGGTCTGGGCTGCCAGAATGGTAAATGATTTTGAAGCTTGTAAGAAGGAGTTGGAAAATATCAAAGGAATGTTTATTAAAGGGGGTTATCCCACTAATTTGGTTAACACCATTATGAATGAAATTATTCTAAAAAGAATTAAAGGGATTTACCAGCCAATATTAAATTTAGAAGCATGATCATCCAATGTAAACAAGGGTAAGGTTTTACAGTTAAAAACTGTAAATAATAAAGCAGAGGTAGAAAATGAAAATTTATATTTCATCACTACAT
Source organism: Protopterus annectens (assembly GCF_019279795.1). Taxonomy (NCBI): domain Eukaryota; kingdom Metazoa; phylum Chordata; order Ceratodontiformes; family Protopteridae; genus Protopterus; species Protopterus annectens. The sequence continues at coordinate 20,095,502 of NC_056733.1, forward strand.
ACACCTTTGACACAGAATGGGTCAAAAAGGTTATACAGAATAATTGAGAGATGTTAAAACTGGATGTTAATGTAAGCAAAAAAAATTACAAATTTACCTATTAATGTATATAGAAAAGCGAAGTCGTTTAAGAACTTAATAGAGAAAGGTACACGTTCAAATAAGGTTCCCTTATCACATAGACCGTTGGGAAATTTTAAATGTGGTAGATGCAACCTTTGTTCATATATATTAACCACGGACCATAGGTTTATAGTGGGGAATGAGATAATATTTATTAAAGGACATTTTAATTGTTTGGCTAAATGTAATGATTGTTTAGCATTCTATATAGGAAAAACTTGCAAAGCTTTAAGGGACAGAATAGGGGAACATGTTTTGGATATTAGACATCAAAAGAACACCAATGCCTTATATAGGCATATTAAACAACATCTGGGGCATGGATTTAAATTTACTGTTATTCAACAAATAATAAAGGATATACAGGGATGGACCTTGGACATTCATTTAGACCTATGTGAAATGAAATGGCAATTGAGATTAGATGCCACTAGATATCCAGGCATAAATGATAATATCAGTATTGCCCCCGTATTAAAGCTTAGACATATTAAGGGTTAAATAATGTACGAGCATCGGTAATGAGTTTTTGGGGAATTATGTTTCGGTTAATCCAATTTAAGGTTCTATTTAACATTTTATAATGTAGAGTGTTTATATTTTGTATTTATTGGTACTACACTTGTTTACTATTTCATCTTTCATATGTATATTAACAGGTTAATATTTATTATTATTTATTTTAGGTGATGCGGTCCGTGTGTGGAATTAGAAATTATGTTTATAGGTTAACCACAATTTCATTATAACATTGTTTAAGCATTTGTTTTTAAAAAAAATCTTTTACATTTTTTAAAAATTTTATAATGTTTATGAGTTCAGTATGGCCGTTTAATATTTTTATAGTCTTCGATGTTGAATGTGTAATGCTGATTAAGTGGTACACATGGCGCTAATTAGCATTAATCAAATGGGTATATATTATGAGCATTAAGAATTTGGGAAGTTGTTCTGAAGAAGTCTTCCTTAGTAAGATGAAACCTAGGTTAACTGTTCGTTATCGTGTGGTTTGGTATTGGTTTGAATAAACGTTGAACATCAGTTCTGGTATCCGCATTACTTCTATTCTGTGTTGGTCCCAGTACTAAAATAGACATATGCTAGTGTCGCTATTAAGGGAATGCATATTCATTAATGCCCGATTATGAAATAGCACAAATAGCAGAGTACTGCTAACTGCCACTACACAATAAACAGAATCACACAAATATGCTGACTTTCTACAGGACGAGAAGATGACTAAACAATAAAAATGACCCTCTGGCCACTCACCGAATTTCTCTTAAAATCTTCCATATACCATACACGCTGTTCCCTATGGCAATAAAACGTTTTCACAACTTCAAATGTATAGTACCCAAAATATAGATCACAACGTACACTTCTGAATACTCGATAAAACTTTAATTCCAGGACAAAGTGAGTGCTTTCGCCAACAGGCTTCTTCAGACTTTTAATAGTTACACACAGAATTTCAAACTTTTTTAAAAAGCCTCCCATAGATTCTAATTGGTCACAAATTCTACGTCTGAAGCACCTTCCAATTTAAAGTGCTACTTACATCACCTAATGTTACCTTACAGATACAATACTAAAAAATTCATAAGCTTGAAAAAGCTGCATTAAATGAAAACATTATAGGAAAATATAAAAACCTTTCTAAAAAATCCATTGTTATACTTATAAATCCATTATAATACTTAAAAATCTGTTTTTACAATCAATGTACCAAACAAATAGCAGAAGACATGTTATAAAAGCTCTGAAGAACGATAAATGCATGATGTATAAGAGCAAAATACAAACAAGCTCAATTTTTCATAATGGGGACAATACATAAGGACTACGCTTTGAAGTCAAACACTGACATAAGCGACCTATAACCAATCAGCTGATTATAACATGTCTTCTGCTATTTGTTTGGTACATTGATTGTAAAAACAGATTTTTAAGTATTATAATGGATTTATAAGTATAACAATGGATTTTTTAGAAAGGTTTTTATATTTTCCTATAATGTTTTCATTTAATGCAGCTTTTTCAAGCTTATGAATTTTTTAGTATTGTATCTGTAAGGTAACATTAGGTGATGTAAATAGCACTTTAAATTGGAAGGTGCTTCAGACGTAGAATTTGTGACCAATTAGAATCTATGGGAGGCTTTTTAAAAAGTTTGAAATTCTGTGTGTAACTATTAAAAGTCTGAAGAAGCCTGTTGGCGAAAGCGCTCACTTTGTCCTGGAATTAAAGTTTTATCGAGTATTCAGAAGTATACGTTGTGATCTATATTTTGGGTACTATACATTTGAAGTTGTGAAAACGTTTTATTGCCATAGGGAACAGCGTGTATGGTGACTGGAAGATTTTATTACATACTTTTTACGCTTGTTCCCGTCTCCGCTGGTGTGCTACTCTGCATCTGAATTTCTCTTAAAGTTGACTAAAGTAATTCTCAAGATTAGAAGGAACTCAGGCTACCCTCCACTGCCACAAAAGTGCAGACCTAATCATTCTTAACTTATTCCCTCCAATGAAGCATTGGATGTTTGCACTGTAACTTCCAATGGGTGCAACCTAACATTTTTGATAGAATCAAATTATGTCCTCATATTGCAAACAAGTGTTCCTATCTCTGTAACCATAGAGGTTACTAAAGATGTGTTAATGGCAAATTTTATGACAAAAATATTTTTACACTGGTAGTATTTTTAACGTTCTAGATCTTAAACTGAATTTTATAAGTCAAAACAAACACGGTAATTATTATGTTTGTAATATTTTATAAACAACTTACAATATCTCACCAACCACTCAAGTTACACACATACTGTCATTAACATTTTGATGCTAAGCAGTTTTGTCTATGCCACTTGGTTGTCAAGATATTTAAGAAAAAATAAAATTTATGACAATATAAATAAATAGCGGTGGTGGTGCTGCGGTAGCGTTGTCGCCTCACAGTTAGACGTTGCCCGTTCGATTCTCAGTTAGAGCGTCTTCTGAGTGGCGACATGCGTGAATGGGCATTCCTTCGTTGAAGGTTGTGTGTTAGGCCCGGCAAGCCAGTACGTAAAAATCTACTGCCAATCATTAGCGGACCGGAGTTCCGCTGTGGCGACCCCTAACCGGGAAAAAGCCGAAAGACACAAAAAAAAAAATAAATATTATATAAACAATTAGTGTATGTTTACCTGCACTAGGCAGAGGTCAAATATCAATACAGTTGTTTTTGCCATTGTGGAAGCTTTAAGATGCAGTTTTTTAATATTTTGTATGTAGCATGTTTTTTTTTTAATTATTAATGCAAATATGAACAAGCAGTATTTGATACCTAGAGTGAGGTGTCAGACAGATGTAACTGTAGAAACACCTAGGTATCACTCCTCTGTAATGAGTTAATGTAAAATTAGCTCTGGTATAGAAAAAAGTGCAAGAATGCACTAACCAGCAAATGATTACAGTGAATCCCTGTCTGAGATAAAGTGCAGAAATAAGCAACAAACAGCAGTAACTTTTAAGGGCACTTCAAAGTAATTTAAAATGCATAAATAAAGCATATTATGCACATCAGTTGGGTGGCCCCTGTGAGCTCCCTATTACAGTGAATCCCTGCCTAATATTAATTGCACACATCAATAAGTTTCAGGGGCACTTCATAATTATTTAAAATGCAGAAATTCAGCAACTAAGACAAAAATATAACAGCAGCACTCTTGAACTTTAAATAGAAGTGCAGTTTAGCAGAGTATTGTACTTATCTGCAAAAGATGGCACAGGATTGAAGTAGAACACTCTCATATGTGTCATGGAGACAAACCAGTTGGAAACTCTCTGAACATAGGTCCAGAGCTGTGCAAGCACACAGACTTTATACAAGCCCAGAAACTGAATAAACAATCAAAATGATTCTCTGGCCAATCAGCAAACTACATTTAAAGCTGACTAGAGTAATACTTGAGCTCAGAAAGAGATCAGGCTATTTTCTGCCACTAAAATATAGACAAAATCCTTCTTAATTTAAAATGAGCTCTGGTTTAGTAAAACATGCAGGGACACAGAACCAGCAAACAAATGTAGGAGTTCGGTAACCAGCAAACAACTACAGCGAATCTCTTCTTGAGATAAAGTGCCTTTTAAGGGCACTTTGGAATGATTTAAAATGCAGAAATACAGCATGTTATGCGTATCATTTGGGTAGGCCCCTGTGAATCCCCCAAATGTGGGAAGCTTAATTGCATAATTTGTGGCAGTGAAGAATCTCTGACAGACTAATAAATTATTTGCAAATCTATCAGCTTAAAGTTTATCCTTGTACTATTACAAAGACACACATGATCTGTGACCAAATAAGGACTACTTGACCCATCTTGCCTATCTGTTATCCTACCTAATGAAGAAAGCACAGTTTCTTGTCATCCTATACCCCACCTCCTTGACCTACCTATTATTTATAACCTATAACCTACCCATTAGAACAGATTTATGTCTGTCTCTTGCATTCTTGAGTTCACCACAATTTTTTATTTTATAACAACTTCAGGAAGGCAGTGTTGCATTCTGTCTTCATTAAAAAAATCACCTTATTTTTTACCTGCCTGTTTTTTGTTTTCTAAATGTTCTATTCTTGTACATAGCTTTTCTCAAGATGATACTATCCTCTAGGGCTTTCTTAATTTCTTAGAGGTTCTTAAATATTTCTGTCATATCCCACCCATATCCCGTGTTCTTCCTTGGAGTACATATTGCATTTTTAGTCTCTTTTCATATATCTTACGGTATAAACCCTGTTCCATTTCTGGTGACCTTCTGTATGTAACCTTCACTTTGCCAATACCTCTACAGAGGTGGAACTCCATAACTATATACAGAACTGCAGATATGGTCTCACCTCCTGCCTGTAAAAGGACAAAATGATTACTGTTTTACTACCAGCAATGCTTCTGTTTTTCCTTCTGCATCACAAGGCCTGGTAGCTTTCCTTGCTGTCTTCTCACACTGCCCACACATCTTTATGCTATTTTGAAATGTACCTATCTAATGACCTCCCATTATGCAGTCTTTCATGGGGGGGTTATGGGGGGATCATTTACAAGGTATGTTATCTTTCCCCTCTTTGCACAGAATCTAAGCTATTCCATGTTTGACTATTGGTCTAACTGTACATAGTCATTTCTTACTCTACGTTCTACACCTTCTGTGTCACTCCTGTTACAGTAGTTTGTGACACCTGTAGAGAGGTGCACTTTTTCACCTCATCCCTCTATGATGTCACTTATATAGGCAGCAAAAAAGACATCTCTCAGAATAGAAACACTGGACATTTTCTTATAGCCTAACACCTTCAACAAGAGAGCAGGTTCAAAGAAAATTCTCAAAGAGAATTAATCAGTTTAATAATAGAAAATATTATGATAGCTTGAAACAGTTAAATCAGTTTTCATTATCTAGTAGAAGACTAATAGAAGACTTAATTATGGTCCATAAACGTGACTCGGATCCTTTTTTTATTTTGAAAGTATAGGAATATAGACTTCCTTGGTTAGGAGGCAAAGATTGACAAGGACCTTTAGTAAGAATTTACATTACAAACAGCTGTTTTTTTCTCAGAATAGTGAGAGAATAGAATAATTTACCTGAGGACATTAGGATTATTCCTGATACAAACAATTTTAAAACAAGTTTGGTTGTTATTTTAGTGAACATTGTTTTAAGATATAATGCCTGGCAATACAGACTGACTGTATTGCTCCTTTCTTGTATGATTTTATTGTATTGTATTGCATTGAATTACGTTGTATTGTATTGTATTGAATTACGTGGTACTTACGTATTATTGCAACCACAGAATTCGCGGCATTCTTGGCAGGAAGTCAGTTTAGTTATAATGAAACATTGCCGAGAATGCCGCAAATTCTGTCAAATTTAAAAGTTAATCGCATTAAGTACAAAATGAATAGGAAGGTAACAGGTAAAAATAAAGTAAAATAAACATAACTTGTATTTCTATACATATATTGTGTTGTACCCACCTATGAAACCCTGACAATTCCACCACTACAAACAAGATCAGTGAAATAAGAACTGCTTTCAATCAATTCTAACAGCGATAGCTGTTAAATTTCCACCACAAAAAAATCAGATAGCCAAGCAATAACTTGCTATTATAATACTATCATTTATATATATAATAGTTTCATTAAAACTATTTACATAATTTAAAAGTGTTGTAACTTCTTTTTATACATAATATTCCAATTAGAAAAGGTGTGCCTTAACTTATGAAAGCAGATTTCTAGTGAGAGTGTGTAATACACTGTGGTCGCATTACTGTCATTTAACTACCTTTATTTTTTAAAAAAATTAAATGTATTTCGCTTTGCTTGTGTTGACTTCATGTGACTTGAAACATATGACAGCTGCTGCCTACTTTTGTTTTAAAACTGCAGACAACGAATTTCTGCCATATATATCTCCAGTTGTTATATATTTCACATTCCGGCAGGAGAACTGCTTGTAGATGAGCCGTTTCTGTTGTTCACAATGTAGTTGCATTAATACGTATGAATGCATTGACAGCATTCTCTGCAGCATGATGTTTCAGTTAAGAATGAAATGTTGCCAAGAATGCTGTTAGTGCAGAACAGCTGTGGTTGTGATAATACACACGTACCAATTACGTTGTATTGTATTGTATTGAATTATGTTGTATTGTATTGTAAGCTCCCTACTGAAATCTGAAGACTCACACTGCTGAGTCATAGGACAGAAAAAAAGACCAAAATAAAGGAGAACAGTGAATATCAAACATTGTTCTTCTCCTACAGATTTCTTTTTTGCAAGAGAAACAAGTCCTGCCGCATCCTCAGATGTGGGATGCAAGCTCTCCACCCCCAGAAGCTTATATATACCAAAGATGAAATTGCCATAAATTTTTATTAAAAGGGAATATTTCACAAAATGGCAGCCTTGAAATTAGTATATGTTAAGTATAGATTTTCTGCTGTTTGGTGTCCTCATCTCTGGACTCAGCAATGCTGGCCTTGGAATTTGAAATGGTTGGGTTATCATGTTGCAGTGCTCTAAAAGATGGATTTGTTTTTCTTTGTATGTTTAATAAGCTTGCTTTTAAGTAATCCAGAGTATGATACTGTTAAGATAATTATCTAGCTCTTTTTGGATAGCAGAATGATTTGTGTTATACCTGTATACAGCCACATTGCCTGCACAGAGGATAATTGGGGCATGCAGAAGGTCACCTAGAATTTTGATTATAAATAGTGAGAAAAGTAAGTGGGAATAGATAGATCCTAGTGGGGCACACTGGGAAATTGGGGAGGAAGGAAAAAAATGTTCCCAATTTTGAAACAAGGAGGCTGCCTGTGCTTATACCTGCTCCAATTATGGAGTTTAACAAGAGGTTGTGATCTGTGAAGTCAAAGACCTTTATGAGGTTGATTACTAATGCACTTGCAGGGAAGCCATTATCCATGTTATTTAGAATGGCATTTATTAATGTATACAGTGCAGTCATGGCAGTATGACCTGGCGAAATTCATGCTGATGAGGAGATAGAATTTTATTTTTGTATAATTGATAAGTTGTATGAGTAGTATCTTTCTTAGGGAAATAGCATAATGATAGGCTTAAAGTCTTTTGTGTTTTCTACTTGGGCATGTTTAGGAATTGGTTTGACCATAGCCTGCTTTCATTGTGCTGGCTTTGTGCTTGTGGTAAGGCAGAGGTTGTAAACATGCTTGAGACTGGGAATGATATGCTCTTTGCATAATACTACAAACCAAAGCAGGAGGCTGTATGCTCCAGAGGAGAAAATGGGGGCAATATGTTCAATTATTTTGATGTCCATAGCTGTATTTTTTTAAGTAGAATGTTGGTATGTACTGAGGCAGGTTTAGCTTGATGGACTAAGGAGTTTATTACAGTAGGGCAATGGGAGGAGAATTCTTTAATGAAGACTGTAGGTGAGAGAAAGCCTGAGATAGTGGTTATTGTATTTCATTTAAGAAGTTTTTATATTGTGCATGCCAAGTGACCAGGTTAATTATGTTCAAGAAATGTTTCTGATTATTTTAAGAGAGTTATGTTTTATCCCAATAAATAAATAAAACCAGTGCCACTGCGGATTAACTTCAGCTCACACAAAAATATATAATAAATCAATGGCAAAAATTAGCGAAGAAACAAGGCAGAATAAAATAAAACAATGTAATTGGTTAGCGCTTTCACATCAAACAGGATGCTTTATCAGACCATGATAATCTCAAACACATCAATTCCTTTATATAGCCCTTAATTTAAATAATCAATTAAACAATTCAATTTTATAATTATTCAAACCTACAATTATTTAAACTCCAATAATTAAATATAAAAACATATGCATATCAAAATAATATAAACACACATTATAATTCATCTTATAAGACGTGCTTTTAAATGAGGTTTGATGGAAGCCCTATCATTCAGTCCTGTTGCGTGGTCTGCTTGCAGCTCTATTATGCATCTTAACTCTCTCTGCTCTACAAGATTCCTAACATCACCCAACCTAGCATCTAAATTAATACATTCAGTTACTCTAAAACTAAATTCATGAGTTTCATCAAACAGAACTATATGTTTTGCTAAGGCACTTATTTCTATGTCTTTATTTCTTATTGCTAATAAATGTTCCCTTATACGTTCTCTTAAGGAACAATTTGTCATAGCTACATAAAATGAACTACAGACATTGCATACTGCTAAATACATTACATTTCTAGTAGTGCAACTAGCTGTAATTTTAAATATATATCTCTTAAAAGTTTTGTGATGACTAAATGTATTCTCAACAGCTAAAACTTTGCAAATACTACAGTTTTTACATGGTATCAAACCTTCATTCGTTGTTCCCTTGATATATTTCTTATCATTGTTATAACATAATAACCTCTTTAGGTTCTTTTTATTTTTATACTCAAACCACGTTTTTTCTTCTACTACATTTTCTATTTCATTGTCTGTAATATAAACCAATTTGTATTTATTATTTGCCGTATTTTATTAATATTACTGGAATATTGGAGCCTAACCAGTACAGTTTCTTTTATATCTTTTTTCTCTTTAACATTTTGATAAACTATAGTATCATCAGACATATATGGCTTAGCTATAGTCCTTCTTAAAATCTTTACTTCTTCAATACTCTCATCCACTTCTTTTATATTATACTTCTGTTCTAACAATTCATTTTGAAAAATATTTATATCTTCTTCAAACTTCCCATCTTCTTTATCTAACCTCGAAATTCACATCCCTTGACCTTTAATTATGTTTCAATATATATGTGTGGGATGCATACTATCCCTACACAATATATTGTTTCTATGACATGATTTCTTGTATAATTGTGTAATATAACATCCATTAACATCTTTCTCTACTATAATATCTAAAAAGTTTACCTCATGGCTAGAAATAAAATACGTGAATCTTAAAAAAATCTGTGGTATTATTCATAAATAATAAAAAACTGTTGCAAACGTTCAAAAGATCCTGTCCAAATAAAAATTAAATCATCTACAAACCTCTGATATAGGAAAATATATCTGGCAAACGCATTATCATTTAAAATAAATTTCTCTTCCCAATATGCTAACACCATATTGGCGTAGAAAATTTCGAGGTTAGATAAAGAAGATGGGAAGTTTGAAGAAGATATAAATATTTTTAGAAATGAATTGTTAGAATGGAAGTATAATATAAAAAAAGTGGATGAGGGTATTGAAGAAGTAAAGATTTTAAGAACTATAGTTAAGCCATATATGTCTGATGATACTGTAGTTTATCAAAACGTTAAAGAGAAAAGATATACCAGTTAGGCTCCAATATCCTAGTAATATTAATAAAATGCGGCAAATAATAAATAAAAATTGGTTTATATTACAGACAGGTAGTGAAATACAGAATGTAGTAGGAGTAAAACCGGGGTTTGGGTATAAAAATAAAAAGAACCTAAAGAGGTTATTATGTTATAACAATGATAGGAAATCTATCAAGGGAACAAAGAATGAAGGTTTGATACCATGTAAAAACTGCAGTATTTGCAAAGTTTTAGCTGTTGAGAATACATTTAGTCATCACAAAACTTTTAAGAGATATATATTTAAAATTACAGCTAGTTGCACTACTAGAAATTTAATTTATTTAGCAGTGTGCAATGTCTGTAGTTCATTTTATGTGGGTATGATAAATCGTTCCTTGAGAGAATGTATAAGGGAACATTTATTAGCAATAGGAAATAAAGACTTAGAAATAAGTGCCTTAGCAAAACATACAGTTCAGTTTGATGAAACTCATGAATTTAGTTTTAAAGTAATTGAATGTATTAATTTAGGTCCTAGGTTGGGTGATGTTAGGAATCTTACAGAGCAGAGAGTGTTAAGATGGATAATAGAGCTGCAAGCAGACAGCCCACCAGGACTGAATGATAGGGCTTACATCAAACCTCATTTAAAAGCACGTCTTTTAAGTTGAATTACAATGTGTGTTTATATTATTTTGATATGCATTTAATTATTGGAGTTTAAATAATTGTAATTTTGGCTAATTGTAAAACTGAATTTTTAATTGCTTATTTAAATTGAGGGCTATATAAAGGAAGTGATGTGTGACATTGTCATGGTCTGATGAAGCATCCTGTTTGATGTGAAAGCGCTAAGCAATTAAACTTTTTTATTTTATTCTGCCTTGTTTCTTCACTACATTTTTGCCGTTGCTTTATCCCAAGAAAGCTGACTTTGTACATCCTAGGTGTCTTTTTTAATTGCAAGATTTTTTAACTGGATATTTTCCCTGTTTTGGGGTAGGTACACATTAACAGTTTTGCCAGGTTTATCTCTTATTCTATAATGAGATCTGAGTTCTTTGATGAGACATTAGTTTTGGATGTTTCTATAATTCTAGTTACTTCAGGGAAATATTTGTTTTGTAGGGGTCTATATTATGCCATCGTAAAACCTTGACATCGAACACCACTCTGTCGACATGTATTCAGCGAAATTCACTTCCGTAATTTGCTGAATACTTACAGGGCAAAGACATAGTTGACCAACTAAATAATTTTTCCCTTTTCTCCACTGTATGTGTGCGTGTGTGTGTGTGTGTGTGTGTGTGTGTGTGTGTGTGTGTGCGTGTGTGCGTGTGTGTGCATGTGTGTGTGCGCGCGCAATCTCAGAGTTGGTATATTTAGTTGGAGGGGTGGGTTTGGTTGAGCTAGATTCAGGTCTGTTGGGTTGCAGGGCAAGTTTTTGTTTGCCCTTTAAGTATTCAGTGAATTGCGGAAGTGAATTTCACTGAATACGCGTCGACAGAGTGGTGTTTGATGTTAAGGTTTTTCAACGGCGTAATATAGACCAGTTTTGTAGATTGTGAAGCATGTTAGTAAAAGCTGATGTTATTTGGACTAGGTCATTGCTGTTTGGGAAGGGAGTTCAATGAGTAAGTGGTTCCCTAATTTAAAGTTAGGTCTGGACGCTTGGATTGTAACTCAAGTAAATCCTAGGTCAATCAAGATGACTGAAATGTCAGTGTTAGGTGGTCTGGGAAGAAAATAAGTTTCTCATGGAAGTTATCAAGATATATAATTAGCTTGAGTAACCATTTGAATTCTGTGAGGTATGTGGATGTGGAGGCAGACTACTGCAAGAAATATAGCAGATTAGAACAGTTATTTTGTATCTTTAAAACTTACTAGCTTGGCTTGCAATCATCAGAAAATGTTTTTGTCTTAACAATCTTGCTTTAATGTTGCTTTTGGTTATTATGAGGGTCTCGTCTCCTGTTCTAGAACCTGGTCTGGCATTAAAAAGATAGCAGTAGTTGGAGAAGAGTTTGAGGTTAGGGGGTACATGCTTTGACCCATGAACTAGTAATTCTTACTATGTCAGGTTCTGGTATGTCTAGGGATGTTTGCAACTAATCCAATTTGCTTAGTAGGCTTCCTGTATTACACAATTAAATTTTAACTGCTTATTTATATTAATTTATCTGTGGAGATGATAAGCAGTGGTGAGGGACCATGATTGGATTATCTGTAGGACTAATGCAGAAGGATGTCAATAACTAAGGTTAGTTTAATACTGAATTGAAGAAATGTATATTTGTATGGTGGATGAATGAGGTTCTTTTTGTATAGGGATGCAGCTAGGCAGGAGTTGGAATTGTGAATGAGCCATTTGGTTTAATGGTATTTTGTGCGGATTACTATGATGGGCTGTAATTTGAGTATGGTTGTTTGGTAGGACTGAATAATTGTGAATGAAGTGGGGCATACTCTACAGGTTGTGTTTGAGGAGGTTGATAAGGAGGTCAGAGAATGCTATGGGCAGATTAGTTTGTAAAGGAATAGGATGTGTGCTGTAATAGGTACCATTTCAGTCTGTAGCCTTGAGTTTTAACATGGATAGCTTGAAGAGGCAATGGTAACAAGAGAGGTTTATTAGGTGGGATGAAACAGTAATGAAACAAGACATTATTATGGTATGGAAGTTGTCTAAAACTTTTACTAGGTTGGTGGTGGCAGCTCTATGTTTCTGAGTGAAGTATTGCTAATAAATATAATGTATTGTTGTGATGTTGCTGCCGAGTCAACAATTGTACAGATATATATTTTTAAGTATCTAGCTAGCAGGTTTTTCAGAATTCAGGTGTACCTCAGTGTGACTTATTAGGCAAATTCCAATCATGTGAAAAAGTTAAAAGGTCATTAAAAATAATGAATTAGCAATTATAATTTACTTTTACCTTCTCTGGGAACAAAAATAAGGTATACAGCAACACTTAAAGCTGTTGCAATTTACTAGGTCTTGCAGAAGACATTAATTTACATCCAATTCTGTTCAGATAACTGGCACATGCAGAAAATAGTTTCTTCTTACATAAACTTCTTACCAGAAGCTTAGATATTAAATAATAAAAAAAGATTAATTTTAGCAAAAGCAAAATTAAAAGGAGAGCATATAAACTCCCTATTCTACAAAATACAATACAATTGCTTCTAACATTAACCAATAACTAATCACTAAAAATACCACTCTGGATTCACTTCATAAAAAGGTAATACTAGATGGCAAATGTTGGAGGCATAATGGGAAGAAATAAGTACCTGGAAGCATATGTTTTTGGAGTGTAATGAATTGACAGACATCCTTTTCATCAACTGGGTAAAATCTATAAAATGGGGAAGGTTGAAGTGAAGAGAATGGTTTTAATTTTATTCTTATTAAAGGATGGCTGACAACATTAAAAGAAAAAAACATATCTAGATCAAAAATAGCTTAACTGTCTACGGTGAGATGTATGGCTGGGTTTATATCACAACATCGAATAATGAATACATCGAATGTGAAAACATTGAACAGGTTTCATCAAAGACTGAAAACATCAAAACGATGTCAATGGCAGTCCTCAATGGCCACATGCAAGATTAAGGGTGTAGGCAGGGGGCAAGCCTCCCTGCACCCCCCCCACAACCCCGCTACTTAAATATATCAACTCCGACATTGTGCTACAGTGTAGGAAATGGAAATCTTCCGTTTCCTCACTGTAGTGCACTGAACTGTGATTTCTGAAGTGGTATGTTTAAGTGGCAGGGGGTGTGGGGGGTGTAGGGGGTCTTGCCCCCCTGCATGGAGCAATTTGTTTGTCATCCACACTCTACATATTTTTGTTTTTTTCCCATTTCGATGTTGTGATGTTCGATGAAGTCAGTTCGATGTTTTCTCATTTTGATGTATTCATCATTCGATCTTGTGAGATAAACCTGTATGGCTCCAGAAACATTCTAGAAAATGACAAATAATAACAAGGCCTACTTCACCTGCTTGGTTATAATTATGATCTCTTTCTCTGCAGCCTCATTACATCTTACTTTGTGATTTCTTCCTCCCCATCACTTTGCTTTCTTACTAAGAACTTTGTGTCTCTTCAAGGCATTTTGGAAACCCACTGCTAGACTCACTTCCAGAACTTATTACGGAATACCACTGTAAGAACTAAGTGCTCTTTCTTTGATGAAATATGTCTCTCTTCTCACCTGAACATGCCTCATTCAGCAATGCATAATTCTATCACTATACAATAACTTTTCTTTGAGACATATTTTCTTATTGTACTTCAGGAAATCTGATGAGGTAATTAAAGGCATCCCTGTTGTTTCTACTTTCTCTCCCTGTTGCTCACAGGCTATACAGTCTGAACTATTTTGACCTCTTCACCTGCAGATATCTTATGCAGACTTTGATTCATTGTTCAATGTTCATGTGCCATCTTGCCACTTCCGTTTCTTCTGAATGACCTTATTCCAAGTCTTGGTATTTTCAGTATGTTCTCCTCTTTTTTCCCTATCATTTATTGAATTATGCCCTACAATAATGGCTCTTTCTCTTTGTGTGATCTCATAACTGTCTTACCAAGAGATGGCCAGTTTTTTCTTCTCCCAGACTACAAAACTAAGAAGCAAACCCTACAGGAAAGTACATTATCAGACTACCAAAGGCCGGCCATATTAATTATAGTTATTGAAAGAACAAAGAGAGAACAGCAAGGGAAAAGTCCAGAGTGGACCCAATTAACTGCTATATCACAAAGAAATGTGGGACTCTGTAATATAGTTCAGAAAGATATAATATGAGCTATCAAAAATGATGTAAGTACTGCAAATGGAATGCATGAGATGTTTTAAAGCACATAATCTTAGAGTGGAACAGATGACGGAATTTGTTTTTCGTTCTGTTTTATCTGTTTATTTTTATGAGTGACACGCAAACCACTGCAAATCACTGAAATATCAAGACATATGATAGTGATTAGACATTTATTATTTATTCACTGGCATTTGTTTACTGGGTTAGTTTGACTGTGCCTAAAAGGCCCTTTTCAGCGCCGGCCCAGAGACAAAAGCTCCAGTACAAAATACAATTTACAGTTACTAATTGTGTTTAAGAGTTAACAACACAGGGTCATGAAAGGTAACTGTGCAAAATGTAAAAGAAAGATGTATTACATAATGCAGTATAATATAATTTTAAAACAACAATACAATAGAATGTAATTATGTGTTGCTATTTTATAACACTGAAATGATGACGCTATAATTATGTTAAGTTACAAGGAAAACTAATGGGGAGCACAGGAGCACAAAATGTAATGTAAAAAATAAAAGGAGCCTCCATTACAGTATATAAACCATTGAAAATCAGCTGAGATGCAGGTTGGCTGGCTGACAGGAGGAAAAGAGGGGGTGAGGTGAGAAAAGCAAGGAAAGAAGAAAAAAGCCTGAAAATAAATAAAAAAAATGTTGTAAAGGGAGAGGGAAAATGTAAGTTAGAAACAGTGAGTGTTATATGTGAGAGGAGCAGGAGAATGACAGCTCGTAGAATGTAGAAGTATACGTTGTGAAAAAGTATGAGAGACGAAAAGACCAGAGTGGCATGAGGAAATGGAAACTTTTTTTTCTCAAAAAACTTTTTATTGAATTTTGAACAATACAGAAATATAACAGCAACAACAATATTAGAATACATATTTGAAAATGAAACATTGGGAGATATTTATGATAACACAATTTTGTAAGATGAATGTTTTGTCTCAATGCAGTTTGAGAATATACACTTAACTATCTACATCATATACAAAATGTTAACCAAAGAATATATCAAAATAAGTATTGAGCTAAGACAAAAAATAAGCATTAGGATATAAGTGAGACTGAGGTCTACAAATCCCTTAAGGAGGGTGGCCATCTATACACTATTAATAATATGTAACACCTTTTCTAAAGCTTTATTAATATGTGTCGACTTCTTGGGATTTTTCACTATCATTTTCATACTGATGTATGTGTGGGCTAGAATTTTAAAATTATTCCAATTCAGTTTAGTACGATCTAACCAATTTTGTGTGATATATAATTTTATAAGTGAACATATGTATATTAGCACTTGCATGTCCAATTTAGAGATAAATATTTGGTATGTGTAGTATTGCAGTCTCCCAAGATAAGGTGGATTTGTGATAACCCATTTTCTGTAAACGGACTTTTAGGAGGTCCAAAGTTTGTGTGAATGATGACAGGACCAAAAGATGTGTAAAAGATCTGCATTAGGGTGTGAACAACAAGAACATGAGGGTGATTTATTTGCATCAAATTTGTTGAGCTTAGAAGGAGTAAAGTATGCATTATTGTTTATCATTAGTTGAGTATAAAAGAGTTTTTTGAAGGGTGAGTATTCTATTGTATTTTTGATAGCTGAGAGTTTCTGATTTATAGATATATGAGAGTTGTGTTTATCCCAATATGTAGAGAAGAGACACTCTTCACTATGAATTATTTGATTTATGAGATTATAAGATTTAGACAACATTTTCTCTGGGAGTATGAGAACTTTTAAAAACACTTTATAGTTGATAATATCGGTGCTATCTATATTGATGTGTAGGAATTTAGCATTAATTACATCTCTCAGTTGACGTAAGATGACTAGATATTTAATATTAACCTTGAGAATTTTATACATTAGAGATAGTTTCATTCTTGTATTGCATTAGATCCCAAACTGTAAGATCTTTTAATCAAGGGAAAATCTGAAAGATTGAAAGACATATTGTCTAAATTGATATTAGGATTTAAGTGAAGAGGTTGCATTAATTGAAATATATTTTCTAGATTTACAAGTTTTACCAAGACTTGAAAAGCAGTAATTTTTTGTTTTAAAGAGTTAGGAATTTTAAATTTATTCACTTCCAATGAAAGGAAAGGAAGGGCTAATGGGTTAATGTTTTTATTTGCAATATGTTGAAACCATAATTCTGTCCAAATAGAATTTTGATTAAATCTTTATATTTAAAATGGATAATAATTTGTTTGCCGAGATAATCAAGTAGTAAAGGTGAAAATTGGGAAGACCAAGACCACCCTATTTTTAGGTAAGATTAGCTTAATGTAAGAAATTCTTACTGATTTAGGAAACCACAAGAAATTAGCCAAAATTTTATTGATTTTTGAGAAAAAGATTTTGGAATCATCTGATCCACGCATTGAATTGAAATAACAATCTGGGAAGAATATTCATTTTTATTATAGCTGCTTTTGATAAAAGTGATAGATTTAGTAATTTCCATCTGTTCAAGTCAAGTATAATCAATGACCATATTTTAGCCAAATTATTTTGAAATGTGGAGAGACCATTATGATTTATATGAATCCCTAAATATTTGAAATTCTGAACTATCCGAAAAGTGAAATCAGGAAACATATATGACTTACGAGCAAGTGGATTTATGGGAAGAATATGTGTTTTTTGAATATTAATCTGATAACCAGAAACCTCTGAGAATTTTTCAATGGAACAAATTAGTTTGGGAAGATCTGAGCAGGGTGTTTGAAAATATAATATAAGATCGTCAGCAAGTGGACAAACATATTTTAGTGTTAAGGATTCTAGGAATATTATGATATGTATTTTGCTTAATGTATAATAATAGAGGTTCTATATATAGATTAAATAAGAAAGGAGATAATGGGCATCCTTGCTTTGTGCCATTAAAGATCTTTATATTTTTGGATATTTTCCTGTTAATATAAAGAAAAGTATAAGAATTTTTATATAGCATTCTAATAGAGTCTATGTAAGTAGATGGTATATTGAAACAAAGCATGATATGAAACAAGAAGTCCCAATTAACCCTATCAAAAGCCTTAGCAGCATCAAGAATTAATGCATACATAGGGTTTGAGTCATTTTTGGCAAAGTGAATAAGAGCATCAATTGTCAAGGTATTGTCCCACGAATGTCTATGTGACATAAAGCCCGCTTGTTCCAGAGAAATTAAAGATGGTAAAACATTTTTAAGTCTAGAAGCAAGTATTGAAGCTAAGATTTTGATATCAATGTTAATCAGGGAAATAGGTCTATAATTATTAGGATCAGTTTTTTCTTTGTCTCTTTTCAAGATTAATATGGTTTTTGAGGTATTCCAATACAGATCAGATATACCATGAATCATTATGTGGTTAAAAATTACTAAGAGAAGAGGTGAAATCTCTGATGAGAAAGTTTTAAAAAATTCGGGTGTGAAACCATCTGGTCCCGGTGATTTACTAGTTTTGAGTCTACTAATGGCTTCCGATATTTCTCTGATAGTCAATGGGGCAGAAAGTGTGTTCTTTTGTGATTCATTTAAACTAGGAAATTTAATAGAAGACGCGAAATTCACTATGTTTTGTTTACTCCTAAGATTATTGTCTTTTGAATATATCTCTGAGAACAATGATGTAAAAAGCTGCAAAATTTCCTGATCAGTACTGTATTTCTTGTTATTATAATTTAATGTCGAAATTCTAGGAAGGGAATGATTACCTTTTATTATTCTGGCTAACACTTTAGAGGGAACCTGTGCCCATTCAGAGTATGTAGCTAATAACCTTTGCTCTGAAATGGTAAGGTTATGTTGATGCAGAAGCAATAGTTCTTTTGGGAATTCAACAATAATTCATATGTTGAAGGATCGGGACTTATTTTGTACTGATTTTCCAAATTTTGAATTTTTGATTTTAATTGTAATTCTTTATTTCTATATTGTTTTTAAAATATGATGCTTTGTTGATTAATATGCCCCTAAGAGTTGCCTTACATGCCCATTGTATATCTAAAGGGATATCTGATGTGTGTAAATTAAGATGTGTTTCTTTTATTGTTTCAATTATTGATTTATGTATATTTTCCTTTGAAAGCAAATTATTATTCAATGTCCAGCTATTATATGAGCATAATTTTGGTGAATGTGGGACCAAACTTATACTAAGAGATATTCTAGAGTGGTCAGAAAAAATCTAGGTTCAAGAGAGTAATTTAACTTCCTATGAGTAAAATCATTTGAAATAAGGAAAAATCTAATCTTGACCAAGATTTATAACATTTTGAATAATATGTGAAAAGTCTTTTTATCATTCTGTGTTATAAGAGAAATAGGATCTATAAGGTTTAAATCTATTATAATTTCTTCCAAGGCAATGGATGCTTGAAAATTGTATGAGGAAGATCTACTAGTACGATCAGTGTCAGGATTAATAATAGCATTCCAGTCCCCTCCCAATACTAAATAATAATCTTTGAAGGAGGATAAAATATTATATATTTGAATAAAAAAGATATGTTGTTGTTCACAAGGGCCGTATAGATTAAAGAATATGACTGGCTTATCAATGTTGTGAAAACCAGAAATAATGTAGCACCATCTTCCATTCGCATCATATTTCATCTCTGAAATAGTTCCCTGAAATGTGTTTTTAACTATAATGGCTACCCCGCTTGATTTTGTACTATTACCAGCTGCTACTATCGTTTTAATCCATTTCTTCTTTTTATCTTTATCAAAGTCATCTTTAGTCAAGTGAGTCTCTTGTATAAAGCAAATATTAGCCTTTGATTTAAATAGTATATGGAATAATAGAGATCTTTTGTTCTTATTTTGTAATCCTCTCACATTCCATGAGTCAATATTTATTGTCATAGTATTAACTAAGAATATATATATAACATATATCTAAGATTTGACAAAAATGAAATATTGGCTATAGACCTCAATATCCCACAACCGTCATACTGATTCATATTGTCTACCTAAAAAGGTTGTTATAAGGATTCGAAAAAATTTCTTCCCTAGTACCCCAGTGCCTAGCCACCTAACCCCTACTAGAGAAAAAAAATAAAGATGAATTATATAAGTGAATTTGGTTAACATTTTCAATGTCAATTGCAATGTATCAACATAGTAAACTTTGCATAATTGCTTAACTAAACAAAAACACCATAATACGTTATCAAACATATTTACATATCTAACTAAAATCAAGATGTCCAACATGCACAATCCCTACTCTCTTATTCATTGTATAAGCTCCATTATTGAATAGAAAATATTATTTGTTATAGACATTCCTCAATTTTGTATTTCAGATATTAATGAATCAAATTTATGTAAATGTTTCCATGTACAAAAAAAAAAAAAAAAAAAAAAGAAACATATGAAAATAAGTTTGGTGTTATCCCATATAAATAATAGTTGCTATAGAAACTAATATGATTATATCAGAGATAAATTGCAGTTTTAACTAAGCTTAGTATAGACATATATGTGTCATAGACAAACTGCATTAACATCAGACAAATAATTCGACAATAAAAACTTTGTGTTTTGTTTCTAATAATATTTGTGAATGGTCACATCAATATTAACTAACTCAAAATGTAAGCAAATGAATCATATTTCTAAAAAACATTTATGACTATGCCCCCTTGTGTGGTTAAAACATTTTATACAGAACAGTAACCTTTTAACATGCACATATTTTTATATGCGGTTGCTTTTTCCTTTCTTCCCCTGTTTCCCCTCTTTTGAGCTGTATGTCTTTTTTTTAAAGACCTACCTTTCTATGAGTAAAATTCACTTATTGCTCCATGTATTTTGTATAGTGTTCTTAAATATATTATAAATAATAACTATACATGAAGCCATTCACCCATTACCACCATCAAAGATGGGGTCCATTCCAAGCATCTTTCCTGATTAAAAAATGTAAAAATAGGTGAAAATATGTGCTTGAGTACTGTTTATGGTAATCTGGATTGATCTAACAAGCATAAACACGCTAAGACTTTCCATGCATCCGAGTTTGCTTGTCCGATCAAATCCCACCCTGCAACCCCTCTCAAAAATCCCCACATGACTTGTTGAACCTCAATTCGAAGATAGTATTACACCTGTCTATATTGACAAGGGTATTCAAGCTATAATGCATATAGTAGTTGAAACTTCGGTAACATCGTGCAACTCCAAATAGAACTTCTGCATATACCAACAGTATCCCATAAAAGAGCTCTGTATATGCTGCAGTAAACTATAGAAACAGCACTCCCCCTAAACGCTCTCTATCACGCCTAAACAAGCCATCACACAGCAACCTACCATGACATATTATATATTTCTAAATTATCAAATTAACCCAATTTCAGTGAGTAAGTGCTTCCTGTATATGTTCTAGCAATGACGCCACCTCAATGCCTTGAAAATCCACATAAGACAAACACATAGATTGAGATGCAACAAAGCTGTTGATATTTTGCTAACACTTCTCCCATCCAACGCGCCAAATAGCACCAAAGCCACCAGACCATCCAAGCGCCAGTGGTCCACCGACACTATAAAAGAAAAGGAAAAAAGAAAAACATACACTTCACTCCAGTAGCCCTACACATCAGTGCGAAGGTCACCACCAAATCAAAGCACAAACTGCGATGCACTTAACAAAGCCGCCCAGCCAGCTTTGAAAACCAAGATCTCCTAGCCAAGGGAACCAACACCTCACTTCATCCAGTCCTAACAAGCCAACCAAGACACCAAAACACAAAGAATCATATATTCAACAGAAACTCCAAAGCACGAACCCACAAACCAAGCCAACAACACAAGCCAAAGTGACTCGCCGCAGACACCAATCTCCGTGATGCTCTCCACAACAGCACACAACAACCAAAGATCCTCCGATTAAGATGCAGACCCCAAGAGAGAAAAGAAGAGAGAGAAGAAGCATGAACTAAAAACAATAACAAAAAAAAACGTACCTGTCTTTCAACCCCCATTCCAAAGAATGCATCCATCCAGCCATAAGCATGATACTCCTCGCCCATTCCCCATCACTAAACATGACCATATTCTTTCTCATACTGCCGCCAGCTAGAGCTTTACAAATATCGCTTAACGCATAAGGCTCCTTGCCTCGATCCTGTTCCCCTTTCCAAACTAGCCATGAAGGAGACCAGCATTTTAATCAACAATCAATCAGAATACACCATGAATATGAAGCTGACAAATATCCAAACACTATAGCTCCGTTGAATATACGCACATAATCGCTCTCCCCACACCCTCCGACGATGTCATCACAACTATGTCTCAAAGATCCACGGAGGCCGAACACGCATATCCACCATGTAGTCTTGATGAAAATACACTCTTTAACTGTACAAAAGCTTCTCAAGTCACCAAAGCTTCCCATTACAGTGATGACGTCACCGCCAAGCTCCGTATCTACATAATGATACGTGCCATAGTAGTAACATCTGCTGATGTGTTAGATAAAAGATTTTCTCTCGGAGCAGTCTCGAGAGTCTGTGTATCTCCCTCCAAAAAATTTCAGGCTAAACCAAGGCATTTTATTTGCCTAAAAAGAAAAAACGCTTGTACGCTATTTAAATAAATATAAACAGAAGGTATCTGGAGTGCTGAATCTATTTTAAATACCAGCACCTTAATTGTGAGATAAAACATGTAAGCACATAACAAATTTGCGTTTTCCCATTGCTTCAAGTAAAAAAAAGAAAAAAAAAAACATATTTATGTTTATATATATATATGCATAGTACATACTCTTAACATAGGCAGTCTGTGAAGGATTTATACCTCGTATATTCTGTATTATTCTAGTCTTTACGAGATAAATATCGTATTAACACTTGGCAAGTTCTTATTTGATCTATGTATAAATACTAAATCTCACTAAGTAAGGGGACCGCAAGATTTATTAAGAGGGTGAAATCTATGTTAATATTTCTGATTTCACCACAAAGAAAGCTAAGACACTTCATGTTTTCTGAAGAGAAAAGAGGAATGTGTTAACACATTTGTGTACATATTTATACACCTTTTGTTTACCCTTGACAGTAATATATTTCACAATTGATTAAGCTCATTAACTGTATGTAAATAACCTATATAAAAAGGAAATATATATATATACTTTCAACATTTTGTGTCCAGACAATTATGTACCTTGTTAGGAAATTGAGTCCGAAGCTTTTGAATGCTTTGAAAAAACATCTTTTGCTCCCTTAGAATCAGAACAAGTAAACTTTTTTCATTAAATGTGAATGACAAAGTATTTGGATAAGACATGAAATCTTATCCCTCTTTTAATTAATTCTGCACAATAGGGAGAGAGCTTTTGTCTGTTTAGTTTTATTTGAGGAGGAAAATCCTGTGAGAATGATAACTTATGCGATTTCCATACAAACTGTTTCTTACTTTTGGCTGCTTGCAGTATTTGAAAAGCATCTTGAAAATTTAGCAATTTTGTATATATAATCCTTGGTGAGGAAGCATCTTGACTGGCACGTAGAGCTCTGTGTGCTCTCTCAACAGTTATGTTTTTTGAAGGTGCTTCACAGTTTAGTAATGACTCAAATATACTCTTGGACACAGATAGCAAATTATTCTTATCAAAAGATTCTGGTAAACCCCGAATGATAATGTTGTTCCTGCGACTTCTGGCTTCCAAGTCTATCAATTTAGATTGTATTTCAGATATAGTTTTATCTTTAGACTTTAAATCATTTTCCAATGTCTCAATTTTTATTTCCATAGCTGAGTTATTGTTTTCAATAATACTCATTCTGTCATTTATTTTTTTTAATGTATCACCAAAGTCATTAAATTTTTCTGTAAAGTTCTGAATGGCACTTTGTATAGGCTTTAATGCTAACTTTAACTCGTCTAAATAAAAGTTTGAGTCATTTAATTCTTTGCTACTTACTTTGGCTGGTTCAGAAGAGTTTTTGGAAGTTCTCAGTCTTTTAGAAGTGTTATCTTTTTCTGGTGAGTGAACTGATGAGAATTTGGCCTTCGTGGTCTGTGAATCCATAGACTCAGATTTAGTAGCCATGCCCAGTGATTAGATGCTGTTACCAGGGTGACAAGTTCCAGGAAAAATCTGAAGCAGCAGGTGCCCAAGTCAGATAGCTCCACAATTTGTTCTGAGGTAAAATGTGACCCAAAATAAAAATTCCAAAGCCAAAAATATTCCAGCTATATGTAAAAAGCTTAGTATAATCCTTTTATGAAAAAAACTGAGGAAAAATATTCTTCTCAAGTTGTAAAAAATAAAGATGATACTGGTCTGTGAGGAGCTCTGAGAATAGGGACTAGTCTAGTCGGCAGCCATCTTGGAATCAGGAAATGGAAACTTGAATTCACAAATGGCCTTTGAGAGAAGTAGTCATTGAGTTGTAACTCTTATGATACATTAAACTAAGTTGGTTTAAATAGGAAATAAGTAGGAACATGACCAGGTGCTCAACAGAAACTACTTAAGGTGAGTTTTAAATGACTTTAGGTTGCTGATTTGTTTCAGAGACAGAGGAATGGAGTGCCATGGTTTTGAAACACAATTTGTGAAAAGTGAGTTACCTGCTCAGTTATACAATTTAGAAATAGCAAGCAGAGACTTGTCCTCAGATTTAGAGTCTCTGTTTGTGGGATTCAAGTTGGATAATAGTCAAAGTAAACTTTATTGCCAATCAGATCTACACAGCGGTGCAAGATGAAAAAAATGTTGTTGGTTTGGTTCCCGTGCAAGACGTAATGAACACATAGTTTGAATAACAGTAAGACTAATGCACATACAATAATAATTAAAATATTAACAACACAATAAATTGCCACATTTTGGACAGGAAGACATTAGACAATATTATACTAGTAGGTATTGCAAGACTATGACTTCACATTGTGATTGCTTAGAATATTGCACTTCATCAGTTGCAGTATGATATATTCTGATGTTCATATTGCACATGTATCAACTGGTGACTCACTCCTGACTATTGCACATGTATGGAGTGGTGACTCACTCCTGACTATTGCACATTCAGAAAGTAATAGCATAAGAAATCAAGCTAACTGTACCAGTTATTGAAGCAATTTGCCAGAGTGATTACTATAGCTGATACTTTATAGCAAGTGGCATATTGATCTGGTTATTCACTGTCATGCCTGGCATTCAAGATCAGCAGCCTTATGGATAGAAGGAAGAAGCTCCTGTTCAGTCTAGATATTTTGCAGTGTAAGCTGTGATATGACCTGCCTGAGGAAAGGCGGAAGTACTTGCCATTTGCAGGCTGAGTGGGATCATTGATTATCTTCCTAGCCCTTCCCACACACCGAGTCTCATACAGATCATCCATGGATGGGAGCAAGGAACCCATAACTTTTTCTGCTGTTCTCAATTACCCTCAGGAGAGCCTTATGGTCAGATACTTTGCAGTTACCATATGAAACTAAGATGTTATTTGAGAGGATGCTCTCAATGGTCCCCCTGTAGAAGGCTTTGAGGAGGGACTGAGACAGATTTGTCTTCCTCAGTTTCCATAGGAATTGCAGGCGTTGTTGTGCCTTCTTAAATGTGTAGCTAATATGAGCCAACCAGGATAGGTCATCTGAGGTACACCCCCACACCCCCAGGAACTTTGTGCTTTTGACTCTTTCCACTGACACCCCCTTAATTTGCAGAGGTTGCTGTATCTCCTGAGTCCTCCTGAAGTTCACTATTAATTCTTTGGTCTTGCTTACATTTTAGGCCAGATTGTTGCTGTTGCACCAGCCTATCAGATGCTACACTTCATCCCTGTAGGTTGTTTCTTCACCATTTCTGACAAGACCTATGACAGTGGTATCATCCACAAACTTGATGATTTTTGTTATATTCGTGCTTGGCCATGCAGGCGTGGGTGAACAAGGTGAACAGCAGAGGACTCAGGACACAGCCCTGAGGGACACCCATACTCAGTGTAATACTGATTGAACTGTTATTTCCCACACATACTTTTTGGGGTCTGTTGATGAGAAAGTCCAGTATCCAGTTACATAGGGATGTGTTGATGCCCAGCTGGATCAGCTTTGATATCAGATTCGGAGAGATGACAGTGTTAAAGGTGGAACTAAAATCGATAAACAACATTCGGACATAGCAATTCTTGTTCTCTAGATGTGCCAATGATTAATGAAGTGATATAGCTATTGCATCAGCTGTGCAGTGGTTAGATCTTTAAGCAAACTGTAATGTATCCAGTGTTGCTGGTAGGCTTGAAGAGATATGGTTCTTGATCAATCACTCAAAATACTTCACTACTGTTGATGTAAGAGCAACTGGCCAGTAATCATTTAGGCTTTTCAGCTGGGATTTTTTGGGTAAAAGAATGATTGTCGTATTTTTGAAGCAACTGTATGCAATGGCTAGTTGCAAGGATGTGCTGAATATATCTGTTAGTACAGTGGACAGTTGGGTAGCATAGTCTTTTAGACCCCTTCCCATAATATTACTGGGACCAGCTGCTTTTCTTGGGTTTACTTGCCTCAGGGTCTTCAGAACATCAGATGTTCTTAGACATAGCACCTCCTCACCCTGTTTGACAAGTAGCTTATTTTGCACAGTGTTGTTGTCCATATCAAATCTACTGAAGTAGGTACTTAGTTTCTTCAGAAATTCTGTATTGGAGCATGCAGGTCTGTAGTCAAGTTATGGCTTGTATTCCTTGTCAGAGACGTCTGGACGCCCTTTGATCAGAGAAGTACCCCTGAATTTTACTTCCATAGGTCCTTTTAGCCTCTTTTATACCTCTACTTAGATTTGTTCTGACCTGTCTTAGGCCATCCTTGTCTTTTGGTTTAAATGCAGAATTTCGTACCTTTAGGAGCTCATATACTTCACCAGATAGCAAGGGTTTCTAATTAGCATGCAGGGTGATGCATTTGATGACTGTTACGTCATCAACATATTTTGAAATATAGGCCATTACAGATTCTGTATACTGCTCCAGGTCAATATGGTGATTCTTTACAGCTGCATCTCTAAACAGCAACCGGATTTTACATTCGAAGCAGCCCTGTAGTGCCATGACTGCTCCCTCAGGCCATATCCTTACTTGTTCTGTTGTAGGCTTGTCCCTTTTCAGCAGTGTGTATGCAGGAAGTGGCATGATAGCCAGATGGTCCGAGTTACCCATATGTGGATAAGGTACTGCTTTGTAGGGCAGTTTTACGTTTGTGTACACTGCTCTCCCCTTTTGTTGCAAAGTTCACATGTTGATAATGGGGTACTGATTTCAAGTCAGCTTAATTGAAATTACCTGCAATTATATGAGCAAACTCAGGGTTCTTATTCTGGAGGTCATTTATTGACATAAATTGACTGTAAATAGATTGCAGAGCAGGGCATTTATCTGACTGATGTATATGTTTGAGGGTTACTAGCAGTTGTGTCAGGCTTAGATGTTGGTAGAACCACAACCAGTTAAGATGCTTTATAAATAGACAGGGGTGAGCTTTTGGGTGGTGGTTAGCTGCAAATTTAACAATTTTGTTGTAGCATTGCTCCATTTTGATTAGCAGTAGTACAGTTTGAACAACGAGCAGTATGGGGAAGCATATAGAAAGGATGACAAAGGAAAGGCTGTAGTTATATGTTTTCTCCCTCTGTCACTTAGATCAGGTTTGTCTTTATATAGTAAGACAAAATTTTGATGGGTTTATTGTACGGACTATGTGATATTCAGATTTCATTTTGCCATTTATAGTGATACCTAGAATTTTAGTATGTGAGACCTACTGCATTTTGGTATTATTGGCTGAGTATATAGTGAAGAGTGTTGTTTGGACAAAGAAATGTTTAGGAGAAAATAAGATTAGTTTAGTCTTCTTGTGATTAAGGAGGAGATGAATCTTATTTAACCATGTGTCAACAGATGAGAAAGACTGTGTACCACTTTTTGTAGGTCTGTGAGGTTTGCAGCTGTGCAGATAAGAGTAGAGTCATCTGCATACTGAGGTATGGTGGCATGCTTTATGGCAGAGTGAAGATCATTTGTGAAGAGAATGAATAATAGTGACCAAAGGTTTGACCCTTGGGTGACCTCCCCAAAGACACAGGTTAAAAAGATGAGTAATCATCTGTGAAGAGAATGAATAACAGTGACCAAAGGTTTGACCCTTGGGTGACGTCCCCAAAGACACAGGTTAAAAAGATGAGTAATCATCTTTCCATTTAACTGTTTGCACCCTGTTTGTTACCTCGGAAACTAAAGAAAGGATGAGGAAGAATTGCCTAGTAATGGGTGTGACACAGTGCTGGATTGTTTTGATAGGTCAAGAAAGAGTGAGGAGAGAAGTTTCTAGAGTTCCTGCTACTTTCGAGTATATTAATAAAGCTGAGTAGGGAAGTAGTGTACTATGGTTAGGACAGAAGCCATGATGCGTGGGTGACAAAATGCTGTTACAGGTTAAGTATTTCAGTACATTTCTCAAAAAGTTTGGATAGTGGAGAGAGGGTTGCTATATGCCTATAATTTGTATGTTCAGTTAAAGTTTCACCTTTATGAAATGATACAATAAAGTTCTTTTTCCATAGTTTAGGTACATAATTTTCTGCAATGGACTGATTTACCAGAATGGAAACTGCATAGGCTATGGCGTCTGCTGCAATTTTTAAATATTCTGCAGGCATATGATCTGGGGTAAGTCTGATGGATTTAATTCAAGGAGGGGTTTCCTGTTAGTGGAAGTGGGAACTGTTCAAAAGTGAATTTTTGATTAGTGCTGTTTGGTGGTGATACAGCTTGGAGACAGGTGCAGTTATTGTTATGTAATGGTTCAACAGAATGAATGAAGTGATGGTTAAACTGCTCAGCAACACTGTCGTTGTGGTCTGTAGTGGATGGTGTAAGGAAACATATTTTTCCTGGGTGAAGAAGATTGTTTACTGATGCCCAAAATTGCGTGGGGTTATATTTATTTCTATTCTAAAAAGAAGTGTAGAAAGATTTTTTATCAGATCTAGTACAGTTTGACTTGATTCTTAAGGTGTCTGTAATAATCCAAGTTTTTCTTGGTTTTATTTTGTGACCTGTCTTTTAAAGTGTTGTTCCTTTCTTTCATAAAGTGTTTACTTTTCATAGAAGCCATTGTGCAGGGTTTGCTTTAATTCTTTTAGTTTTAAGTGGAACATCAGTGTTGAGGATATTCAGAAAGGCTGTATTAAAATATGGGAGTGCAGTATCTAATGGTAGATTTTTAAGTGGATCCCAGCTAAAGTGCATTAGAGTATTTTTAAAGTTCACTACAATGAAGCACTATGCATATTAAGGCAATGGGGAGGGGGCTGAGGAGGGGCCAGCCCTTGAGCAACAGTGTACTGGAACAAAGAAGCAGAGGAGGGAAAAGAAGAAAAAATATCTACTACCTTCTTGTATGCACTACAGGACAGAAGGTAAGTGGCCTCACTTATCATGCTAAGAATAATAAAAAGTGAGGGGGAACAGCACTCTAATTAGGTAAAAGATACTGAATGAAACAATAAAAAATATAGGTTTGTGTTCCATGTAATTTATTAAGGAAAACCAAGAGTCCTTGCATATGAAAACTGATATTAGCTTCCTTTTTGTTTTCACACTTTTAAAAGAAAACTCACTTAATGACTGTGCATTTATATTACTTTGGAATGGTTTCACAGTTCCTTTCCATTGTCTAGCAGATAGATGTGGATATAGTTTGAAATGGCCAACCCTTGGAGAAATGAAAACATAGGACACAGTTCAGTTTACATCCTGCACTATACTCCCTTTACAAAATAATTTTAGGCATTATGTTCACTGCAGGAGTGGCAAGGTCAACTGCAGTGCACTCCTTTTAATAATAAAGGCACCTTGGCTCTATATATTCTGTAAATTACAGCTACAATGCTTTTCCTAAACTGCATTAGGTATAACATAAGCTAAGAAGACTAACATTTTACTAGCATCTTAAAAATGATTAAATAATTTTATCCTTCATAGAGAAAATAATCAGCTGAATGGCTCATTCTTACAGTTACAACAAATATGTTGTAGTTTTCGCTGATGGATGTTGTGATATGAATAGATTTTGATGTTAAACTGGGTTGAAATTGAACAAATCTCATTTGATGCAAGATGCTGAGCAAAATTGTATGGTGCCACATTTTACTATTCTAAACTGTGTGTGTGTGTGTGTGTGTGTGTGTGTGTGTATCCCTTTCAGAAGCTCGAAGTTTCAAAACTTCAAACTTCAAAAGCTTGAGACCATAAGATCAAAGTTTGGAAACTTCAAACATTTTGAATGGAGATCACTGTAAAGCACGGAAGGGATATTTATTGTTTTCCTCAGTGAAATCTTGCAGTTAGTATATTTAATTAGCATGGGGTTTGGAGGTTCGGGGGGGGGGGGCAACATAAAAAAAAACATTGTTTTTATTTTAGTTTAATTAGGTTTTTGAAGTTTCAAAACTTTGATCTTATGGTCTCGGCCATTTGAAGTTCGAACTTTTGAAACTTCAAGCTTCTGTGGTAGATCGATATATCTATGTATATACGTGTATATATATATATATATATATATATATATATATATATATATATATATATATATATATATATATATATATATATATATATATATATATATATATATTTTCTATATATATATATATATATATATATGTATATATATATATATATATATATATATATATATATATATATATCTATATAGACACACACACACACACACACACGCACATATATATATATGCACACACACGTGTGTGTGTGTGTGTGTGTGTGTGTGTCTGTGTGTGTGTCCTTATGATATATGCAGCTTATACCCAAATACAACTTACACATTGGTGTTCAGAGATAAAATTTATGTATGAAACCTTTTCAACCCTGTATGTTTGCCTGCAGGTAGACATTACTCATGTTTAACAGTTCAGTTGTAACACTGTGGAGGGAATTTAAGTTCAGGTCAGCAATTAAGATTTTCTAGCCTGCACTGATGTCTAATAATTAGAATTAGGAAAGGACATTATCAGGGAGAAAGCAAGCTATTCAGACAACAAGCAGTCTTAAAATAAAGAATTAACTGAGCCCAGCAAGGAAAATATGCATTTTCAAATTAAAATTTAAGGCATTAATAAAAAAAATATAAAAGAAATAACATAAAGTATTAAGTTTGAAAATGCACGCCTTTGCAACTTGTGATTTGTTTTCTAAAAACAAATAACTTTTAATTGGAAGATTAAATAAGAATAGATGACTTTTTTGTCATATACATGTTTTAAAAGATGGGAGCATGTTTATTTCCACAAAACAACAACTATGGAATTGTACATGGCAACTCCTAGTGGAACAGATTTACCAGAAAAAAATGTACACTTGTTTTACTAAGTTGCTTGACTGTTGCTGGAATGTTAACATATTATAAGTCAATTAAGTTTCAACTACTACACTCATACCTCTCAACTGTCCAGATTTCAGCAGAATGTCCAGATTTTTTTTGCCTCTTATTTTTGGTCTTCTCCTCTTAAAATTTGTGTTTTTCTGGCAAGTTACAGAGGATTGACATCACTAAATAATGGCATACATTTGAATTTCAGACTTCACATCCTTCAGAAAATGCATACTAACCCAAAACCTGTTATTCTAACAACAGTCTAAGTTAATAAGAGCGATATTTAAAATCTGCCCCTGTTTTTGGGTCCCCCCATTATTTAAGGCTTTGTCCAGATTTTTTGTGTTAGGAAGTTGAGAGGTATGGTTGGAGTATATGCTAGGGAGAAACATCACAAGGCATTATTTTATACAGAGCGTGTTTAACAACTGAAGTAGCATATGCAATGATATGGTAGCTGTTTTTTCTGTTTCTCACAGGACTCGATGAATTTGCTGGTGAGTGTGGAACTGTACTGAAGTTAACATGGCACAATCAGAAGTAACACAGAATTAAATAAATCCTTGGTGAAGAACAGGTCTAATGGTATGTAACATAGGCAGAAATAAGAGTGAACTAGAACAATTGCTTTGAAAGAATGGCCCAGATGATGTCAATATGGGTTTGGATAATGGCTGTTGTCACTGAGCAGTGTGAAGTCTCAGAGAAGCAGCTTAGTAGTAGATTACATTGATCTCTTTTCTATACGAAAATTGGTTTTGATTAAAGTCTCTGCATACACATTTTAGATTGTACATATTATGAACTGCTGTGTATGCTGCATTCTAAACAGTTTTGTCAAATGTCAAGAGTTTATATATTTTAGCTATATTATTTTATTTACTTCTCAAATACCTAATAACCAAGTAAATATCCAACTTTAATGATGTATCCATTTATTTTATATTAGTAATGGAGCTCATTGTTTACATTTGCGGTTATGCACAGATCAGCACATGATTACAGTGCATGCATATAATAGAGTGACCCTCTCAAGTTTCACTTTTGATGTTAATATGCTGTAGGCAGTACTCCTTGAGGGAAATGCAGTCTTGTTATATCAATGTGTACATTAGTTTTGAATTATGAATGCCACACACTGGGGTTTGACATGATGGGTCACAAATCCCTGTAATGACTTTGCACACATTATGAGTAGCCCTGTTTTACAGGTAGAAATGGTGATTAAATATAAAAATGAATGTCCATTTCTGGAGAATAGTGGTGCCTTATTTGTTTTTCCAAGTTAACATGTGAATAAGTACTTTTATGGCAGCAGATATATTTGTGCCATATGTGTGTGACATTTTTGTAAGTTCTTAAATAACAGTTGCTTGGTTCAGTGTAAGGATAAGATCCTGAGATTGCTATGATGTCATGAAGAGATTGAAGTAATCAATGCTCTTTTCTGTTGTCATTGTTAGTAATACTGTGCATCTGTGCTGGAAGGAACAAAGCTAAACAAATTACATTTCAGTTTATTCTTGGTGGGAAAATCTTAAATTAATGAATGTTATATTACTTATCTAGGTGCCTGAACTGTTTATGTTTAATCATTAATGAGATAATTTTTATCTTGTGGATTTGTTAAACACATTATCCCATACATAGTGAGGATTTCAGCAAAAAGTTATACAACTCATCATTGTAAGAATATGCTCAACAAGGTATTAAGGTTGAAAGTACAAATATGCAAAATAAATAAGGTATAAAATAAAGCTTGCTTAAATGTAGAAATAGAGTTTAGCAATATGTGATTAGCATCCATACTAAAATTACTGTGGTCTGGGAAATAATGAATTTGCTTAATGGACATGTTCTCCTACAAAATTAGCAAGAATGTATGCATTTCACACTGTCAGCAAAAAAGCTGGCCTCTTAAAGACTTAGCAAAAATGTAAAAAACAGGATGTAAAGAATAGACAACAGGAAACAATCTGTACGTGTATCTATCATATGGCACTGTTAAGCAAGGAAGTTTGAATGGATAAAGACAATACCAGCATTATTTCTCTACAGGATGAAAGCATATTTTTCTGCAAACAACAGCAAACAGATGTTGTCATACAAAGACCAACATAGAATACCAAGGAGAAAAACAGGATGTAAAACCACTATAAAGAGACTATAGCAAATTAAATTGTTGAGAAGTATTTTGTACAGGAAAGTTATCATTTATGCTGATTGAGAAGTAAAGTGGTACAGTGTAACTAAAGTTGCAACAGTAGTATGTGTGTGGTTACTGCTCTTAAAGTCAGTTGCTGCATCAGTGTATATTCTGCAAGTTTCTGTGGGCAACAGACTGTGAATGCAATGATAACTAGACTTTGATTTCAGCAGAATCCAGCCAGTAAGACCGTAGTGTCTTAAGAAGACTTCGGATCCATCACAGTAAGCAGCACCTTGATAATTAATTTTTCAATGGCGAGCCTAGCCAGCATTCGAAAACAAAGGGAGTGGTAAGACCTGCAGAGGGTCACTTCAGTCAAATTGCAGTAACTAACATTTGTACATATGTGTAAATCCTAAAGAGAAATACTCTAGTTTATGTAGCTTGTAGCAGTACAGTTTCTCAGATGCCTGAATCCAGATTGAGCCTGCAGTGCAGGAAAGTCACAATGCCATAAATTCTCCAAGATAGGTGAACACCAACTTTTCACAGCATCTTGCTGCCTGCTGTGTTTCACCAGCTTCTTGAGTGACTCCAAATCATTTCCAGCCATCTGCAACAACAGCCTGATCACCTGTTCTCTTGCTAAGTGGTAAGACCTATTTCTGTGTCACATTTTTAGTATGGATGCTATTAGACAGAATTCAAGCACGTATAAGCCAAGATTTACTCAATGTAACAAAACAACCAGATAAAATATGGAGTAAACTGCAATGTTGTTATACACAGCACATTAGTAAATGTAAAACTTTATTAAGGCAAGTTGATAGTAAGGCATTATGCAACTGGATTACAATATTTGACTGGTATCTCAAAGAAACCATGTGGGGTATGACAAATGTTTATTGTGTAAATCATATGAAACTGCTTTCTGTGTACAATGTCATAAAAAAGTATTGCATGACATTATTCAAAGGTTAGACTGTACAGACAAAAATTTTAATGGTAAAGAACCAGAAAAAGTTAATACGCTTACATTGTATTCAGATGTTGAACAGTTATGTCCTGTCACCACACATAAAAAGTTTATTTCAGAGTTACAACAGGAGTCAAATCAGTTACTGACAGAACCTCTAATACATTTTGTTACAAAAGAATGTAATAAACATCTAAAAGACAGACACAATGAGTTCAGGAAGTTTAGACAAGTTATACAAACATTTTTCAAATATGCATAGGAGTTTTAGATTCAGCAGAACAGGTTACTGAAAAATGTCAGAAAGACTGTGCAATGTTACAGAAAACTCTTAAACAACAGTTACAGGGTAAAAAAAATAAATTAGCTGAACTGACTGAGACTGACTTCCTGCATACAACAGCTGGGCTTAAGAAAACATTGCAAAAGTGCAAAAAACTACAGATGATCTGTACAAAAGAGATACATTTTATAATATGTTTGTGTTTTGAAAATGGTTAAGCATACATAACAGATTCCCAAATGTTTTACTTTTATTCAATTAAAGCAAGACATTTATCAGTACAACAATAAAGTAGAGCATATGACTGCCATTCTCATAGCATAGTCAAAAGGTAAACAAAACAGTTCTAGTGCATAATAGTAAAAATCTGAAGTCACAAGATTGACATGCATGCATTTTCTTTTCATATAAAGTACATCTGTTAAAATGCACAAGAAAAAGGCAGACAGCAGCAAATATAAATCATGTAAATATAAACATGTATTAGTTAAGCTAATATCTATTTTGTTTTTTTTTACAATTTTTTTATAATTGTATAGTAACACCACACCAAGCTGTTAATGTTCTGAATTTTAAAAAGAAATAAAATCACAGATGGTATTAGTCAAGCAGTCTTTGTAAAATGAATGGCATAGCAGTTAAATAAAAAGAAAAATACTGAAATCCAAGTTACAAAAATATGTAAGCTAATTTTTATTTATTTATTTATTTTATTTTACATTTGTTGACCGGGATAGTCCGACTGGATGCGTGCCCATTTTCAGTGGAGGCCCGGGGAGAAAAGCTCCAAGGGTAAGCAGATACAGCATTACATAATACCAGCATTACATATTACAAACAGACTATTTACAGTGATTACATAAGTAAGCAAGTTAAACAAGTTCCACAGGTTAGAGTTAACCCTGAGCGTAAGTCAGGATTAAATTAAATTGCACAGTAAGCTGGTTAACAGATTTTTACACATTCTAGAGAGAGTTAGCCAGGTTTGATACATTGACATAGCCAGTTAAGTGCCAAATGTTGTTTGAGTCTAGTTTTAAATTGACCTAAGGTAGAAAGTAAGGTAATATCAGCTGGAAGAGAGTTCCAGGGTCTACTTACAGAGTTTATAAAGAGAGAGTCACCGGCTGTGTTATTAATTTTGCTAGTCTGAATTAGTAGTTTGTTAGAGGATCAAAGCAGTCTAGGATTGTTTTAGGGGGTGATAATATTTTTAAGTGCAGGAGTATTGTCCAGATTATAGAGGATTTTATAGGCCATAATCAGTTGGTTATACTGGATTAGGATGGGTAGTTCAAGCCACCCAAGCTGATTTAGATTGATGCAATGATGTGTCCTAAAAGGCAGCCCAGTGGCAAACCTGGCAATGTGGTTGTAGCAAATTGAGAGTTTAAGGACAGTCTTGTTTAAATTTGAGAGCAGAGGGGATGCATACAGAAGGGTTGAAAGAAGATGAGAGCGAGCTATGGCAATTTTAGCTGGAGGGGTTAAGAAGGCTTTTATTCTGTAAAGTAACCCTAGTTTTTTATTGATGGTTTTGATAGTTTGGTTAACATGTAGGTCGAATTTTAGATTATTATCTATGATGACACCTAATAGTTTGTGGAGGGGTCATGGGAGATTATTGTGCCATCATTTAAATTTATGGTAAAGGTGAAAGCAGTAGACAACGTGTTGGTGAAAATAACAGCATTTTAGTTTTTTTGGGATTTAGGATCAGACAATGTTCAGAAAGCCAGTTTTCTATTGTATTAAAGGTGGTCTGGGTAGCTGACCATAACTCTATTGGAGATGTGGCCAAGCAAATCAGAGTAGAGTCATCAGCATATTGGATACAGCTGACTTTTGGGATGACAGTATAAAGGTCGTTAATGAAGATGGAGAACAGCAAGGGCCCTAGTATAGAGCCTTGTGGTACTCAAAGGGTGTTAGGTAGAAGATTAGATAGTTTGTTCTGCCAGAGGACAGCCTGCTGTTGACCATTCAGGTAGGATTGAAACCATTGAAGGGCTCTAGTATCTAGTAAATGTTTGCAGGGTGTGGATTAAAAGTTGGTGATCAACCATATTGAATGCCTTGGAAAGATCCAAGAAGAGGGCTGAGGATATATAATTATTGTTGTGATTATGGTTTATGGTGTTGGTAAAGGCTAGGAGGGCTGAAGTAGTGCTGTGATGAGGACAGAAGCAATGCTGAGTGTCTGCCATAAGGTGATTCTGGATTAGGTGGTGCATTAGTTGTCTATGAATACATTTTTCCATAATCTTTGCAAGTGGAGAGGGTATAGCTATTGGCCTATAATTGGAGAATTCAGTAGAGCTGCCTCCTTTGTGAAGTGGGATTACATAGGATATTTTCCAGATGGTGGGAATTTTAGCTTCTACTATGGTTTGATTGATTAGTATTGAAACGCGGTAAGCAATAACATCAGCTGATTTTTGTAGGTACTCGGCAGGGAGTTGATCAGCAGAAAGTGTAGTGGGTTTTAATTTTTTGATCAAGGTACGGATAAGTGAAGTGGTGACTGGCTGGAAGCTGAATGCGAGTAGGTTTCTAGGGTTGGTACTTTCATGACCAGGGGAGCTAGGATGTAGTTGGCTAGCTAGGGCTTGAATTGTCTCAGTAAAGAATCGGTTAAAACTGTCAGAAACATCTTCAGGGGTTTTATCAATAGTAGTAGCAGGGATTGGGAATGAAGTTTGTCCAGGATGTAGTAGATTATTTAAACCTGCCCAAAACTTCTGAGGGTTATTTTGATTTACTGTCTGTAAATTACAGTAGTATTGTTTTTTGTCTTGTAAAACAGATTTTTTAGTTTTGTTCCTGGATTACCTGTATTTAATGTGATCTTGGGGGTCTTTGGAAGAATGCCACAAAGCCCATGCTTTGTTTCTAAGGGTAATTTTGAGTTTAGACTCTTTAGAAAGTCATAGCACAGTTTTTGCCTTTGTTCTCTTTGAACGAACAGGTGCATGCAAATCAAGGATCTCAAGGAATTTGTTGTTAAAGTATGCTATTGCTTCCTCTAAGGGGAGGTGTTTTAGAATAGACCAATTACATGAGTTTAGTTCTTGTTGGAATTTGGAAGGGTCAACGTTTTTATTGTTTCTAACCTTTCTGAGTAAGGGTTGTTGGGAATTAATGGCTTTGTGCTTAATTACATATGTGAGAAGGTGATCGCTTAGGCCATCAGGGAGGGTACCAGAGGTGTACAGTTGGGGGTGACTGTTTATGAGTACCCAGTCAAGTATGCTTTCTTTTTGGTTGGGTTTACCTATCCTGGTAGGGGTGGATATGATTTGTGTAAATGCATGCAGGTTAATATGGGTGGTTGGGGAGTCTGAGGAACAGGTGCCCCAGTCTATGTTAAAGTCTCCAAGTAGTAGGGTTTCTTGGGGGTAGTGACATGATAGCCAGTGCAGGATATCTTCAAGTGTATGTATATTGTTACCTGGGGGAATGTACATACAGATGATATTAATGCATTTATTTTTATTAAGTTGCAATTTGGTGGCAAGAATCTCTGAGTTATTAATCTGAGGTGGTTGTGTTACATCTATGGTGACATTCAACTCAGATTTATAGGGTACAGCTACCCCACTCCCCCTTCCTGGAAGCATGATCCAGCCTGTGTATGTTGTATCCAGGTGGTAACACTTCATTGTCTGTAGTGTTAGGTTTTAACCAGGTTTCAGATAAACAGAGAATCTCAGGGGAGTGGACATCCAGAAGTGCATGCAATTCATGTACCTTGTCATTAATGCTTCTAATATTGAGATGACAGGCTAGGAGAGAGTTAGTTGGCCTATTAATTGTAGGTTTGTAGCTTAGATTGCAAGTAGAGGGGGTATGTGCATGTGAAGTGGGTGGGCCAGGGTTGGGGTGAATATCACCACCAAGTATTAGGTTAAGTCTATACTTGGTGATGAACTTCAGGAATTTGTTTATTAGTTTGTGGTAGTGTTTGGATCTAGAGCTAATGTGCTTGGGGTTGAGATGTTGATAGACTGAACAAGATGTTGGATAGGACCTGGTACTGTAAGTATGGTTGAAGGTGGGAGGATTTACAGCTGGGATGATAGTATGGCCTTTTGGGACCTGAAATCCTGTGAGAAACTGGTTTTCATACAAGGTAAGGAGGTATGGTGTGAACAAGAGGGGTAGTAAAGAGGAGTATATCATTATATGTGATTCAGCTAGTGAGTTAAGAAACTGTTTTACCTGGTGATGCAACACCAGAAGATAGAGTGGTGAGGTAAAGGTACTGGAAGGGGGATGGGAGAATGCCAGATGAAAGCTAATAGGTGCTATTAAAATGTAGGTAGAAGAATGGGGGTGGGAGGAATTATCCCAGATGAAAGCAGATAGGATCTAGAAAGTGGGGGAGTGGCTATAGTACTTTAAATGTAGAGGTACTGGAGGCGGGAGGTAATTGGGGGCAGGGAGGAGAGCGAAGAGAGCCCGAGCATAGCAAGGGCGAACGTAGCGGGGCTATTGCAGTTTACAAGGTTTCCTAAGGTGTCCTAAAGCTATTAAGTAAGTATTATAGCTCTTAATGTAAGAGTCAGTTTATTTAAGTTAAGGGGAAGGAGGCAAACACTCAAGTAGAAAAAAGAGCCCTATGGCTGACCAAAATGGTGACCTGCTTAATTACACAGCACTGTAAGTGAAAGCTTAATAAATGCTTTTGTGTGCAACCTACTCTGCTTAAATGCTGAGAGAAACTGATTTTGTTATGGTGACCAATTGCAGTCCTGTAGACTCCGTTTTGTAGGTAAATGTAGAGTTCAACTAGGAAAAGAGAAAAGCAGAGATTCTAGGGTAAGTATGAAGGCAACAACAGGCAGTTATTTTATAATACATTCAGAAAGGTTTGAGGGTGGGGGGGGGTAAAGTAGCACACTTCAGAATGAACTAAGATTTATAGCTAAGAAACCTATTAAGGTTGAAAGTACAAATATGCAAAATAAATAAGGTATAAAATAAAGCTTGCTTAAATGTAGAAATAGAGTTTAGCAGTATGTGATTAGCATCCATACTAAAATGACTGTGGCCTGGAAAATAAGGAATTTGCTTAATGGACATGTTTTCCTACAAAATTAGCAAGAATGTATGCATTTCACACTATCAGTAAGAAAGCTCTCCCCTTACAGACTTAGCAAAAATGTAAAAAACAGGATGTAAAGAATAGACAACAGGAAAACAATCTGTACATGTTTCTATCATATGACACTGTATGCAAGGACGTTTGAATGGATAAAGACAATACCAGCATTATTTCTCTACAGGATGAAAACATATTTTTATGCAAACATCAGCAAACAGATGTTTTCATACAAAGACCAAAATAGAATACCAAGGAGAAAAACAGGATGTAAAACCACTATAAAGAGACTATAGCAAATTAAATTGTTAAGAGATGTATTTTGTACAGGAAAGTTATCATTTATGCTGATCGAGAAGTAAAGAGGTACAGTGTAACTAAAGCTGCAACAGTAGTATGTGTGGTTTGTTATAAAAAGCTATTTATTGGTTGCTGCTCTTAAAGTCAGGTGCTGCATCAGTGTATATTCTGCAAGTTTCTGTGAGCAACAGACTGTGAATGCAATGATAACTAGACTTTAATGTCAGCAGAATCCAGCCAGTAAGACCATAGTGTCTTAAGAAGACTTCGGATCCATCACAGTAAGCAGCACCTTGATAATTAATTGTTCAATCATTTATCAGAAATTGATTGTGACAGATCTAATTTTTGTGTAGGTGAAATTAATTGTTTAGCTCAAGAAAGGATGATGTATGAATGAAGTTTAGGGATAACAGGTAAGTAGAAAGATGAATGACCAGAGAAATATGATATGCCTCACTTTGGACACCTGAGGTGGTTCATTATAACTGGTCTCTACTGAAAAAACAGAATGCTGCATGTATCACTGTATACTTCCTATTTAGTTCCATACTGACTAGTGGGGCATTGTTGTGTGTCATTATATACTTCTGGCTGTTACATAATGACCAGGGGGATGTTGAATGAGTCATTCTACAGCCTCTCTCTCTGTTATGCACTTATCAGTGGAATACTGCATGCTTCATTCTACGCTATGGGTCTGCTCCTCACTGTAAAATGGAATACGGTATATGTCACTCTGTGTACTTGGACTGTTCCATGCTGATCAATGGCATTCAAGATGCACCATTTCACATCTTCTGCATGTCTGGTCTTTTCCATACCAGTCAGTGGAATATGCATTGCTTCTTCTTAGACTGCATTGTTCCATACTGAATAGTGCAATACAGGATGCATCATTTTGCGCACCTGGACTGAACAATTCTGACCAGTGAAATATTATATAAGCCAGTTCACATCCGTGTTTTGTTCCATATTGCTCAACAGAATATTGGATGTATCATCTATACCACTGGACTGTTTCATATGATGAATGGAATACAGTATCTGTCATTCTACACCCCTTGACTGCTTCATATCCAGAATGGTAAGATAGTTCATATATCATTCTACACATTTGGAATAAATAGCATTGTAGTCTATGGGTTATTCTACACTCCTGAATCAGTAGAAAATATGTCTCATTTTACATACAACCTGTGTTATCCATAGTGACCAGTGGAGTACTATATGTGTTATTTTGCATACCAGGACAATACTACACTAACCATTAGAATACTGTATGTGTCATTCAATACCCCTGCACTGCTGCATACTGGCCAGTGGCACAGTGTAATTCCACTCCTCCACACTGGTCTTGACACTGCTCTTACTCTGTGACGTGATAAGTAAGACTGTATATGACATGATATGGAGAAGTCTCACAGTACAATAAAAAAAACTGTTTGCTATAGTTTTCTTTATTTTATTTATTTGTTAATATGGTAGACATCAAGTGTTTCAGCTACTTAAGGGGTCATCTGCATATATCCCGTAGTCCTCCACCACAGGAATATTAAGGTATCACACTGTGAAAACTCTAGCTTGGCTGGGTTGCAGTTTTAAACTGAATAGTTTGTCTGTGTGTCCTTTCTACCTTTTGGTTTAGATGTTAGTTGGGATATTTTGCAGGCACTTTAATCTTTATAGGCATCAGCTGCTTTTAAAGACCCCATGCTTCTGAAGTATTGTCAAACTATTTACATATGCTCTGTTGATTAAGTCAATAAAAAGTCTGAAACATACATGTCTGTAGCAAGTGGAGTTTGGTCTTGTTGGCCTAAATATAACCATAAAGACTTAAAAAGTAAAAAAGTTATGGACTTTCAGAAGCTAGGAAGCTGAAACACTTGATGTTCTTAAGGGATCATTTAAATATATCCCATCTGCCTCCACTGCAACAGGTTTAAGGTATCACACAGTGAAAACTCTAGCTTGGCTGGGTTTTTCTTGCAGTTTTAACAATAGCTATGTGACGCCTCAGCACTGATCCAGTAATCAAGGAGCCTAAATCCTTACCACTGGCAACAGTAGAGAATGTACACACTAGGAGGATGACAAGTACACACACAGTAAAGTGTAATTTCCCTTAAGAGCACACAGAGACCACAGTCAGTCTGCTGCTGGTTTCTCCCTCTTTCTCCAGATCCCCAAAAAGACTTCCCACTGGCACATATATAGATGAGTCTTTAGCCAGGGTTCCAAGTCAAGTCCTCTAATACTCTCTCTGTCCAACCAGTGCTTTGTGTCCCTGCCCAAGTAGCTGACACACACACACTCTTGGAGATTTGTTTTACACACACACACACACACACACACACACACACACACACACACACACACACACACACACACACACACACCTGGGAAAGGCTGGCACAGGTTTACTAGCTATGCCCCCTTCTGCCCAGACTGTAAGGTAGTTATCACTGCCACCAGAACCCCTTGTCAGCTACTTTAAGGCCCTTAACAAAGGGTGTTCAATCCTACTGTGTAATGTTACTATTAATCCAAATGGTAGTTTGACCAAGGGCCAGGTTATTAGGAGTAGACTGTACAGTGTCACCAAATAAGATATGCAAGTAATCTGAGAGCTTAAACATGTCTCACAGATATCAGCCACAATGATAGGTTTAAATATATTTAATAATAAATAATAAAAGAACAAGACAATACTCAGTAAACAAACACAGTTACTTCAGAGTTCAAAATCACAGGAAATATTTAAAACAAAATTGCAGGACAGTCTCAAACAAATAAAGAAAACATCTAAGCTATACTTCATTATATTCCTAACTGAATCTAAGAGAAATTACTGTACCCTAGACCTACTTACAGCAAGGCAAGTGCAGAGGTGGTGAGTGGATGTTCTTGTTAGGTCAAAGACAAAATACAAAATGCCCCCCCCCTCTCTCGGAGAGTTCTTAAATTAATATCAAATATTGCTGCTGGGTTAGCTTGGATGACATCACTTTTTGTCACCTGACTTTAGTACCCAAGTTAAATCCCCGTTGTCAGAAACTACCAACATC
Source organism: Protopterus annectens (assembly GCF_019279795.1). Lineage (NCBI taxonomy): Eukaryota > Metazoa > Chordata > Ceratodontiformes > Protopteridae > Protopterus > Protopterus annectens. The sequence continues at coordinate 20,138,633 of NC_056733.1, forward strand.
TTAGAATCTCCCTGTGAAAAATACATATATCTCAGATCTTTGTAACTGCTGGAAGACATAAAACAATAAAACACTTACAAAACAATGCAGAAGGCACTCTAGTTTTAGACATCCTGCCTCTTTGCTGTATTGAAGCTAGCTTTTATAGCACAACCACAAAACAATTTAATTTGAACTATTTTCTTGAAGTTTTGTAAGTTAACCCTCTCTGTTCTAGTTCCCACTGTTAAAACATATACATTTAAACAGCTACAATAGTTTATATACATTTCTGCGCTAGTCCAGCAGGGCATGCTGTGGTCACACATCTAGGTTCAGCATTGTACAAACCCTGTTCAACACACACTTCTGTACCAGCAGTTTAATATACACATAACATACAGTCCTAATACATTTGTAAGACAAGCGTATGAATCATGTTGATATTCACAAATGACATATGATTATTTACAAAATTCCAAATAGCTGTGCTGGCAGTATCTCCTTCTGTCACATTTCTGTATAAATTATATTAATATTCACAAATGACATATAATTATTTACAAAATTCCAGCTAGCTGGGTTGGCTGTGTTTCCCTTTGTCACAAGCTATACATAGATCTGGTACAGTGAAATATAATATGACATAATATATACACATGTATGTATGTATATATATATATGAAATTAGAATACTTGATTATATGCTAAAGCAGTTGTTTTAAAAAGAACTGTTAACACTAAGCATGAGTAGAACTCCAGTAGAACAGAGAAAAGAGAATTTTAAATGTACTGCAATACAATTTTTAAACATTTGTTATTGCACACATCTAGACATTCTAGTTAGTTAGGTTTTGTGCTAAAAGTCAAGCTGTACATGTAAGAAAATAATCCCAAAAATGACCGACTGTATATGTAAGAATCCTGGAAGACCTTGGAATTCATACAAGCAGACTTAATGGACAATTTTAAGACATAGGCTAAAGTGAGGATTAGCATTAAAGCCTTGAACCCCCCTGCAAAATTATTTGAACCAAGGGGTAGTATGTAGGATGAATAATTCTAAAGACACTCAGAAAGTCTGTGGAATCACAGAATCCCAAGAAGAAACAGGCGTACTATAAATACTCACTTCTGAGACAACCTTTATCACAGATGATTGGCTTGGAGCAATATGTTCAATATTTGAACATATTTCTCAATATAGGAAGAGATGCATTTAAAATATATGATTCAGCAGTAGTGGGTGTGGTTATGGTACAGTTTGTTGCATCCTCTTTTACTGGAGAGCGTTCAGTCAAATTCACTCAGTTTGAAAGGCACTTCAAAAAAGACACAATAAGCAATGTTTATGGGGGGGGGGGTGGCTATACTCTAACCCCATGTACAGAAGAACCATCTCGGCAGCCTCCTTCTTAATAACTTATTACAAGGAAATGGTGTGCTAGGCAAAAGGTATGTGACATTAGTCAAATAATGGTTTTGTAGCTGAGCTTAATTATTTTACGTGTCTTTAAAACTAAGGACAAATTTTGGAAAGTGAGTGTTTGTAGTCAAATTCTATAGCTATATGTTTTAAATCTGATTTTATAAGCACAATCTGTGGGTTTACTAAAACTGTCATGCCAGGCAGCTAAGTAAATAAAGTTTAAATTCTAATCATTTAACAAACAAGGTGACAATAAAATGTACATATTCCACAGTTGTGGTGCGGTGACTGGTGGCATGATCTGTGAAGTGACAAATGACAGGGTGCTGGAGACTAACAAAATCTAATGAAAATAACACAGGATAATTTATCTTATCACTGACGCAGTTAATGATGTCTTACGAAAAGTGCTGCATTAATATTTCATTATTAGAAAGGTAAAAGTAAAAAAAAACAGATAATATATGACCTGTTGTAAGTTGGGGGCCTGTATAAAGAGGGAGCTTACATTGACTCTGGCAATTGCTGTGACCTTAAACAAGCTATGGTTTTCATTTCCTATGCTTACACAACCTACAGACATGGTGTTATATGTCACTTTAAGATGGGTTACAGCTGCAGGCTTGTACGTGTGGCAGAAATCAAGCTGCCATTATTAGTAACTGAGTCATATATTTCTTTGATAACTAAGTTGCAGTTTGGCAACATAAATGGTAATATTCAAATTATACTGATTTGGATCACAGGCCAAGGAGAAAGAGATGTGAAGTATAGTAACTTGTTTGTGGATTATCCTTTTCCATCTGAGATGCTGTCAGCTCAATGCTGATTACAGTAAGTTGGGAGTTTTGGATTACTCCTTTCTGCCTAGGCCGCCATCAGCTCAGAGCTAATTACAGTAAGTTGAGGGTGAAGATTATCCTGTTCTATCTGGGAGGCTGTCAGCTCAGAGCTGATTACAGTAAGTTGGGGGTTGGGGATTATCCCTTTCTGCCTAGGCCACTACCAGCTCAGAGCTAATTACAGTAAGTTGGGGTGGGAATTATCCCGTTCTATCTGGGAGGCCGTCAGCTCAGAGCTGATTACAATAAGTTGGGGCTTGAGGATTATCCCTTTGTCTAGGACACCATCAGCTCAGAGCTGATTACAGTAAGTTGGGGGTTGGGGATTATCCCTTTCTGTCTAGGATACCATTAGCTCAGAGCTACTTACAGTAAGTTGGGGGTGGGGATTATCCGTTCCATCTGGGAGGCCATCAGCTCAGAGGTGATTACAATAGGTCGGGGTTGGGGATTATTCCTTTCTGTCTAGGACACCATCAGCTCAGAGCTGATTACAGTAAGTTGGGGAGTACTAGCACAGTGTGTGAACATTGGTTACTAGAAATGTAGTTTAGTAAGTGTTATACCATAGTGTTGAGTTATGTAGTTTATGATGTTGTTAGACTAAGTTAATTACATGTGATGGATTTTATTTTAGTGGAAGTGACTGGTAGCATATGAGGTATATGAGCAAAACAAAATGGCTTACAAATACACCCTGTGAATGAAGAAAAAAAATAAAAATGATATTTCTACAGGAATTTTCCTTCAGAAAGAACCTAAAAGATAAACAGAACACGTTAGTAGAAGTGTATATATATATATATATCACTGAAGTAAAGGGACTGTTTAGCTAAGAACAGAGTTCAGCAAGTTGTCACTTGATCTGCAGTGGCACAGCTGTTAGAATATATCTTCACCTTTATTAGCAGCCATGTTTTTAAAGGTTAGCATTATCCATAAGGTAGACCACTGCCATTAGCATGGCAAAGGTGTTAACTAAGGCAACATTTCAGCATGTTCTTAACATAATGTGTCAAGCAGGGTTTAAATATGATCAAAAATACATTTTACAGTGGAATGCAATCATCTGCACTGTTTACATGAGTAGCTAGTACCAAATATTTTAATGTTGATCATGATATTCTGGTTGTAATGGCACCAGCACCTCCTTTGGCTATAGTTTATTCAGGGTTTTGGATCCAATAGACAAATTTGACCCATATTATTTTACATTGTTTGCCACTGAATTCTGTGCTTAGAAAATAAATGTAAGCTGAAGATTTCAAGCAAGTCAGACATGCCAGTACATTAGTACCACTCTAGGGGGCAGACCAGAAACACAAGAAGACGTCTGGAATGTGATGTCTTTCTTTCTTGTAAGATATGATTTATGGTTCATAGATTTTAATTGTGTTGTGCAGTACTGTACAAAGAACACCAGTCAAACAAAGGCTAAATGGGCATTAACATTTATTGCAGCAATGGACAGCGCAATGTTGTTTCTGCACTGAGTGACTGACTTGTTCAATAAATGTTTTAGTCAGTAACTGGCATAAACAGCATCTCTCTGTACTTCATTATTAGCACTTTATGTCAGACCTACAAATATAGTAAGCAATCAAGGGCTGTGAATATTCACAGACTATGGTATTGTTTTTTTTTTTTTTTTTTTGTGAGGAAATTCCACTGGCTTGTACAAGAAGCATATTTACCATGCAATCCAGGATGCCATGGGCAAGTGAAGTTTTTACACATTGGCAAACAAGAAAAGGCTGTAGTATATATGTATGTGCAATTTTTAAAGTATGAACAAATACATTGATACTTTAAATATTCTAAGCAGTACACATTTTTTTGTTTAAAGTGCATATAAACAGCAAGCAATATTAGTACATTCGACAAGACAGCCTGAATGGCATGTTGGCACATACTGACAGAGTGTAGGAATGCAAAGCTAAACATTCCATGCTCAGATCTTGCCAGATGCACAATCCTAGTATATGTGTCTAATAGAAATGTCACTCACCTGGATGTGCTACATCATTCAGATAAATGACATGGGCAGAAAAATCTAATGTAATTAGTCTGAATGCACAGCACACAACAGGTGGTAACAATGTGCTGCATGTTGTATGCAAGCTAAGAGCCTTAAGAATATCTGTAACAGTGTGTGTGTGTGTGTGTGTGTGTCTGTGTGTGTCTGGTATGTGCTGTCATGTGCTACAGTCTATAACAGTAATAAGGGATCCTGACATTCATATGTGTCTGCATGTCATGATTGCTGCCAGTGGGTTGCTTGTATAGACATCATGAGCTCCATTATATGGTTATGCCAAATGCGATGTTCTGAGTCAGTCTTTCTTAGGCTCACATGTACTTACTAGACTAGTGATGTATTAGGATCATAAGAAGACTAGCCCTGCAATCCCATGGTAATTATTAGCCCTTATATTTTGTAGTATGAATTTCCAAAGATGGGCTATACAAGTGTATGTTGATTACTTATGTTTCTCCTGTCCATGAGGGCCATTGGTACTAAACCAGGTGTGAATTTGCAGGTACTATCTGTTTGTCCAAGTTATGTTTGAATAGAGTAAGAGGAGTACTAAGTAAGTACTATGAAATAAGTAAGAGAAGTTTTAGGAGGGGAAGCCAGTTCCATAGAAGTGGTATTTCCTGTGGTACATACCGATCCCTCCAGCATGTTCTATTAATGTTACAAAAGAGAGATTGAGGTCCCTTGACTGAGCATTTCTGATATCACTGGACATCTGAATGGGTAACAGTCCTGACAGAAAAGGGTCTGTTGAGGTCCTATAGACAAGTCTTTGGATAGGTACATAGTGAAAGAGGCATTATACTCAATAATCAGCCTAATGAGTGCTGAGTGCAGAAGGTCATTTATGTCTCTGGATCTGGGCACCACCCCCTTCAATATAAGCTGTGTAATGAAAAATGACTCATTAGTGGATATGTAGTGATTCAAGTGCAGTTCATTGTCAACATAGGTTCCCATATCTCCACCTACAGGATCCGTTTTCAGGAGTGTCCATCAATATGGTAGTTACAAAGGGAATCTTGCTGAAGGATATGATTAGAAATTTCTTGACATTTAGTTTCAGTCCGTGGTTTTGATCCCAATTATTTGTTTGGGACAGACCATTTTGTACACTCATGGTGTCTTTTGGGTAGTTTATGATGGCACCAAGTTTGCAAACTTGGTCATCCACAATACCTTAAGTTTAATTTTGACCTCCTAGAAGTAAATGCCAAAGAAAAGTGGCCCAGGGACCGAACCATAGGCAGAGCCACCCAGCCTTACTTGCTATGCACTATTTCTGAGACAAGTTGATATGAAGGGTTTACATTTAGTGGAGAGAGGTTACCTGTGATGCCTGAGAGTGGGATGGCGCTGAATGTTTTTGCAAGGTCCAGATACGCAGTGTGCACTGATTTGCCATCATCCATTCCCTTAGTGACTTTTTCAAAGAAGTCAACCAGGTTAAGTAGGCAGGACCTCCCCTTGATGAATCTGAACTGGATTGGACTGAGAGTCTGTAGGTCACCTATATTAATATTTATCAGTTCCATAAATATCCTTTATATAGCCTCACCAATAAGACTGATCAGTCTTATGGGTCTGCAGTTACCTGGGTCTGTTGTAGCACCACCTTTGTGCAAGGGAATGACTGTCTATTCTCTATTCATCTAGCACAAAGTCTGTTTTCAGGCTAATGTTGATTGAGGGTGGGGTGGTTGGCATAATGGTTAAGGTATTTACCTTACATATCCAAGGTGCGTGGTTTGATTCTCACATGGGGTAATTGGCTAGGCTTAAAATAGCCTACAAAGGCAGTTAGCCTAGTACTAATCTATGAACCTATGATATTCATGGAAAGAGTCTTATAATTTACATTTCAGGCTAATCAGTAGGCAGTCTGGTATGTTATATGGCATAGTGTACTTGGCCTTAGATAATGTCTTGAAAACTTGCTCTTGGGTGAGTCTCCAAATTTACACTTGGTTGTTTAAACTGATGCATTCATATGCAAAGACATCTTTCGAATTTTGGATAGTGTATATGCACATTGTAGATCGAGTACAACTACAACACTAATGCATCTAGCACTGGTGCTTAACTGGATTAAAATTTGTCATTCCAAAGTGAACTGACTCCTTTTAATGACATAATCATCAACATCCCCCTTTTTCCCATTTTTCTACATGGGGTCGGGGTATTGTGTTAACTGTCGCCAACTCTCTCAATTCAGTGCCACATTCCTGCCTTCTTCAACACTCATGCCTGACTGTCACAGATCTTCTTTCACACAATCCATCCACCTCTTTGGTGGATATCCTCACTACCTCTTACCTTCTTCCTGTCTGTCCCAAATCTTCCTCACCAGATTGTCTTCTGCTTTTCTACACATCTGCCCAAACCACCATAATCTGTTCTCTTTGATCTTTTCTGCAATTGGAGCTACTTTGGCTTCTGCTCTTATGTCCTAATTTCTTTGTCTGCCCCACAGTGTGCATCCTATCACCTTTCTCAGGCACTTCATTCCCATCAGCTCTAGCTTCTTCAACTGTTCTGCCTTTACTGCCCACGTTTCTGTACCATGCAGTAGTACTGGTCACACCACTGTCTTGTACACCTTACTTTTCAGCTTCTTTGGCTTTCTTCTGACATATACTACACTTGATACTCTATGCCAGTTGACTGCAGCCCCTCTGATTCTAGCTTTGACCTCTTCATTCAGACTACCCTTCTCCTCAACTACTCCTCCCAGATACTTGAAGCTGTTTACCTGTTCCACTATCTTCCCTTCTATCTCTATTCTCAGCTTCTTCTGATTTCCCCAATTTTCTCCCATTACTGCCATCTTATCTGTGCTTAGTTTCATCCCATGTGCCTTCAGATTTTCATTCCATTCGCCTATCCTTTGCTGAAGTTTTAGCTCAGAGTCTGCCTGTACTGCCACATCGTCTGCATACAGCAGCTTTGTTGATCTGTCCCCTCCACCTGTTTGCTAATGTAGTCCATCCCCAGTATGAACAGCAGTGGGCTCAGAGCTGAACCCTGATGTACACCCACACCCACTGGGAACCCCTCTGTGAGGCCGAACGCTGTTCGTACATGAGTCATTAGGTCCTTATACATAGCCTGCACTAATTCTACCATTGTTTCAGGGACTTCAAACCACCGCAGTACTGCCTAGATGAGCTTTCTTGGGACCTTGTCATATGCTTTCTCCAAGTCTAGGAATGCCCAGTTAGACTCTCTCATCATCTCTAGCTTCTTCTCAAGTATCTGTCTCAATGCAAACATTGGGTCAGTTGTGCTGCATCCTGATCTGAATCCAAACTGCTCATCTCCCATCTTACATTCTACTACTCTGTGTATCTGGTTATCAATCAGCCTCTCCAGAACTTTCATGCAATGTGATAGGAGTTTGATGCCTCTGTACTGCTCACAGTTGTGGATGTCCCCTTTGTTCTTGTACGCTGGCACAAGTATGCTTATTCTCCAGTCATCTGGGATTTGTCTCTCTCTCCACACTGCTTTTAATGCCCTCAGGAGCCACTTCTCCCCTATCTTACCCAGCATCTTTATCATAACTGCTGTGACCTCATCTGAGCCTGCTGCTTTCCCTGACTTTATCTTTCTTAGTGCTGTTCTTACTTCTTCTATGGTGGGCTCCTCTTATTCTCTCATTGTAGGCTGTTTCTGGGACAGTACAGCTTCTGTGGGGTTTTCTTCATTCAGAAGCTGCTGGAAATACTCCTTCCATCTGCCTTTGATGTTCTCTGGGCTGGTGAGCAGGTTGCTGCTTGCATCCCTTATGAAGGGTGTCTGACTATCTTCTTTATCTTTCTGTCTTTGCCTTGCAACATGATATAGTTTCTTTGTGCCCCTTACTGAGTCACTTTCCAGAAGTTGGTACAGTGCCTCTGATGCCCTATTCTTTGCTATCGCAACTTCTTTCTTAGCTTCTTTGTTAGCCAACCAGTAGTCCTTCCTAGCCTGGTCAGTCTTTTCTGTCTCCTACTTCTTCCTGCATTTCTTTTTTCTTTTGATGACTTCCTGGACTTCTGCATTCCACCACCAGCTTTCCTTACGAACCTTATTTCCATACCTGGCTCGACCACATATCTTTTCTGTAGTCCTAACACATGCTGTTTTTAGGTGCTGCCATTCTTCATCAACGCCACCTATTTCCTCCTCTTCTTGGGGTGTTAGAGCCCTGAGTAATTCATTGAACTGTTGTTCTTTCTCTCCAGTCAACCTCCAGGTCTTCAGCCTGGCCTCTGTTGACCTTAGAGCCTTCTCTAACCAGTGCTTGCAACTGATTTTGGCAACTAGTGGTTTATGCTGTGGGCCGACTGTTTCACTGGGGATGACTTTGCAATCATGGATTCTGCCCCAGTGCCTTTTCCTTACTAGGAAGAAGTCTACCTGAGTTGCATGTTGACTACTTTTGTATGTGATCTTGTGACTGTCTCTCTTTCTGAACCACGTGTTGGCCACTATAAAGCCATTTGCCAGACAGAAGTCTAGAATGGCTTCTCCTTCTTTATTCCTGTTGCCCCACCCATGTGGACCCAGGCAGCCCTCATATCCTGTTTTGTCTGTCCCGGTATGTGCATTCAAGTCACCCATTATCAACACCACTTCATGTTGTCCTGGTTTATCTAGTAGGTCCTGCAACTGCCATCTGAATGTACTCTTTTCCTCACTATTACAACCCTGTTGTGGCACATAGGCTAAGATTATGAATACTGCCCTATCATTACACTGCAGTCTGACTGCCATGAGTCTCTCATTAATTCTGATGATATCCCTTACTGCCTTCTGAAGCCTCTTTCTCACCACAATTCCTACACCATTTCTAGCCTGCCCTCCACTGGTGTAGTAGACTCTGGATCCCAAGCCAAGTGGCTTTGCTGCACTGCCCTTCCATCCTGTCTTTTGGATACATAGGATGTCCAGCCTTCTATGTATCATCATGTCATCCACTTCCAAGCTGAGTCCTGTCAGTGAACCTACATTAAGCATAGCAATTCTCAGTTCATGTTTGGCAGGTTGGTTGGTTTACGTCCAGCTTTCACTCAACAGAGCTATCCCAGGTAACTCAGGCTGGGCAACTAGACACTGGCCAGCCAGTAGCTTATTGACCCAGGGCTGCTGGGCTTTATGGCGGGCATACATTGGCCAATAGGGGCACATAAACCCCTCCCACCATTAGCATGGGTCCCTGACGTGGGTCAGAGTAGGCTGGGTCCTCAACCCACTTATCACCGGTAATTACCCATGCCCATTTTTGGCGACATTAGTCAACATGACCGAATCACCTAGAGCCATATTTTACATATTTTAATGACATAAGATAATGTGTTTTTTTTTGTTTTGTTTTGCTGGTGGGGTGAGACTTAGGACCTAAGAAGGTACTGCTTTAAATGATTTTTTTTCTTTTTACTGCAGGTGAGTGGATGGATGGATGAGTGGGTGGATGGATTGAAGTAGGCTCTGTCTGTTGCTAGTCTACAGCAGTGTGCTAGCTATGAGCAAAAAGCTGAAATACATTAATGTGGTTATTATTTTTTCACTTTCATACTATGCTAACATCAGAGAGGTAAACAGAAGGTGACAGTCTCCTGGAAGTAGTAGCTTGAAGTACCATACTTTGTTTGTATGTTTGGCAGCAACAAGTTGAAATGCATTATTGTGGACATTTGTTCTTTCACTTTAATTCCAACCTATGACCACAGGGGTTACAGAAAATGTTGTTATCTTTTGGAGAAGGGAGATACATTGACATGGTGTGTATAAATGTTTGATAGCAATAGTAGAAGGTGGCTATTTATTTGGAAGAGGGTGAAGAGACATGCTGTTTATATATGTCTGTCATCAGCAAGTTGAAATATATTCATGTGGCCATTTATTCCTTAACTTTCACACCAATATAACATCAGAGGGGTAGATTAAAAAAGGACACTATCTTTTGAGGAGGCAGGCTGTATCTAGAAGTAAAGGGCAGGCATGATTAGTGTTGAGTTATTAGTATTATTTGATCATTTGATGGCTTAACTGAAGCAGCATACTGTCTGTGAGCTTGAAATAACTTTTTGGGTAATAGGATGGCAATGTGTGTGTGTAAAAGCAAAGGCATTTACATTGTCACTATTGAATTATTATAGATGTAGCTCATTAAGGAGCATTATGAGGGTTTTTGACAATATCAAGTTGAACTATGTTACTCTAATCATATCATCTTTCATTTTCTTCTCAGGAGGACATCAGCCATTTAGATACTGTAGGGTTCTTTTTTGGTGGTTAAGTGATGTGTTCATTATTGGTATTTTGTTTTCTCCATGTCACATTGGCTAGCTACTGTGCCCATATCATACACTGGTAAGAATAAGAACCCGAGCCACCATAGGTTCATAGGGTCATAGATTAGTACTAGACTAACTGCTTTTATGGACCATTTTAAGCCTTGATAATTAGTCCATGTGAGACTCAAACCCTGCACTTTTGTGTCTATAAGGTAAACACCTTAATCATTATGCCAACCTCCCACCCACTTGCCCTCTTTCCTGTTGTTTGATCAAACTGTCAAGCAAAATACTGCTGGATAGATGCTATGATGACATAATAACTTCCTTTTTTGAATTCTAGTCACATTTTCAAATACAATGCTGCCCATTTCCTGCTTCTATGATGTACTATTCTCATAACCCAGCAGACATTGGATCTCACCTTGCACACTTCATCTTGACTTAGCTGGCAACTGAAATATCCATAGGTACTCTCTGTTTTTCAGCTGCAAACTGTACAAATGAGCGATAGTTAATTTGAACATTTTAAGCTTACTAAATATCTTAAATATCTTAAAAGGTATAGAAATAAAAAACAAATTCATACCTAGACCACCATGAAGAGTATATATATACATATATATATATATATATATATATATATATATATATATATATGTGTGTGTGTGTGTGTGTGTGTGTGTGTATGTGTAATTATTGTTGTTTGAGTACTGGGTGCATTGAACCATGGTAGACCTCTGTCAGGCACAGCCTCAGCCGAAGGCACAAAGGCCATAGCATAGTTATAAAATTATGGCGTGAAACTTAGCACACTTGAGTCACAAGTCACAGCAAGCATAGTACAAACTGTCAGGTAGTCATCAGCAGTGAGAAGTCTAGAGAGGAATAATATATTAATGTTAGCTGGCTGGTATTCAATACATTTATTTTCTTTCAAGAATTTAAATCAGATGGTGAGAATTATAAAGCACTGTATATTTAAATATACTAAGACATGAGACATATATATTAAGATTTAATTAACTAAACATTTTGAATAGTCACTGTTAAGTGTAATAGCAGAATTAGACATGGCAGAAAAGATAAACACATATACAGACAATCAAGCCAATAAAATATTTAAGCCTGACTTTAAGCTTAGAAGGGGATAGTATGGCTCATATAACATGTAATTGAAGACAAATTATACCAAGTGGATGTACAAAAAGTGAGGAATTAAAACAGCCTGTGCTAAGGGGAAGCAGGGCTGCTAGAAAATAAAGCTAGTAGAAGTGTATCAGGAGGAAAAGGAGCTGGGTGAGTAATCAGTAATCAAGGAGACAAGACAAAGGTGGGAAGTTTAAGCATACAGTGACAGGATTAGTAAAAGATGAGGTAAGATGTTTTGGGGATGGATGGAGATGACAAGCTGGAAAGGGAAAAGTGAACACGAGCAAAGAATCAACTAAAATTATTAAGAGCAGGGTAGAAGTTGTGCAACCAGCTGGCTCAGGACTGAGTGTGATGAATGTTATGTAATAATGCCCAGAAGAAGTACATTTTGATCATACAGCAAGTCATCAAATCAGTTTTATTATAAAGAGGGACAGTCTGTCAGTTTTCCTAATGGCCATGAAGAGGAGATCACAAGTGGAAGGTCCAGTAGCAGAGAAAGCATCATTGAATTTCATTTGAATATTGGCTCTCATCAAACTGACAGAATAATTAATATTAAATATGAGGTAGCTGAATTCATTTGACTTTGTAGTCTATGCAAGTCAGAAGGCAGGAGTAATTAAAAAAAGTGCAGTTTATAGATCAGGATACAGAGGTTTACTTTACGTCTTTCCTTGCTAGCTTACTTTGCTAAGTGATGCACAGTGGCATTACTTTTGAGGTAACAAGAGCATGATGCATCAAACTTTAAGTACCTTCTGTGAGCTTTTAATTTAGTTGTCATCTTTATGCTACAAGGGTTGATGAGGCTGAAAAAGCTGGGATAATTCCTTTGTGTACAAACAGGATATGAGTACTGTCTGATAAATCCATATTTAAAACAGAAGCATGGGAGACCCTTTAGGATGTTTGCATTAATACTGATTTAGAATAAACTCACACAACTGACCTTGTGCAGCTTGTTTTTTTTTTTCCCTTAAATGATTCTCCCTTGAAGTAGTTTAATTAACACTGACTAGTGCAATGCACTGAGCACTACATGGTGTATCAAAATCTAGTGACACTGCATCATGTCATGTGTGGTCTCGAATGCCTACAACTAGTGACACTGCATTATGTCATGTGTGGTCTCTAATGCCTTCCAGTAGTGACACTGAATCATGTCATGTGTGGTAGCTTATGCCTACCAGTAGTGATACTGCATTATGTCATGTGTGGTCGCTTATGCCTACCAGTAGTGACATTGCATCATGTCATGTGTGGTCTCTAATGCCCACCAGTAGTGACACTGCATCATGTCATGTGTGGTCTCTAATGCCTACAAGTAGTGACACTGCATTATGTCATGTGTGGTCTCTAATGCCTACCAGTAGTGACACTGCATCATGTCATGTGTGGTCTCTAATGCCTACCAGACTGTAGTAATTGCTGCTTCCAGCTGGGATAAGTTGGAGTTAGCTTTTCACCATCCAAGTGTCCAGGACCATTGCACATTGGAAACTAAGATGGCAGCATTTAGCTTAACATTGTACTTGTGATTGTGTTCGTGTGTGTGTGTGTGTGCGCACGTGGGGGGGAGTAGCGCTATGATGTAGCAATTACCAGTGCTTGACTACCCAGCTTGAGTCTAGACTGGGGTACCTGCTGTATGGAATATGTATAGCCTGCCTCTGCACTTGTAGTCTCTTTTTACTCCCTGTAATTTCCTTCCACATCAGCTGCAGACAGAAAATGCTAAGGCCATAGATGTGTATGACAACATAGGAGTGTGCCATGCAGTGGACTGCCATCTGAACCTTGGCTGGTTTCTGCCTTGCGTCTGCTGCTTGCTGGGATATGCATCTTCCCCCTGCAATCCTATACTGGATAAAATGAGAGGGGAAAAGAAGGATGGACAGATGATAATCTCTGGAGGGTGCGGCTATTGCATTAGGAGTAAAATGTATTGTTTATCTACAATATTTGGAGTGGGTGGCTTCACTAATATAAGCACAGGGAGTCAGTTGCATTCTTAGTTAAGGCTGAAATAAAAATGCACTATAGCTATAGGCAATCTATATGGTCATCTGTATTTTTTAGACAGATTAAAGAAGACTTATGTGTGGGGTGTTGGCAGACTCCTCAGCTGCAAGTGTATGTTATCTTACATTACCCAGCAGTATACCCAAGTATGCTACGAGTACTGTGGGCTTTGAGTATCACCATTCAGGTGATAATGTATGCATGTCCAAGGATGCAAAGCACATCCAATCACATGTTTTATATATATATATTTTTTCCCTGAATAAGCTTCCCCACTGTCATAATTTGTTTTAAATAATAAAGTACATTGCATGAAACATTTCTTCCAAAGACTAGAATAGCTTAGAATGTTAATTTGGCAAGAACTGAAATGAGTCATAATTCTTCCTGTAGCCAATAAGGATTACTTAGAGGATTAATAAAGTAAAATTCTAAAAAGACTGTCAGTAATAAAGGAGTTAACAACATGAGACAATATGTGAGGAGGCTGAAGGGATCGTTCAATACTTGGCAGCTGAACCTGAGTTCCAAAATATGCATGGTGATGCAAGTAAAATGAAAAAGCCTGACATAGTGGATCATGCTAATTTATTGTATGATTTTTTTGCCAAGATAATTCCCTTGTTAGGTGAGCCCCTGAAGCATTAGAATGCTATAGGGCTTGCTTAGGGTAAAAATAACAAAAACTCATCTGCAAAAAAAAAAAAAAGAAACAGATTGTTTGAATCATCCATTCTGCCAGTATGACCCTTGCTTAGTATATTTCTGCAGGCTGCATTCTCCACTTTTTTCCCTTTTTTCATGCCCCTACATAAGGTGGAACACATGATACAGCACTGAAAGTTATTATGCATGGACCAGAGCAGCTGTGTAGGGGTCTAGCTGCTCTTTCCTTTGGAATAGATAAGTGAATTATTCATTCCACTGATATCCTTTGTATATTCATATGTTAAATGTTTTCCAGTTTCACAAACCAACTACTACATTTTTTATTCTCCAGTTTACATTTGGTAAGTCACCTTAAGGGCATCAAAGGCCTTCATGTTATGAAAACACATACATCAGCTGTCCTCATCTTGTAAGTTCTCTAATAGCCCATGAGTTATCACTCCGGAAGAAACTTCCCACTTCAAGGCGTATCTGACAGGGCATGGTGTAGATCAGTTTAGATGTAGTCCAAATGCTCCTGCTTCAGCACAGGACTTATCACCTAGCACCCTAGTCCTATCTCCTTTCCAAGTCTCCTCTCCTCTCTCAGATTCAATGAAAGTTGGCACACTTTATAAACTAATGCATATATCATACATTACACTCTGCTTGTTCACTAAAATGTATATATATATATATATATATATATATATATATATATATATATATATATATATATATATATATATATATATATAGTTTTTCTATGTAACTAATCTGATATTGCCTGCATTTCTGTATTTCTTTATTTGTGAAATATTTTGTATTTCAAATGGGCTGAACCTGAAATTGTTCAATATTGAAAAGTGCACTGCTCCGGTAAACAAACATACATACATAAATAAGCTCTGCGATGGTATTGGATAGGCAGTCATAACCTAGCTGTGCATTAAGACTTTTTTGTGTTTAATATGGATGCTGGAAGTTCACTGATGTTGTAACTTAACATCCATTGCAGTTTAGGTTTACCCTTTTCAGTAAACAGATACCTTTTATGCCATGGCCTGTGCATAAAGTCCCAGACCGAGAACTGCACCTCCTTGCCTTTCCACACCATGGGTGGAGATAACGTTCTTGGATGTATATATTATGTGATGTCTATCTGGCAATTGAAATCCCTACCCAAACTACGATCACCTGCACTGCAGGCAGAATAAAGACACTGTATTTTAATTACTACTGAAAGTAGCAGCTGAGGGTTTGCTAAGTAACCAGGTTCAGAGTCTGACAGATTAACTTTGAATAATATCCAGCTTTACTGTGTGCATAAAAGAAGATCAGGAGGGAGAGATAGAAGAACAAGGAGTACTTCATAGGAGTAATTTATAAACTGCTTCTTTACAAATTGAAATGCAGATGAATTGATTCCAGCACATGATAGGAGTACCTGAAGGTTACCTCTTAACAGTCTGCAGGTTACCGAGTATAGTGATAGGGATTTTTGTCAGTCTATGTAGGACATGCTGTTTTGGCCTTCCAATCCTTTTAGTAAGGCATCTCTGTGGGTATTCCAGTTGCTGCATATGTCTGGACAGATACATGCCAAAAGGGGCATTATATTCAATGAATGGTTCAGCCATGTTTGCACCTGTGAATAGTCAAGGATAAAATTAATCTTTGTAGGTAATGGCAGCTATGCATTAACATTTAGCCTTTGTAGAAGAAACAGCTTGAACTGAGACAAGAAGGTGGTAAGGGTCTGGAGCTTTATGATATTAGAGGGGCATGAGATCCATAGTAATGGACCTCCAACACATAAGGGGTTATAAGGGATTGTTAAAGGTGTGTGTGTGTGTGTGTGTGTGTGTGTGTGTGTGTGTGTGTGTGTGTGTGTGTGTGTGTGTGTGTGTGTCTGAGTGTGTGTGTGTCTGAGTGTGTGAGACTCTGCTGACCTAAACGTTCATGTAGCCTTTTTCCATAGAAGAAATCAAGTGGAAATTTTAAGATATGTACTATTCTGTGAAAGAAGACATCACAGCTTGACTCAAGTTGGACACTTTTAAGAGAATTATTGGAAGGAAAGAGTTACAACTGTAACACTGGAATGACTTTATGACAGGAAATGTTTTAAGTTTTAAATACAAAGATGAGCCAGAAAACCGCAGCTGGTAATGTGTTCAGATGTTCTGTGATATAATATTTCATATTATGTGTAAGTTCATCCACAAGGGTGAAATTGTACTGACTTTTTCTATGCTTCACTTATGTTAGCTTATGGTGAGTTAGTGAATTTGTTTTACTTTTCAGAACTTGTGTGCAAATATAATTTGTGCTGCTGCGGATATCCAAGAGAAAATACAGATTACTTAATCATTGTGATCTGAATCTTCAAAGCCTATTCTGTTGAACTGAGCCAACCAATCAAGCAACTCAGCATAACTTTTTTTTAGAAGACATTGAGCGCAATATAAAGGAAGGTCCTCTGCATCATACTCATTAATATAACCATTTTACAGGTCATTAAACTGATGGGAAAGTTATATTTTCTACTGCTGAGTTGGCTGTATTGTACCTTTGGGATGCAGTTCTGCACTTGAGTTATTCTACTTCAGCGTGAGAGACTGAGTAAGTGAGCGAGTGAGGCACTCTGTGAGTGAGAGGGTGGAGTGATTGAGGGACTGCATGAGTAAGTGTGACTGGATGAGTGAGAATGTGTGTGTGTGTGTGTGTGTGTGTGTGTGTGTGTGTGTGTGTGTGTGTGTGTGTGTGTGTGTGTGTGTGTGTAGGGGTGTGTGTGTGTGTGTAGGTGTGTGATAAGTGAGTGAGTAAGCTATGGAATACCCTCCCTCTGTCTCTGAGGACTACCAGTAATCCATCTCTCTTTAAAAATTCTCTGAACAGCACTTCTTCTCTCTATGGCACTGCACTTGTCCTAAGCCTACACTTCCCACTACTTGATAATAACTAAAATCCGTACTATCTACTTCTCTGTATAATCTCTCTCTATCTTCTCTATCATTCTGCTTTTCTTAGCTTTAGCTTATGATTCCTTCTGGCTCTTTTCAGCTTAATTTCATTCAATCTTACAATTTCTCTTAGAACATATTGTGAATTCTTGCCGAAGAGTCTGTTATGTAAAGATGCAACCAACTATACCAAGCTGTATCCTAAGTAAATATGCATCAATTTGTGCAAAACATTTCAACCTTTACATAGTAACCTTATAATGTCTTTGCTCATTATCTGGCTCATTCAACTGATTCTGCAGTTCTGGAACTACTATACTCATTATAATAAACTACTTCCTGTGCATATTTTATACTAATGTTTTGACGTGTATTGATGCGATGTTTTGAACTATTTGTATTGCTGTATTGGCAAAGTATTAATGTACTCCATTGATATGTGTATCTATGTATTGATTTGCTCCATTGTACATTTCATTGTGGAGCTTTTCTCCCCGGGCCTCTACTGAAAATGGGCTCATTTCAGCCCAGTGGACCATCCTGGTAAACACATGCAAATAAATAAACAAATAATGTCTTTCTGAGCTTTTACAATATGCTTACTTTGGCATGGATCTTGCATGATTCTGTAATGTATTTTGGAAGTCTCAGCTTGTACAAGTGTAGCTAAACTTGTCATGTACTAAAATGTGCCTGCGTATATGTTAGGAGGTTGTATTCTTACATTTCTTAGCTGCTTGTGTATTATGTATGTTTTTGATGGTGGTACTCATGGTAGTCTATTTGCCTGATAAATTTATTTAGGTTAGTTTGTGTCTCTATTAATGCACTGCCCAGACTGATGGCCACTGCCTTTTAATTTAGAATGTCCAAGGTACACTGCCAGTGTTAATTTATGACATTTCCTTTCATTATCATGGAATCATTGTCCATGACTGAGATGTGAGTTTAAAACCTGTTTTGGTGACAATGAGTCAAACCTCTGTAACCAGTGTATCCAGTCTAAGAAACTGAATGTCTGGTGATCACTGTTTTGATGCTAGTGGCACTGTTTACAATGATTGTAGTAGTAATAGTATGGCAGTCTTCCCATCCAATGTACACAGTTATGCAATACAAGGTCATTAATATTTAAAAGTGATTACTCTGATTGGACAGAGCAGTTAACATGTCCATTATAAATCCAAAATTATGTGAAGGAATCAGTACAGATGTCTGTAACAATTAAAAAAATCAACTTATCGAAAAAAGAAAAAAAATCTGTCTCACTGCTGAGATGTCGGGAATCTGTGAACATCCTCATATAAATAATGCATGCAAACAACTGAGTCCCACACAGGAAAAAAAAGTGGCAGAAACTCCATTCTGCCTAATGTACTCTGCAAGTCTTAGCATGTAAAAGTCCAACATATACACACTACAGTAGGAAGACATCCCTAAGTTGAGGAAGACAACAGTAAAATAAGAAGTTCCAAGATACCATGCCTTTATTTAAAAATGTAAACAGTTTTATTTTTTTTCAACAACAGCACTGTATACCAGAAATATCCACCCCTGTGTGTAGAAAACACAGGATTTACCTACATCTGGTTTTGATGATCACTCAGGCTTCACCTTCGTTATTGATCTATGCCAACTCTGGATAAATCCTGCATTTCACACACCCAGTCATGGGTTATTACTAATGTGCCGTAGAACATCACTTATTGCACCTCTCTGGTTTTTTAGACAATGTTTACATCTGTGGGGAACAATATGGATGATAACTGTAAACCTAGATCTTTGCAGGGAAGCAGTTTGCCAAAGCAAGGTTGGAGCATAGGGCCCTATGCTCAATCTCACTGTTGCAGAGACGTGGCTTCTGAAGTATGGAAAGAGCTTGACTGTCTTCCTTTTTTCATCATGGTGAATTGTTTGAGGATTATTTGCATGACACTTAGCAGGCTGATAAAGTACTCCAACCTTTTTGAAACTAGCAGAGAGTCACAAGTTTTGAAAAGCCTTTTCCATTTGAGAAGGTATCTCGTGTAGCTTAGCCATAACCCCTGCTGTATGCATGACACATCCATTAGCATGCTGAAGTCAATGACAGATGCTTTCATCTTTTGTCATTGAACAGAAGTGTCCAGGACTGAAGAACCCTCCATCCATTCTATCTTGTAAGTCCCTCCAGTGACAGGAAAGACTTTGGTGAGGACTACGTTGACTGCTACAAAGATGAAGAACAAGGTTCGAGTGATGACACACACTTGCTTTTCCTCTGCTTGGATGTCGAATGGGTCTGCTTTTGAAAGATTATAGAGAATTTTGGTAACCATGCAGTCATCCAGAAACTCAGGGCTTTAAATACATTTTTATGGCAGCCAGATTTCACAGTGACTGTCACAAGACTTCACTACAAGTGGAGTAAAAGACCCTTGAAATGCGGGTCTATATTGGATGATCAAACTTTCAAAAGTCATGTAGAAAGTAGTGTTCTAGTGTTTTTAAATGTGGGTATGTCTCTTTATATTTGAATGGGAAGTATCTAAAGTAATATGGCGGATGTTTTGTGCATTCCCAGCAGTAGTGGCAGCATGTAGAGTACTGTAAGGCAAGTAAAAGGTATATGCCCTTTTCCACACTGTAGTGCGATCCTGTAGTTAGCATATATAGCTAGGGGGTGTGTGGGATGTCGAGGGCATAGCCCTCCACTTAGTTTGATTTTATATTGTTAGGTTTCTGTTAAGAGGATAAGTAAGTAAGTAGTTTTTATGGTCTAGAAAGAGGGAGTCATTAGTGGTGTGTGTTTGTTTATGGTTTAATGTTTAGTCTTTTGAAATTTAGCATTGTAAGCATTCAGCGAAATGAGATTCAGTCAAACGAGTTTTCAGTATTTTGAAATTAGGTGATTTGGTCTTGGTGAAATGAAAGTCAGTCAAATAGGTTTTAGGTGATGTGAAGTAGACTCGTATACATATATATATTAAACTATTCAAGAACATACCCGAATAGATAAAGCTAGTAAAAAACAATCCACCTTGGATTCGATATTATTAAATAACTCCTCTCACTCATTTCACTCAGGATACCTTCCTGATGGTCTGAGCGACCACCTACCCACATTTCTTATACGACAACACGTTCCCACCAAAACCTACTATGTTTAAACAACTCAGAAAAAACATAACTATAATCTTGACAACTTCCTAGCTGACCTACAAAGGTGCAATTGGACTCTACTCAAATACCTTGACCTAGATGATGCAGTGAACCACTTTAATAAATCTTTTAGATATATTAAATGCACATGTTCCTGTTAGAACCATCAGAGTAAAATCAAACTATGCCCCCCTGGCTAAGCAGAGACACTAGGGCCCTTCTGAAAACTAGAGATAAAGCCTGGGAATTATGACGTAAGACTAACACAGTAGTTTCTAAACAACAGTATCAAGAACTTAGAAATAAGGCAAAAAAAGAGATAAAACAGACTGCGTCCACTCTGACTTTCCAGGTAAACAAATGTTAAAAAAAAAAAAAAAATATATATATATATATATATATATATATATATATATATATATATATATATTTATTTTTTCATTCATACTTTCCTCTTCTCTGCAGGATTGCTCTCCCTCTATCAGTCTTAGTTGTCATCAGCATTATATGAATTATTCTGCCCTAGAAATGATGTGATGTGAAGCAGTCATCCAGATGTAATTTTGATCTAAACAAAGGCCTTTCCTTCTAACAGTGTGCTTTAGTTCCCTTCATTATGATATCAGTCTGCTTTTCCCTTTCTTTATCCTTCATGTTTCTCTCTTCATTGACTTGGATCACCATTTCTCAAGTAGTAAGGCCAGCCTTGCTGGGGAGGCCTGGGCCTGTTTCACAGGAGTCTCAAGCAAGCCTAAAAATGCTATGTCCCAAAAATGTTAATTATTCAGCATTTATTTTATATAGCATCAGGCTCAATATATGATGTTGATGACACTGATTATAGTCCGTGTACATGTAAGGGTAAATCAAAGATGCAAGAATAATCACACCAAACATTGATTATACTAATTGTGTTGCATTATGTATGTGTTTTTATATCCCCCTGTCTCCAGGGATCTTGGAATGATGACTCTACTGCTTGTAGCCAGTCAGCCCCAGCACTTCATGGAGGAAAGAATGGGGCCACCCTGGAGTAGGTGATCCCTACAAGTGTTCACGTCTGCTTGGTAAGCTCTATCAGCCCATCCGTTTCTCAGTGGCTAGAGTCAGCTGTTAGGGAATGGATCATCTAGCTGTGCCCTCAGAGCAACCCATCCCTAGGCTGTCTACTCACCATTGCTGACTGGTCGGGGAGGAGATGCATGTGTTCACACACACACACACACACACACACACACACACACACACACACACACACACACACACACACACACACACACACACACACACACACTTCTTATTCCCCAATTTAGTAGGGAAGTGTGGTCACTACAGGTGGGCAATAAAGCCAGCCAATGCAATGGGCCAAGCACCCTCCACCCCACTGATGAGCAAGCTGGCATCAGACATTCAAAATAATCCTCCATTCTCAAGTCCCTCAGATGTTCATGCTGCTAATGAAATATACAGGTCATCTGGCCTGTAATTAAGCTTCATGTGTGTGTGTGTGAGTGCATGTGTAATATAATTTGTTTAAAAGCAGTTACCACGGGTAAGGAGCAGTAGAAGACATTGTGGTTCACAAAGAGAGTTGTGCATAAGGGACCTGAAGTGCAAGACCAAAGACTTACGTACGTAAGTGATCAGTGTGAAGTTCTAGTTTGGGTGTGGATTGTGAAAGTCCATACCCAGGACAGCAGTGTATATCCTCTTTGGGTTCTTAGGGCCAGGTTTAGGGTTACCATCTATCCCACTTTACAAGGGACTGTCCCTCTTTGGACAGTTGTGTCCTGCAAAACAATAAAAAAAAAATGGCAAATGTGCTGAGATTTTAGGACAAAAATATTTCCTAAGTTTGCTTTAATAGTTGTATAAAACAGTAATATGAAATAGCATAAACAACTCAAATGTTACAAGAATAAGCTTTTATTTTTGGCAAAAAAGTGAAGTTTTATCCTTTGTACTGGTCATGGGTATGTTTTGTCCTGCAAAATCTGACATTTCTACAAAAAATGTCCCACTTTGAGCATTTGAAAAGTTGTGCATTTGCTGAAGCGGTTATTGAATAAGATTTGTGTGCATTTTTTCTTTTTGTTACAGTAATCCATTGGACACCAGTGCTGTGACTTGAGAGTCAATCTTTCTAGCAGCCATCAGACTTATTTATGGCAGTGGAAGTGATCCAAGAATTGAAGCCACGCTGGAAATCTGAGCCATAGCTGAAGCCACTGCCTTGTGCAGGCTCCATTTGAGCCATATTACAGGGATGCTGGCTGCTTAGTATTAAATGCTACATCTTCTTTGTCGAGTAAAATCAGTTGACATTAGGCTATAACATAATTAAAATATTACTGGGCCCCATAGAGCTAGTGTTATTGATTTTATTCAAGCATATATCTACAACATCACCTTTGGTAAAGTGGTATATTATCTTGAGTTCTAATTATGTTTCCTTCCTTTTTGTTATTTTAAACTGTTGTTAAATCTTTCAGCTAGTCTAGTGAATGTATCTTTTCTGCACCTTCTATAAGTAAATCACATTCCTGAGTTTGAATTTTCATTTTTCGATGAAACTCTAATGATCTATTTTCTTTCTTGTCATCTCGTGAAGTACTTGCATAATAATTCATGTTTTAGCAGTTATTCTCAGTTTAACTTTAAATTTTTGCATTTGTGCTTTAGCTAGAGAGCATATTTAGCAACAATCATGGAGTTTCACATTGGGCATGCTCACATGCTCAGTAGTGCACCAAGTAGCACATAACACAACTGACAGAAGTCAACACATGCTAAGTAGTACACCAAGTAATACAGAGTGCAGCATTCCAAAAGTTCAGCACATGCTCAGTAATGCATATGCACCACCAGGGACCAACTATTTCAGTAGTGAGCATATCAGGTACGTGGCATGTAGAAGAGATTAACTCATTACAGCCGAGTGTGCCTCCTGGTGTTTCTGCAGTTACCTCCTACTGCGCCTGTAGGCATCAAATATTGCTTGCTCATATTTGCATTAATAATTCCAAAACCATGCTACATACAAGGTTGTTGTTGTTTGGCTTTTGGCTTTTTCCTGGTAAGGGGTCGCCACAATGGAACTCCGGTCTGCTAATGATTGGCAGTAGATTTTTACAAAACACCGAAGTGCCAGCTCGATGCCCAATCTTCAACGAAGGCACGCCCATTTACGCACGCATGTCTTTCAAATGCTACTCAACCGCAGGGAGGACCAAAATATTTTATTTTGAAGCATACATGATGGCAAACAATTGTATTTATATTTGACCTCTGTCAATGAGTATTTGTTAGACCTCTAAGGTGATATCGTCATTTTTAAAGGCTCAAACCACACCCAGTGGGAGTTAAAGGTACACACTCAAAAGAGCTGTACTGGAGGGAATGAGTTAAGTAAACATTTCCACCTTCGCTATAAATTAGCATGCTTTGGCTGCTGAGTAGTTTCCTGTACTGGAGAAATTAGTTTCCACCCTTAAACATGAATGACCATGCTCTATATGGCTGAAACCAGACCTTCAGGCCAAAGGGATGAAAGTGATCTTGCCATGGAAGTAGAGAAGATGGGGAGTGAAGTTCTCCATGGTCCCATGGATAACAGCTCTTTCAGCTGTCTTTATAATGAATTCAAGGTCTTAGTATAGCAGCTGTATTACTCCAGTAGCATTAGCAGGAGGCTAGTGTTTAGCAAACATGTGAGAGAGAAAGAGCCAGAAAAAAAATGCATTGCTGCCTGCAAAGAACAATAATAACACAGGCATGTCATGTGTGTTTCATCATACTAAGAAGACTGTAGAATGGCTAGTAAAGGGATTAAAGGTTGTTATTATTGACCATTAACAGTAGGAATAGTGTTAAGTTATTTTGCTTACATTTTCTTAGTAACAATGCTTTTGAAATTGTTTATTTTATCAGCTACAGTTGAGGTACTGGGATTACTGCTTGTATAAAAATACTAGATAAGCAAATGTACTAACTTGTGCTACGTTTTAAAAGCAAGGGAGTTGTGTCTTAGTACTCCTTCACTTCATGTTTCAGTGTCACCATTTCTTTATTGTAGTAGTTCATGACTGTGACATCCCTAATTTATACACTTCTGTTCCACAAGAGTTTGTGCTGCATTCTCTGCACTGCAGTACTTTTTTAAATCACCCCCAGGTATTTCACAGTCTTACTGTATTAAATGTGGAAGATAAATGTAGTTGATGCTCAACATATATTTTATTTATCAAATGTTTTATCAGATTGTAATCTTAGAAATGTGATTCAGGATGCTTAACATAATACAGTATCAGGTAAAAGACATCCATCACCTTACCACATATACTCTTATATAAAGTACTTTTTTCAAAGATTGACGATTGCAGCATCTTCCTTAAATATATCTTTTAAAAGAACAAAGTATGAATTTCATACTGTGCTTGCAATCTTTTATTTCTTAAATCATGTCATACTAATATTTCAACTCCCTTACTTTTCATTTTTGCATTCCTTTGCATTTTAATAATAGATGACTAAATATTAAAAATTCAGCACTTGCACACTGTAAATTTAAAATAAATACAATGAAAACAAATCTTAAAAGGGCATTATGTTGTCAAAAACTCTTGCATTTAGGAGGATTGAAAGTATATAGCTTAGTATCTTATTTTCTCAAAAACTATATTTTGCATCAGTGTGGTCAGTGATTATAACTATTGCGAATGTACAGTCCGCACATGCATGGTGGGTGTATGAGAATGCTGTCTGGGTGTTCCACACATATACAGTGGGTATATGAGCATGTTATCTGGGTGTTGTGCAGATGCACAGTGGTCTATGAGCATGTTATCTGGGTGTTCCATGTATCCACAGCTGGTGTATCAGCATGCCATTTATGTGTTCCACACAAACACATTGGGTATATGAACATGCTGTCTGGGTGCTGCACACATATGCAGTGGTGTATGAGCATGCTATCTGGGCATTCCATATATCCACAGTGGGTGTATCAGCATGTCATCTAGGTGTTCCACACATATATTCAGTGGTGTATGATAATGCTATATGGGTGTTCCACATATCCACAGTAGATGTACCAACATGCTATCTGGGTGTTCCATCCATCAACATTGGGTGTACCAGCATGCCATCTGTGTGTTCCACATATGCCCAGTGGGTATATGAGCATGCCATCTGGGTGTTTCACATATGCACAGTGGGTGTATGAGCATGTCATCTGGGTTTTGAACATATGCACAGTGGGTTCATGAGCATGCCATCTGGGTTTTGAACATATGCACAGTGGATTCATGAGCATGCCATCTGGGTGTTTCACACATGAATAGCGGGAACATGAGCATACACTCTTGGTGTTCAACCCATGCAGAATGGGTGTATGTACATGACATCTTTGTGTTCCAAAGAAGCACAGGGATATATGAGCTAGTCCTTTATGTATTACACATATGCACAGTGGGTGTATGCACATGCCATCTAGGTGTTATACACATGCACAGAGAGTGTATGAGCATGCCACCTGGGTGTTCCACACATGTACACTAGGTGTATGAGCATGCAATCTGGGTGTTCCATGCACACACAGTAGGTGTATGACCATACCAAATGAGCATTTCACACGTGCAGTAGGTGTATCAGCATGTCATCTTGGTGTTATACACATCTATAGTGATTGTATGAGCATGCCATCTGGGTGTGATACACATGCACAGAGGGTGTATGATCATACCTGTTAAGTGTTCCACACATGTGCAGTGAGTGTATGAGCATGCCATCTGGGAGTTATTCACATGCCCAGTGAGTGCATGAGTATCCCACCTGGGTGTTCCATACATATACTGTGAGTGTATGAGCTTATCGTCTGGGTGTTATACACATGTGCAGTGAGTGTATGCTGGTGTTATGGTCATCAGAAAGGGTATTTTTAACTGTAGAATCTTACTTGATATATTTTCTACTCTTACCAATGTATAACTGACATTGTCTTTTTACCTATGTTCTATATCTTCTTTTACCTGGAGTGTTTTATTAATTTCTTGTTATATTACTATGCTCAGCATACATGATGTAACCTGTTTTGCGTATTATGCTGGATGTACTGTATTTGTATAACGTGATGCTGGAGCTTTTCTCCCTGGGCCTCCGCTGAAAATGGACCTGGTCCAGTCAGAATTTCCCGGTTGCCAAATGTAAAATAAATAAATAAAATAATAAATGTCCAGTGAGTGTATGAGCATGCCATCTCGGTGTTACACACATGTACAGTGAGTGTATGAATATGACATCTGGCTGTTATACACATGTATAGTGAGTGTATATGCATGCCATCTGGGTGTTATACATGTGTACAGTGAGTGTATGAGTGTGCTGTCTGGGTGTTTCACTCATGCACAGTGGGTTTATGACCATGCCAATGTGCACTAGGTGTATCAGCATGCCATCTGGGTGTTATACACATGTACAGTGCATATAAGTGCATGTTATCTGTGTGTTCCACATATTCACAGTGGATGTATGAGCATGCCATCTGGGTGTTTCACACATATGCATCCGGTATATGAGCATGCCAGCTGGGTGTTCCACACATGCACAGTGGGTGTAGGAGATTGCCATCTGGGTGCTCCACACATACACAGTGGTATACGAGCATGCCAGCTGAGTGTTCCACAAATATACATTGGGTAGATGAGCATGCCAGCTGGGTGTTTCACACATGCACAGTGTGTATTTCAGCATGCCAGCTGGGTGTTCCACACATGCACAGTGGATATATGGGCATGCCAGTTGGGTATTCCATACATACACAGTGGGCATATGAGCATGCCTGTTGGGTATTCCACCCATAAGCCTTGGGCATATTAGCATGCCATCTGGGTGTCCTACACATACACATTGGGTATATGAGCATGCTCGTGTCAGGTAAAAGATATCCATCAGCTTAGCACATATTGTCTTATATAAAGTACTTTTTTTCAAAGATTGACATATGCAGCATCTTCCTTAAATATATCTTTTAAAAGAACAATGTATGTATTTCATACTGTGTTTGCAATCTTTTATTTCTTAAATCATGTCATACTAATATTTGAACTCCCTTACTTTTCATTTTTGCATTCCTTTGCATTTTAATAATAGATGACTAAATATTAACAATTTAGCACTTACACACTGTAAATTTAAAACAAATAAAATGAAAAAAAATCTTAAAAAGGCATTCTATTGACATAAACTCTTGCTTTCAGGAGAACTGAAAGTATATAGTTTAGTGTCTTATTTTCTCAAAAACTATATTTTGCATCAGTGTGGCCATTGATTATAACTATTGTGAATGTACAGTCCACACATGCATGGTGGGTGTATGAGCATGTCATCTAGGTATTCCACACATACACAGTAGGTGCATGAGCATGCTGTCTGGGTGTTCCACACACATATACAGTGGGTGCATAAGCATGCTGTCTGGGTGTTCCACACATTTACAGTGGGTGTATGAGCATGTTGTCTGGGTATTCCACACATATACAGTAGGTGTATGAGCATGCTGTCTGAGTGTTCCACACATATACAGTGGTGTATGAGCATGTTATATGGGTGTTGTGCAGATACACAGTGGTGTATGAGCATGTTATCTGGGTGTTCCATGTATCCAGAGTTGGTGTATCAGCATGCCATTTATGTATTCTACACAAACACATTGGGTGTATGAACATGCTGTCTGGGTGCTGCACACATATGCAGTGGTGTATGAGCATGCTATATGGGTATTCCATAGATCCATGGTGGGTGGATCAGTATATCATCTAGGTTTTCCATACATATATTCAGTGGTGTATGAGAATGTTATCTGTGTATTCCACATATCCACAGCGGGTGTACCAGCATGCCATCTGGGTGTTCCACATATGCCGAGTGGATGCATGAGCATACCAATTGGGTGTTTCACTCAAGCATAGTGGGTTTATGAGCATGGCATACAGGTGTTGCACACATATGTAGTGTGTGTATGTGCATCCCAACTGGGTGTTCTGCACATGCAGAGTGGTTGCATGAAAATACCATCTAGTTGTTTTACACTTGCATAGTAGGTGTATGAGAATGACATCTGGATGCATAGTGGGCACATGAACATGCCATCTGGGTGTTTTACCCATGCAGAATGGGTGTATGTACATGACATCTGTGTGTTCCAAAGAAGCACAGGAGCATATGAACTTGTTATCTGTGTATTACACACATGTGCAGTTGGTGTATGAACATGCCATCTGGATGTTCCATATATACACAGTGTGTGCATAAGCATGCCAGATGGGTGTTCCACGCATACTCAGTAGGTGTATCAGTATGCCATCTGGGTGTTATACACATGTACAGTGAGTGTATGAACATGCCATTTAGCTGTGATACACATGCAAAGAGAGTGTATGAACATGTCATCTGGGTGTTCTACACATGCACAGTGAGTATATGAGCATACCTGCTGGGTGTTCCACCCATGTGCAGTGGGTGTATGAGCATGCCATCTTGGTGTTCCACACATACATAGTGAGTATATGAGCTTACCATATGGGTATTATGCACACTGAGTGTATACACATGGCATCTGCATGTTCCACCCATGCACAGTAGGCACAGGAGCATGCAAGCTGGGTGTTCCCATACATGTGCAATAGGTGTATGAGCATGAGACCTGGGTTTTATACACATGTATGGTGGCTATATGAACATGTCATCTGGGTGTTCCACTCATGCACATTGGGTGTATGGGCATGCCTGCTGGGTGTTTCCCATATGTAGAGTTGGTGTATGAGCATGCCATCTGGGTGTTATACACATGTGTAGAGAGTATATTAGCATGGCATCTTGGGGTTGTACACAAGCCGAGTGGTTGTATGAAAATGCCATCTGGTTGTTTTGCACTTGCACAGTAGGTGTATGAGAATGCCATCTGAGTATTTCACACATGAATAGCAGGCACGTGAGCATGCAGTCTTGGTGTTCAACCTATGCAAAATGGGTGTATATACAGGACATCTGCATCCTCCAAAGAAGCACAGGGATATATAAGCTAGTCATTTATGTGTTACACATGTGCACAGTGGGTTTATGCACATGCTATCTAGGTGTTGTACACATGCACACAGAGTGTATGAGCATGCCATCTGGGTGTTCCACACATGTACAGTAGGTGTATGAGCATGGTATATGTGTGTTATACACATGCACAGTGAGTGTATGCACATACTATCTGGGTGTTCCATGCATATGCACTGGGTGTATGACCATGCCAGATGGGTGTTCCACACGTGCAGTAGGTGTATCAACATGCCATCTGAGTGTGAAACACATGCACAGAGCGTGTATGAGCATGGTATCTGGGTGTTCCACTCATGCACAGTCGGTGTATGAGCATACCTGTTGGGTGTTCCACACCTGCATAGTGGGTATATGAGCATGTCTTCTTGGTATTATACACATGTACTCTGAGTGGATGAGCAATCCATCTTGCTATTATAACACATGTACAGTGAGTGTATGAGCATACATTGAGTGTATGAGCATACCATCTGGGTGTTCTACACATATACAGACGTGCATGAGCATATTTGGGTGTTCCACATATACATAACAGGTGCATAACCATGTTATCTGGATGTTCCATGTGTACACAGTAGGTGTAGGAGCATCCCAGCTAGGTGTTCCTACATATGTGCAGTACGTGTATGAGCATGCCATTTGAGTGTTATACACATGCAGACAGAGTGTATGAGCATGCCAGCTGGGTGTTCTACACATACACATTGGGTATATGAGTATGCTAGTATCAGGTAAGAGACATCCATCAACTTAGCACAGATTGTCTTCTATAAAGTACTTTACAAGGTATGTATTTCATACTGTGTTTGCAATCTTTTATTTCTTAAATCATGTCATGCTCATATTTTAACTCCTTTACTTTTCATTTGTACATTAATTTGCATTTTAATAATAGATGACTAAATGTTAACAATTTAGCACTTACACACTGTAAATTTAAAATAAATGAAAAACATATCTTAAAAAGGCATTCCATTGCCACACTCTTGCTTCCAGGAGAACTGAAAGTATATAGCTTAGTATCTTATTTTCTCAAAAACTATATTTTGCATCAGTGTGGCCAGTGATTATAACTATTGCGAATGTGCAGTTTGCACATACATAGTGGGTAAATGTACAGTCCGCACATGCATAGTGGGTATATGAGCATGCCATCTAGGTGTTCCACACATACACAGCTGGTGTATGAGCATGCTGTCTGGGTGTTCCACACATGTACAGTGGGTGTATGAGCATGCTGTCTGGGTGTTCCACACATATACAGTTGGTGTATGAACATGTTATCTGGGTGTTCCATGTATCCACAGTTGGTGCATCAGCATGCCATTTAAGTGTTCCACACATACATTTTTTGATGTATGAATATGCTATCTGGCTGTTGCACACTTATACAGTGGTGTATGAGCATGCTGTCTGGGCATTACATATATCCACAGTGGGCACACCAGCATATCATGTAACTGTTCCACACATATATACAGTGATGTATAAGAATGCTGTCTAGGAGTTCCACATATCCACAGTGGATGTACCAGTATGCCATATGGGTGTTCCACATATGCACAGTTGGTATATGAGCATGCCATCTCGGTGTTCCACATATAGGCAGTGGGTGTAAAAGCATGCCATCTGAATGGTCCACACATGGACAGTGGGTGTATGAGCATGCCAGCTGGGTGGACCACATATAGACAGTGGGGGTATGAGTATACCATCTGGGTGTTTCATACAAACATAGTGGCTTTATGAGCACACCATATGGGTGTTGCACACATATGTTGTAGGTGTATGTGCATCCCAACTGGGTGTTCTACACATGCAGAGTGGTTATATGAAAATACCATCTGGTTATTTTACACTTGCATAGTAGGTGTATGAGAATGTCATCTGTGTGTTTCACACATGCACAATGGGTACATGAACATGCCATCTGGGTGTTCCACCCATGCAAATGGGTGTATGTACATGACATCTGGGTGTTCCAAAGAGCATATGAGCTTATCATCTGTGTGTTCCACACATGCTCATTTGGTGCATGAGCATGCCATCTAGGTGCTCTATACATACACAGTGGGTGCATAAGCATGCCAGATGGGTGCTCCACACATGTGTAATAACTGTATCAGTATGCCATCTGGGTGTTATACACATGTACAGTGAGTGTATGAGCATGCCATTTTGGTTTGATACATATGAATAGAGATTATATGAATATGCCATCTGGGTGTTCCATGCATACACAGTGGATGTATGAGGATACCTGTTTGGTGTTCCTCATTTGCAGTAGGTTTATCAGTATGCCATCTGGGTGTTATACACATGCACAGTGAGTGTATGAGCATGCCATTTAGGTGTGATACACATGCACAGAGAGTGTATGAGCATGTCATCTGGGTGTTCAGCTCATGAACAATGGGTGTATAAGCATACCTGCTGTGTGTTCTTCACATGTGCAGTGGGTGTATGAACATGCCATCTTGGTGTTCCACACATACATAGCGAGTGTATAAGCATATCATCTGGGTGTTAGTCACAGTCATATTGGGTGCATGCACATGACATATGGGTGTTTCACACATGCACAGTGGGCACAGAATAATGCAAGCTAGGTGTTCCCACACATGTTCAGTATGTGTATGAGCATGCCATCTGGGTGTTATACACATGTACGGTGACTGTATGAACATGCCATCTGGATGTCCCATTCATGCACAGCGGGTGTATGGGCATGCCATGTGGGTGTTCCACACATACACAGTGAGTATATGATCTTACCATTTGGGTGTTATACAAGTACACAGTGGTTGTATGAGCATGCCCTGTCAGTATTATATGCATGTAGAGTGAGTGTATGAGCATGCCATCTTGGTGTTAAATGCATGTACAGTGAGTGTATTAGCATGGCGTCTGGGTGTTATGCACATGTACAGTGAATGTATGAGCATACCATTTTGGAGTTATATACATGTAGAGTGAGTGTAGAAGCATGCCATCTGGGTGTTATGCATATGTACAATAAGTGCATGAGTATACCATCTGGTTGTTCAACTCAGGCAGAGTGGGTGTATGACTATGCCATCTAGGTGTTCTACACATGTACAGTGGGTATATGAGCATGTTATCTGTGTGTTCCACATATCCACAGTGGGTGTATGAGCATGCTATCTGAGTATTCTACACATAGCAACAAAATCCAAATAGTAGAAACACTTGCTTTATTGCACAAAGAACAAAGCTTAAAGGAAAATACCCTTCATCAGTATTCATTATACAATTAAAAATCAGGCATTATATACTCTAATAAAATAAGACACACGACACAGCCAGCCAAAGAATTTATTATTTATTTAATTGTTATTTTAGTTTCACACACACACACACACACACACACACACACACACACACACACACACACACACACACACACACACACACACATATATATATATATATATATATATATATATATATATATGTTTTTATTTGTTATTTCAAGTTTGTCTGTTTTATGTATATGTTTATATTACTTTAAGTTGAATTTGAGAGCTTTTGCTCTAATTAATTGTTTGTTTTCAATGGCTGGCTGTGTCATGTGTCTTAGTTTATTTTTTCTACACATACACAGTGAGCATATATGCATGCCAGCAAGATGTTCCATACATGCACAGTGGGTGTAGGATCTTGCCATCTGAGTGTTTTGCACACACACACAGTGAATGTATCAGTATGCCCTCTGTGTGCTCCACACATACACAGTGGAATATTAGCATGCCAGCTGGGTGTTCCACACATACACTGTGGTTATATGGGTATGCCAGCTGGGTGTTCCATGCATACACAGTGGGTATATGATCATGCCATCTGGGTGTCCACACATACACATTGGGTATATGAGCATGCCAGCTCGGTGTTCCATACATGCACAGTGGGTGTATGAGTATGCTGATTGGGTGATCTCTATGTGCAGAAGATGCTCATAAGTAAAAGATGCACTGAATAAGTAATACTGTTGGTGCAAGAACAGGTCTCTGTGGAAATCTGTGTGAGGACTAGGAACATACTGTCAAGTAATCAGATCAGTTGCATATGGAATAGAAGGTGTTTGATCTAACTTTATTGAGTAGGCTGGCATGTGACACCTCTTTTCATAAAATTAGTGCTGTTCTGTCATATGACCTCTAGGATGCTACAGAGTGACTCACAGCATTAGCATTATGGCTGGTGACTATAACTCTATTAAAATATAACCTGAAAGACATAAAAAAGTCCTTATTCTGGTCTAGGGAATGTAGAAAAAGAACCATTAATCATATAGAATGAGATATGCACTAATTATAGATCACAAGTCAGTTCTAACTGTTCATATCACATTACATGGAGCATCCATGCTAAGTACAGACAGATTACATTGTTGGTCCTTGTTTGTAGGGGCTGCTTGCATGACACTAAATACAAAGACATACGAAAACATAATAATGGTAATGGAGTGATTTGGCCAATATATTAAAAGCTAGTGGAAGCAGTAACTGCACAATGTCTGATGGCTACTTATTTTATTTTTATTTATTTTTACATCTGTTAACAAAGTAAATACCATACCTCTAAACTATCCAAACTTAACATATTGTATCCGATTTTGTTTCATATTTTTGTCCTGTTTCTTTTAAAAATGTGATTTTCTGGTAAATCACTGATGATCAGTCAGTAATTCCAGACCTTAAAGTTTCATACTTCTTGTTAGTCAGAAAATGCTGATGCAAAACCAATTGTTCTATTGACATATTAACTGAATTGGAGTAATATTTAAAGTAATATTTAAATATTTTCCTGGATTTGGGCCTTTGCTCCAATTATTGTTGGCTTTGACCATATTTTTTGAGCAACAAAATTGAACTGTATGATAAATATATATAATATCCCAATTACTTACACCAGATTCCCACCAAGATATAGAAAGAAACATATTAATTCCAAAAATCGAATATGATCTTCCATTGGTAACTTTCCATTGAAGCATAAATACACAAAAAAAGGCAAGCAGCAATTAATAAAAATCTGCAAAGTTGTGCTTCTTGTTGACCAGAGAACCCATCATTGCCAACTCTTACCCAAGGCAAAATTGCTACTAGTGAATGAAAGAACAAGACCTCCATGATCCATAAAATCATCACGTTGAGCTATTGCCCCATGCAAATAGCATGTCAGACACCACAGCAGTGTACTCATGGATATAAATAAAGACACCCGTTCTCTATTTAGACCCAGAGTTAATATGGCTAGGGAAGAAAGGTTGCACCAGCCATGTAGAACCAACTTGAAGCAGAAATGAGACAGGACGATATTTTATCCATGTGCAAAAGCAAGGAGAAAGAGCTCATTCTTAAGGAATGCATGTGTGTCTGCTATAATGAAAAGAGTTAAACACTCAAAGGAAATGCCTTCTAGCAAATTGCCCCACTATGGAGTCTGTATACAGTATTCATGCTGTGACCATTTCTGCCTTCCTCAGTATGCATTATATGTTCTTGCTGTTTTGACATCAAGATTTATTAGATGCCTATTGTGCTATTTTTGACAACTGTGATGTTCATAAATGCTTTTTTTATTGGGAACTGTAAAGCTCAAAATATTTACCACTGCACACTTTAAACCTACTATTGAATGAAGATGTGGCTGCATTCAAAATATTGTTTGCAAATCTGCAGTTGTCTTACTCAGTCTGCATTGAAAGATGTAAATATTTTGTCAATGTAAAATATTTGTAAATGTGCATTTTATTGTCTTTTTGTATTTGCATTATAAATGGTTTACTTTTCTAACTCATGTGATATCTATGAATATTTGATGTACTAAAATGTTACCCTTATGGGTACAGTTATCAAATTGCAGTAAATAAATAAATAAATATTAGTGAATATTAGTAGAGACAGAGTAAAGTATACTATTATGTTAGGGAGGGAGGAAAAAGGGATGGTAAGAGGAGGAGAAGCAAGCTAAATATTAGAAAATATAGTAGCGCGGGATTAAAGTGATAATAAAGAAGCAGTTGGTGCTGAAGGTTAAGGCTGTGAGCTATGGTATGGGGTTTGTTTCCCTCTTTCTCATTGACCTATTGTGTGGACCGTGAGCAGGTCACTTAACCAGACACTGTTCCTGGGTCACCCCTGAAAAGGGACTGTGTGTCCAGTGGGTCTACCTGGTTAACAAATGGGTGTTATTATTATATACTACCCAGTTGTATACACTGACTTGAAGGCTAGCTTGGGCCAAAGGTGTAAGACTGAGGGATGTTATGGTTACCAGGTTTGACATAATAGTTGTACTGTACACTTTGTTTTATGTGCATTTTAAGAAATATGTAAATTCTTGTGGGGAAGAGGTGGATAGATATAATTTTATAGGAAATGATGTTCCAGATCGATAGGATCATTTTTGCAAAGGACACTTCTGCTGTAGCAATTGTTTATAGATAAATAGTCAGTAGGATATTACCACATGAATTAAAGAAGTATGCTGAACTCCCAAATAGAAGTTTTTTTAATGTGGTAGTAGAGATCATTAATTAGTTTATATGTGAGAGAATTAAGAAATAAGGCTGCTCTCAGTTTTATTGGAATTCAATTGGATTTTGTGATTTCTAGGAAGTGATCCCCACTGTAAAGCTAAGGTGCAATGATTCTAAGAATTTTATTTTTCATCCTTTGCAGGCCAGACAAGTTCTGTACAGACTGTTGAGTAATGATAGAGAGTGAATACTCTGACCTAGGAAGTAAGACATTTACAGTGACAGCCCGTCTGACCTCTTTGGTGAGCAGGTCTGAACGTTTGAAATTTGAGCTGGGTGAGGACTTCTGTTAATGTTCCCCAAGATGTCAAAGGAATGTAAGTGTTTCGCTATGCTTTATACCTAGGTATTTTAGATGGTTTGTGGCATGGAGTGGATTGTTTTGTGTTGTTTAATTATTAGGGGGCTAGTCTGTGTAAGTCTAACTGTTGTCTGTTAGTATGGAGTGATAGATTATTAGTTTGCAATCAGTTTTAAACATGTTCAGCAGTATTGAGCTCAAGTCTGAAGGCTGATACTCTAATGATAACTATATCATCACCACAGAAAAAGTCATTTGGATTGAGAAGGTCCCTGGGTGGGATTATTTATAAAAACGATGGAGCCTTGTACAATGCCAGTAGATGCAGAGGAAATAGTCATGGAAGAATCATTATGAACAATGGAGAAACTTTTCAATGAAGATAGTTGGCGAACAAAGAGTATACCTTATCAGAGAATCTATAGCTTGAGTTTGACAGTAAATATATGATAGACTACATATCAATTGTTCCATTAAGTTTACAATTTTACATACTGGACTGTATGGTATTTGCAAGAGCAATGCTGTTAGCTATATAGACCATTGATGGGTGAAGTATATATTTTATCATAGATTAAGGTTAGAAATAGGATCTGTTACATACAGTTTGTTTTCTGTGAAGAATGCTACTGTGAAAAGTGAAGCCATGAATGTCCCAGTAGCACCAGACAAATGATTGAATTAAAAGGAATACCCTGAAACACATCTGTGTAGTACCATGATTTTGCTGATACAGAAGGACATATATTTGTGCATTAAAGAACCTGATTATGTGTTTAGAGAATGGTAAACACAGACAAGATAAATTTCAGACTGTACAACATGGTACTGACAGTGAAAATGGAATCCCTTGTTCAATTTTTTTTTTTTTTTTTTTTTGTGCTGGTCTAGCAAAGTGATAGAAAGTGAATACATAACTAAAAGCTACACTGGGATTGAAAGTTACCTAATATTGTAATTTCCTTGCTTAAACATCTGTTGATGGATGATGTCATGGTAGGACTAATATGGAGATACATCCATAGAGTTTAACGGATATATCTTCAAAAGTGTGGGATATTTCTCTTAAAAGTCTACAGGCATATGACAACAGTAACGCTATCCTGACATCAAGGATTTTGTAAATTTTTTTAGCTTGTGGTTTAAGAAAAAGTTTACAAAGTTTTTTTGTATTAAACAATGGCCTAAGTATATTAGAAGTGACAGGAGGGAAATGCATCATGGCACACATTTCATTGTATGCTATGGTGCATATACAAAGTGTTTCAAAACACTTTGATACTGATGTTTCTAAAATAGCATTTTCTTGTTAGCTGTCTGTGATATGCACTTGACAGTGGTACATTAATTCCCTTAGAGCTGTCTACTAGCAGAGTATCAAACAGTGCTTAGAATTGTGCTGACATATTCCATCCACTGACTGATTATCTTCTGTAAAAGAGGGTAGAACCCAACCTAGACCATTAACTAGGACTGTTCGACTTATATTAAGTCATTTCCTATGGGCCTTACACTAATACACTATTGGCTAATGTGTTTCAGTGTGGATGATTTGTCTGAACTAGCAGCTTCTCCATTTCAACTTCCAAAGCTTTTTCTGAGACAAATCTATATTTTAGATATACAAAACTAAAAGTATGTTGTGTCAAACAGGTATTTGACCCCAAACTTCATGGAAGTGCAAATCTTTAGTATAAGCGGACAATGCAAGTGTGTGCAATGGAGATCAGGGTGTCCCAGTATAGTGCCTTCCTGATAGCTGTGGAGGGCTTTTTTATAAGCTTTATGTGCGTGCCTGTATTTTCCTGTCTACAGTTTTTGCAGTTACATTTCTTCCCTTTAATAGAAGAAATTAAATGCTCTTCAGGAAGGATCTCTGCATTACTTACTGTAATGAAAATAGCATAGGAAACATGATTTCGGCCTTAGTAATCTTGATTCAATAGTTTTATAATGACATTGCATGGCTCAAAAGAGTCTTGACTTAAACACAGAGGCATTGTTCTCCATTCTGTGATCACTTCATATCAATTCAGAGAACAGAAAGTAAAACCAATGGAGTACCTTCTACTGATTAGAAATTAATTGTTCTATGGGCTTCAGTCTGTATAATTCAGCCTGAGTGATAATGAAGCAGAGCTGGTTGGTTTATGAGTGTATTTTGGGAAACTCATTAAATATCAGAATTAGAGTAGTTATACACATGACCTCCAGAAAACCCTGATGTAGCTAACAATGTTACCCTTAGTATGCTACCTTATATTTAGTGCCAACATATAGTCCTCATGTAGTGGTTTGCATCTACAGAGCACATTACGTGAATATTGATTTACCAGAAAATCCCAGCACCAGCATAAACTAAAACTTATAAACTTTTATATTTAATATGACTTATATTTTATTATATTATACATAACTCATGTATTCATTGTTTTTTCAAGATGGCAATCTATTTTTTTAAATCTTTCTACATCATTTGATTTAGGAACCCTCTCCTGTAAAACCAGGTGTGCTAGAAAATTTTTTTTTGTATATGCACCTTTAAAAATTTGATATAAGTGGCTTTTTGGCATAAAATGTTTAAATTGAATGAGCATTTGTACACCTATGTGTTCTGAAAAAGTCCAGAGTGAAGAGTTATAACTTACTTTAACTTGGGATTTATGGTTTTTGTGTTTTTACGCCAATAAACTTGTTGTTAGTTGTCCTGTTTAGGAGTTATTGAGACTGCCTTCCACACATCAGTTTTATTTTTTTTTGCAGTGTTATTAAAACTTATAAACACCAAACTACAAAAAGGAACTCAGAAGCAGGTCAAACTCCTAAATAATGTGTTTATTGTACCAATCCTGAGATCTGTATTTTTTTCAGCTTTTGGTATCTGCATATTGATTTACACAGCTAGTTGTAGCTCCTTCTAGACCTTACAAATGGCTTAACACTCCCTACTTAAATTGATCTTTGCGAATTATACAGATCATTGTACTTGGTGACCACTACTTTCTGTCTGTTACATTTGTTGCTAATACGCATCATGTGGTGGGCATCATCTGTGCTGAATTAACAACTGAGGTTTTCTTGTGTTGTAAAGTGTTACTATATAGACTAACTGTGAAAACGTTCTGAATTCCTTAAAATTCTGTTTCCCGTTCAGTATAAATACTATCTATGCAAGTCTAAAAGGATTAAGGGCAAGCCTGCACTGTGGTCATTGCTTTGGCCAAGATAATCATTTGCCAAACACAAAGCAGGTTGTTTAGCAATACTAATTCAAAGATGACTCAACCATCAGAAACCACAGTAAGAGGCTGGCAAAACAAAAGCAGCCTTTATATAGTAAAGAAATTATCATTACCTGGGAACATCTGAGACTTCTGTAGAGAGGTGAACAAACTTGCTGGCAGATCCAAACAGAATAACATTTCTTCACTTCATCACTGCAGAAACTGGTAACTCCTCATGAAAATGGTGGCTGTATTACCAAACTATTTTGCTAAAATGCTCATGTTCACCCTTGAACCTACACTTAATACTCTGAGCAGAACAACGGAGACAGTCTTTATTTTTTCTGCTCACTTCAGTTTTCTGATGGTTTTTAGCTAAACTGAACCTATCTATGCCTAACAAAACTAAAATATTAAGTAGAAAGACCTGTAGGCTCTGATGACATCTGCCTTAATATTTTGTAAGCACAGCTGTCTGCCATTAGCCACGTCTTAGAGTGCCTCTGCACTCATTCACTCTACCTTCCCCCAACACCAGTGTATCTTACCCCTTCAGAACAGGCATAGTATAGCATCATCCTGATAGCTGTGGAGAGTTTTTTTGGAATGCTTTCCCCATTATCCCCCTTCAGTTTCTACTGGACAGTACATATGCTCATACCTCTGGACTAGTATAACTGGTCTCCTCCAATTACTACTCATCCTTACCTGTAAACCCTGCCCCTCCTCTGGTATAATTCAGGTGACAATAATGATGTCATGTCACACCAGGTGACAATGGTGATGTCATGCCACAACCCCCACTGACTCCTCAGAAATCAGGTTTGCCAACTGGACTTGAGCCACCTAATTTACAGTCAGGGCTCCATCCCTCTACACCATCTCCATAAACAAGTCTCTATCTGCACATTTATTTCACTATGTTGTGGAATTCTTGAGAGGTGGGTCATGTGACTGATGGCATTGGTGCATTTCATTTTGGTTCATTAGTTGCTTGGCACTGGTTGTCTTTGTGTTCTCTTCCCACATATCCTTAGCAGCCATAACAGGATAATTTTAATCCATACTGCTGAGTACATCATTTTGTCATGCTCCCATAAATATGGGAATTGCTGGACCAATTAATATGTGGGTACATAGTTTACAGCTAAAATCTTTATTTTATCTTCACTAATTTTATATCCTGAAAAGATTTGAAACTGTCTGAAGATGTTCCTCAACACTGAGATGTCCTTTTCTGGTTTCATCAGGTACAAAATAATAGTGTCCGCAAATAAATCCAACTTTTCTTGATTATCATACCAATTATATCCTTGAATTTCTGAGTCCTTTATTTTTTTTTTTTGCCAATAGCTCCAAATATAAAGCAAATAACAAAGGGGAAAAAAGACATACCTGCATGGTTTTTCTGTTCAGACCCATCTTGTCAGAAAGGAACCCTTCCTCTTTAATTTGTACTTCTGATCCTTCATATATCATCCTAATTGACCTTATTATTGTCTCAGGGAATGAAGATGCTTCCATTGTCCTACTCATAAAATCCCAGCTTACTGGGGGTGGCAGAGCCTAGATGGCCAACTGAGAGCAGTGAATTTTGAAAGCTCCATAAACTAGTATAATAATATAGGAACATTTTATTATTTTCAAGTTTAAAACATCAGAAATCTATAGATAAGCTCCTAAACTGCATAAATATAAATTTTGGTGGAGATACACAAAAATTTCCTGTCGAGTAACTTGGAGATATATTGAGTCACTGAATATGAACAACTCAAGAAATTCTCACCCAGATGCTGCTTTGAAAAAAGAACTGCAATCGATGACATCTACCTTACAAGAACTATCTTTGAAGATGGATGGCTTTAAAAATTACTTAGAAAATCTCAAATTAAATTCTCAAAAACAGACTGATACTCTTAAGGAACTATTACAGCAACACCATACAAAAATAACAAATATAGAGACGTCTCTAAATGACATTGAAGGGAGACTCAAAGAGGAAGAATTCCAAAAAGAATTTCTGCTTAAACAGAATACATGGCTGCTTAACAAAACAGATGACTTAGAAAACAGGGAAAGGAGAAACAACAAAAGGATCTTTGGTCTGCCTGAAAACATTGAAGGTGAAGACATTATTTCATTCGTAACAACATGGATTACTGAATTTTTAGACTTGAAAGAGGGACTTTCATTTGGTATTGAAAGGGCACAAAGAGCACTGAGGAAACCTGCTTCTAACTCAACAAATACTCCACCCAGATCCATAGTTATAAAGTTTCTTTCATTTCTGGACAAGAAACTAATATTAAAATCTGCTTGGAGAAAATCACCCTCAAAATACAATCAAAGCCTGATAAGGTTTGACAATGATTATTCTTCCAGAATACTAGAACAAAGGAAAAAATCTGGCCAGTAATAAAACTGTTGAAACAAAACAACATTAAAGCACAGCTGGCCTTTCCAGCCAAGATAAAAATACCTTTTGCCAATGAGATGAGAACCTTTAATGACTTAGAAGAAGCTACTATATTCATCAAAAGCAACAACATAGTGTCTGTCCCAGAAGAAATGGAATGGGTGGCCCCTACTCTTAAAAGAATAAAAGAAACAAATCCTTGGACTGATGTTAGAAAGAAGAAACAAAAAAACTGATTCCAAGATAGCTGTCCCAAAAAAAATAACTCTTACACATCTCTCAAAGTAACAGCTGATATGGTACATCACTTGTCATCTGTTTTTATTTAAAAAAAATGAGGGATTCTTAAACAACGGATAAACCGTAATGATTTATTCAGCATG
This sequence comes from Protopterus annectens, assembly GCF_019279795.1. Lineage (NCBI taxonomy): Eukaryota > Metazoa > Chordata > Ceratodontiformes > Protopteridae > Protopterus > Protopterus annectens. Next base: position 20,181,134 of record NC_056733.1, read on the forward strand.
TTCAAAGAGTCCAATAATTCTTCACAAACAAAGGTAGGTCAAGATGGGTTAGTATTATGTAATATATAAGCCAAACAAAGCAACATATAATACAAACATAGAAGTTTGTATTCCCCTGCTTGAACTCAATGAATACTTACCTTGTTCATTTTTTATTGATTTTACTTATAATAATTTAAGTAATTAAGTAACTAATTCATCAAGGTACCATTCATCAGAGTTCAGACTCAAGTGTAAGAAATTAACATCATATATAATAGCAGTAACAGTAGAGTGTTTTGAAAAAAAATGCTGTCATGGAGACTACTGCCTTCTTCGGTTCAAGCAGTGGTTCCCAAACTTTTTCGATTCTCGGCTCCCTTACTGAATCCACATTTTCCCAAGGTGCCTTCCTGTGAAATTCTAACAAGTATACCTTGCGAAATAGCTAATCATTTTTTTTTTAATTAAAAGGGTTAGGTACCAACTTTCAAATGCAAACTGAAGAACAGACAACCAAAATATATCACCAGAGTCCCCCCTGCAGCCATTCCAATGTCCCACTACCTGGCTATTTCGCCCCATTTAGCATAAACACTAATGTGTACATGCATACTGCTTTACTTCTCAATGATTATTTGGATTTTACTTTTACAGTTTATATAGCACAATGCACAAACACTAAGCTGTTATCAAGCAATAGTCTTCAACAATTTCATTGACTGAACACAATTTGCACTGCCCATCAGTCTTTAATACCACAGTACAATCAACATCAAGTTTTAAGAGAGCACATCTTTGATCTCAAAGTGCACACATTTGCACCACAAAACAGGCTTACAATCAGAAAACATGAAAAGCACTTCATGACAGCTCAGCATTAAAGAACAAATTTAATACCATTCAACAGTACTACAACTTCAGATAGCAGAAATCTCACTATTTAACAATCACACAACAGCAGGGTTTAATAGTAATGCAACTCTAAAACTGACAGAAGAATTAGCACCATGCAGTGACTATTATGAAGCAACCCCACTGTGACACAATATAATATGTTAATAATACATATTACAACACCCAAGCACAATTATATAACAAACACATTATGAGAATGGAATTAGAAAGACAAAACAGCGGACACCAGAAAGTCAAATCAACACAAAGCACGACTTTAAAAAAAAAAATACAAACTGCTCATTAAAACACCCCCCCAAATATGTTGCACAATTTATAACAAACCGTCCCATCCTACAGAGTACCTTTTACAGTTAAGCATAAAGATGGCTGCAGAGCAATGCCAAAACAAGCTAAAGTTAATTGAATTTACCATTTCATATAGAGTTAAGCTACAATTCTAAATGCTTCCCACAAAAAGTCACTTTAAAAAAGGTAAATAATCTGCATTCAAAGCATACCCAACACAAAAAAAATATAACAGAAATAAAATACAGCATGGCTTCTCATACATACACTGTTATTTTTCCACACTAACATTAGGAGCCTTAGTTTGTTAGCAAGGTTAGGAGCTTAACTCCCATAGGAAACTAGGTTGAAATTTGCAGTTGTACTCAGATGGTTCTAGCCATGACAACTGGATTTTCTATTAGTTCTCACACACACACACACACACACACACACACACACACACACACACACACACACACACACACACACACACACACACACACAGCTTCCATACCTCTGAAACTGAAACGGCAGCTTCCATACCACAGAAACATCCATTCCTCTGTCGGCAGCTCACAATAGCTATCAGCCTCACCACTCCAAAACATTCATTCCTTATCCTCAGTCTTGCAGCTCATATAAATCCACTGGCACCACCAGACTCACATTGCAATGTTCAAAACATTTGTAAAGGGATGCATGCGTGAGCCGGAAATGGATGCACGTTGAGACTTGAGCTTGATTCCGACAGGTTGGCAGCCATCTCATGGAGCTGACGTCATCACATGTGCGATGATGTCAGCTCAAAAAAGCTGGGATTTATTTTTTAAAATAAAAGTGTGGGGAAATGGGAGGTATGTTCATGGCACCCCTGCAAGGAAGCCACGGCTCCCCAGGGTGCCGCAGAGCATACTTTGGGAACCTGTGAGTTAATGTATGATTTAGAAATGACATGTATATCCTGGTTAAATAATAATAGTAAGCTCTTTGTACAAATGTCATCATTATTCTGTCTAAATATAGTTAATATCAATTATGGCAGGTATCACAGCTACGAGTGCTGTTTGATCAATCCTGATATGGTGTGCGTAGATGCAGCTGTGTCTGGCAGCTAGTACAAATGTCATTATTATTCTGTCTAAACATAGTTAATATCAGTTATGGTGGGTATCATAGCTTCAAGTGCTATTTGATCAATCCTGATATGGTGTGTGTGGATGTAGCTGTGTCTGGCAGCTAGTACAGATGTTATTATTATTCTGTATAAACATAATTAATATCAATTATGGCAGGTATCATAGCTGGGAGACCATGGTGGTGCAGCAGTTAGCATTGCTGCCTCACAGCAAGAGGTTCTCTGGTTCAATCCTTGGCTGGGATGCCTTCTGTGTGGAGTCTGCATGTCCTCCCTGTGGTCGTGTGGGTTTCCTCCAGGTGCTCCGGTTTCCTCCCAAAGACATGCTGTAGGTGGATTGGATACAATAAATTGGCCCTAGGTGTGTGTGCATGTGTGTGCCTTCTGTGGAAGGTTGGGTGCTGGGCTGGCAACTCTACACTGTAAAAACTCCACTGCCAGTCATGAGCAGACAGGTGATTCGCTGTGGCATCCCCTAACCGGGAAAAAACCAAAAAAAGAAGAAGAATGGCAGGTATCATAGCTTTGAGTGCTGTTTGATTAAGCCTGACATGGTGTATGTGGATGCAGCTGTGTCTGACTGCTGTTATATATTGCCGTTTTCGTCTCCGGGAAGCTGTGGATTCCGGCTTGTGATCGAGGTTTACTGATGCTTGTGAATTAGGTAGAGACATTTAGTGTTTTGGTCTGGATCCAGGGGAAGGGGTGGATAAAACTGTAGTTTGGGATATTTTGACAGAGAATGGTTTGTTTGTACATCTACTGAGTGAGAGGTGGGAGGGCTGGAGGAGTGTGCTGTCTCTTGTTGTGGCGGCTTGTTGGGAGGTTTTTTTTTTATCTGTCTGCTCTCTGTTCTTTTCCTGGCTGCTGCCTCTCTGAAAGGCAGGGAATTTAGGCTTGAAGTTGCACTGAAGTGAAGCTTTGCTTCAGGTGCATTGTGAGCCTCTGGCATGCAGTACACAGACACACTAACAGAAACAGACATTCCCAGATTGCTATGGTAATGGAGACAGAGTGATGATAATGCTTAATGGCTCTGAGGAGCCTCCAAGATAATTCTCAGCAAAAACGTTTTTGGTTATAAAAAAATATATGTAATAAAAGGGCTGTTTTAAACCACATGTACACATATTGATGGTCTCCCAATACTTCGTTTAGCTCATTAAGTTGATTCTAGATAAAAAATAAATAAATAAATAAATAATAATAAGCACAATTTTATATTTAAAATGTATTTTGGTCCAAACACATTAAGGACTTACATAAGAGTGGAAGTCTGAGTTATTGCGAAAGACTAAGAGCACTTGATCTTGTGCAGTACCCTTTGCAATGGTCTGGGAGGTGAGCTTGCTCGGATGTGTTGGACATATGAGGATAGCTGATTCTAGGGGTGTTTGGGGTTGCTGGGGGAGTGCTAGAGAGACATCAGATTTCCTTCATGGAAATATCTGTGGGAAAGGAAGATGTGTTGAATGGTTCACTGGCAGAGTGGCCACTGCATAGAACAGGCTGGTAAATTGGAACAGGATAAATATTGGTTTGGATATTTTAAGAACAGCCTGGAAACACACTGCATGAATTAGTGAATGGTATTCTGGCAAAACTGGATGGGCATTGTTGCCCATGCTTGAAGTACTGTTATGTGTGTATGTAAGGATGGAAATATACTTATAACAAATAAGAAACTAGAAGGGTCTCATAATTTAAAGTCTATGGACTGTATAAACATGCTTGGAAGGAGCTAATAATAAGAATAAACAGTACAGCTTGTGGTCTCTCAAATAATTAAGCGACAGTCAAAAAAAAAAAACAATAGTTATGTAATGTATGATTTTAGTAAATCTAGACATAAAATATATAATTGTCATATAAGATGAAGCAGTCTGCTGAAGTTAGATATTAAAGACAGGATTTAATAACATGGGCTTGTGTATAATAACACTACTGTCTTAACTTATTATAAATGACATACACTACATTGAACATCAAGAGGAAGCATGATGATTTTCTTATATAAGTAAATATGCATAACAAGTCATATAATTGCTTTAACTTGAATTGTTGTTTTGTAACACATCTTGACCATACATAATACTTAAGCTGTTACCAAGATAACTAATGTTTTATACATGACTTCAAACTGAAAGTTGTTCAAGGGAAACAATAGAAGCCTGAACTAGGAATGTCACAGAATGTAACAATCACATTCTGAACAAATAGTATTAAATTGGCAATAATCACACAGTTTAACCTTTGCTGATTATACAAAATAGAATGTTGCCATATAAATCTAAAAACTTTCAGTAGATGCCATAAAATGACAATTTATGAATATGGAAAGGGAACTTGTAATCATTAATCAAAATAAGTGAATTTGTTGTTTTTAACCTATAATGTTACTCATTTTATAATAAGAAATGACAGATATGAAAATTCTTATGTGTAGGAATGGGGGGAAGAGGGATGCACTGATAATTAAAATACACTAGCTTTCATTAATGTTTACATAAAACAAACTTGATGCTTTAAGTAAGTTAGCAGCAAACAAAGTGATTACTTAAATGCTGACAAACAATGAAATATAACTTCTGTTATATCCAGTAAAATACATTATACTATAAACATTAGGTATAAATATTATTACCATCTATTTATATTAAGTAATAAGTTTTGAAAGACTTCATCAATAAGGGTGAATATGTTAAATAACTGTGTGCTATAATCTTTTACTGAGGTTTTATATATGATACATCCTACTTTACTGTGATTGAATTGCTTGTCATCTATCTTTCATGTAAATATAACTGCTTATACAATAAGTAGACATTTATATTATATTAGAATTCTGTCTAATCTACAATGCTACTATATCTGTTCAAAATAATATAAATTGCCAGCATCCACACCACTGGATCAATAATGACAGAAACTATTGACATTAACACCTTGCACACGTACCCTGTCACCCCCAAGGGAATATAGTGGCTTAGAGTCTGGGACTGTAGGAGTAACACAATGCAATGGCCTGCTACAGCTGGCCTGCATTACTACCATATGCCCTACAGTCCTCTGCCAAAGGCCTGTGTCTCACCTGTACTGCAAATGTATGTTATGTCATGGACTCCCAAATAACAACATAACACAGTCCACAGAAACCAAATGCAAGGCCATGTGGACAAATCATAGTAACATGTCCACCATGTCCTACTGCATGAACTGTGGGCCAACACCAAATTACTGCTGGGATGAGGTGATAACTATAGGGAACATATCAGATAATGTTTGCATAATGTTTGGAAGAGGATAGAATAATAGGAGAGGGGTAGGAGCATGGATGCCATGGAGTGTGTGAAGTCTGAAACTCAGCCATGTGCACATACTATCCCTGCCTGCAAACACAGGAATGGGTGGCTACAAACCTGCTTGTAAACCACAATGTGAAGGGGTAATGTCCAGAAATATGACCCCTGCTTCTGGGTAACCTGTGTGGATCTGTACAGCTGTGAGGTATGGCCACAGCAGGATATGGCCATACTGTCACGTTGATGGATGTACAAGCATGGGATCCTCAGCCACCACTGTACCAAGGTACTGAACCATTTACACAGACCCATCAGCAAGTGTCTGCAGCTTCCCCTCCAGAATGGCATGATTGTGCCAGAATATATAGACTGCAGACCACAATACTGGACACAGCTGCATTCACCCTGTGTTCCCCAGGAAATTATTGCAAGCAAATATGTATAACTGACAGTAGATGATGACATAAAACATCACAGTGTAAAACAGTGCATATGTCTGAATATCTCTGCTAACACCAAAACCGTGTGGCAGAAGCAGCACAGACACAATTACCTACAGTAACCCACTATCCTTTGCCCATTTTTACCCCATATTGTCAACCGATAGACAGATATCTCACAGAAACAGGTTGCTAGCTGTAGGTGTAGAACACAAAGGCCTGCACTGGAGTGCAACCTACCTGGAATGGATTAACATATTCAGTACAGAAGGTCATACTGAGCATGCTCCCACACTTAGAGAAATGAAGCCCATGTCTGACAACAAAATACTGAAAGGTCATAGTGGGCATGCTCCCACGCCCATGTCTGACAACAAAATACTGAAAGGTCATAGTGGGCATGCTCCCACACTTACAGAAATGAAGCCCATGTCTGGCAACAACAGTTGACTATACATATCTGACAGTTCAGATGTTTGTGCACACACTCCACATTGCACACCAGTCATGCTTTGCACACACATTGGATAGGAATACACACATATATCCAAGGACAACACACTATAATAGGCCAAAATTACACATACATAGATATGTGGAAGAGAGTGACAGACAGTGACAAAGAGCCTCCCATCATGAGGCCTGTACCACCCAGCACACATCTAATTGGCTAAAACCACATGATGTGCAAATGTCAATCACTGTAGACATTTGTCTCTGGTATCCCTCAACACTATACTGTCAGTGGTGCTTGTGATAACTGTGTAACATGACTGTACAAGTCAGTGTTCCTCTAGCAGTTGTATACACGTACCTGTAAAATATAAACCTGTGTGTGCCTGAGTGATGTGTGCTTGTTTCCAGATGAACGGTGTCTGCCCCATGCACACACACTGCACTCCCCATTGCCCTACTAAGGCAAGCCTGCTGATGTCATTCACCTTGAAATACACCTTTGTTGAAGGAGTAGCCCTATAAGCTCTGTGATGCATTCTATAACTGTGTAATGCTATAGTATGATGTACTAATTAGGTAGGAGTTCTAATCCCAGATATGACAAGTGTGTGTGTGTGTGTGTGTGTGTGTGTGTGTGTGTGTGTGTGTGTGTGTGTGTGTGTGTAAAGATCAATGCTTTTTTGGCCATTCACAATTACTATACTCCCCATTGCCCTACTTTGGCAAGCCTACTGATGTAATTCACATTGAAATACACCTTTGGGGAAGGAGTAGCCCTATAAGCTCTGTGGTGTGTGCTATAACTGTGTAATGCTGTAGTGTGTTGTACTAGTTCGGTAGGGGTTCTATTCCCAGATATGGCAACTGTAGAACTGTGTGTGTGTGTGTGTGTGTGTGTGTGTGTGTGTGTGTGTGTGTGTGTGTGTGTGTGTGTGTGTGTGTGTGTGTGTGTGTATACATGCCTGTGTAGGGATCAATGCTTTTGAGGCCATTCACACTCACTACAATATCCATTGCCCTACTTTGGCACGGCTGCTGATGTCATTCACTTTGAAATGCACCTTTGGAGAAAGTCTAGCCTAGTAAGCTCCGTGGCATGTCCTATAACTGTGTAAGGGTCTATATCAGTCCATCAAAATGGCTGAATATTGAATACCAGATGTTCAAACTGTGAAGTTCGAACACTGATTATCGCGAAGCCACAGAACACCGAATTATTTCCCAGGGAAAGAATTCAGTGGGCCGTTTCTGTGGCTTCGCGATTATCAGGACTGTGGTGGGAAGTTATGGGTCGGGTTCAGGTAAGTGTGTGATTGTGTGGACGTTAGGGTTAGGGCACGGGTTAGGTGAGTTAGGGTTAGGGCGCAGATCAGGTGAGTGTGCGATAGTGATGGACCTTAGGGTTAGGGTTTGGGTTAAGGTAAGTGGATAGGTGGTAGTGTATGTACAGTTTAGTGTAGGGTTAGATGTAGGATTTTAAGTGTATGTGTGTGGATTGATTTTTTTTGGTGTGCTTGTATTGTGTGCGTGTTTTTTGGAACAGCGATTTTTTTTCCCTGGGAAAAAAAAATCGCTATTCTAAGACCTCGATGTTTGCGCAATTCGTGGTTTGAAGTTCGAACATATGGTGTTCGAACTTCAGCCATTTTGGTGAACTGACATAGACCCACTGTGTAATGCTGTAGTGTGATGTACTAGTTAGGTAGGAGTTCTATTCCCAGACATGACAACCGTAAAACTTTGTGTGTTTGTCTGTGTAGGGATCAATGCTTTTGAGGCCATTCACACTCACTACAATTTTTCATTGCCCTACTTTGGCAGGGTTGCTGATGTCATTCACTTTGAAATACACCTTTGGGGAAGTAGTAGCCCAGTAAGCTCTGTGGCATGTGCTATAACTGCATAATGCTGTAGTGTGATGTACTAGTTAGGTAGGAGTTCTATTCCCAGACATGGCAACTGTAAAACTTTGTGTGTTTGTGTAGCGATCAATGCTTTTGAGGCCATTCACACTCACTACAATTTCCATTGCCCTACTTTGGCAGGGCTGCTGATGTCATTCACTTTGAAATACACCTTTGGGGAAAGATTAGCCCAGTAAGCTCTGCGGTGCGTGCTATAAATGTGTAATGCTGTAGTGTGATGTACTAGTTGGGTAGGAGTTCAAATCCCAGGCATTGGAGCTGTGAAACTCTGTATGTGTGTATGTTTGGTTGTGTGTATGTAGGGATAAATGCTTTTGTGGCCATTCACTGTCACTAGGCACTCCTAAAAATGGAGAACATCGATATCTGTTCAGTAACAGAGACCTGATCCAAGGCTTCAGAGAGCACCCCTGAAATACCAGGTACAGCTCTTACCACACCTGTCAGCCACCAAACCAGGACCAAAACACTAAAGGTGGGGGAGTGTCCATATTCACCAAGGATATTCACACCACCAGGCTACTTGCCCAACAGAATGCATCTGAAATACTTTCAGTGCAACTAACACTAGGTAAGACTTGTATAACTTGCTACAGATCGCCCACCATGCCCCGAGATTTCCACTACACCTTTCTAAACATACCGGGAAATATTATGATGCAACCAAACACCCTAATACTGGGTGACTTACACTACCCTGCCATTAACTGGGAAAACTACTTGTGTACCAACACGTGTGCCCAACATTTTTTGGAAGTCATAATTCCCAATGCCCTGGATCAAGTAACCCATATTCCCACCAGGAGCTCCAATATCCTAGACCTGGTCATTACCAACATGGGAAATCAATGCTCTACACCTATGGTCACCCCATCTGTGATCAGGTCTGCCCATAAGTTAATCACCCTTAACATCCACATCCCTCCCCCACACCCCAGTAAGAAAACCTCCATAACACACATCTCCAAAGCCAATGTCATGATACATGTCAGACATGACTAACGTCATGACACCCATGCAGATGAGAACTGAAAGAACGACTGCTGAATCCTACACTAAGGCACTGTATCAGCACATCCACTTGTGCATGAATAGTGCCATCCCAAATAGAACCAAGATGCTCCCCACCCAGAAAAGGAAGCCAATGTGGTGGACCCTCTGCCATAAACAAACTGTACAACAAAAAGAAGACACTGTTGCAGAAATGAGGGAATTTCCAGGATGCAAAATACTCTCTTACCAGCCTCAGTAAGAAGCTGAGATCCCTCATAAAATCTTCCAAAGCTAGTTACGAACATAATATAGCCAAAGATGCCAAAGACAACTGCAAGCCGTTCTATAGCTATGTCAGGAATCTAAATGGCAATGCTCAGATCTGCTCTGAGCTACAACAGGATGGCATTAAATATACTGCTCCCAAGGATATTGCCAATACCCTGGCAGATCGATTCAGTGCCAACTGCACCCCCTCCCACCCCCTAAAGGGCCCATCTCAACACTGCAAGATTGCCAGATGCTGGTAATAATGGCCACACAGGTAAAAAACACACTCTCCAGAGCTAAGAAAACAGCATCCATGAGACCAGACAACATCCCGGGCTGTGTACTACATGAAATACAAAATGAACTGGCACCTCACCTATGTGCCATGTCTAATCATAGCCACACCTCAGGCTTTGTGCCCACTGCATGGCGCACAGCTACAGTTATCCCAGTCCACAAGGGACGATCCACCTTGGATCCTGGGAACTACAGCCCCAGCAGTATAATGTGCCTGATGTGGAAGGCCATGGAATGTATTATCATGGAACATATAAACAAAGACTTTGGCAATCTGCAAACACTGGACCTCACGCAGGCTGGGTTTATGAAGGGCCGATCATGTCTCCTGAATCTGATTGACACCTTTGAAACAGTCTCCAGAGCTGTGGACAAGGGTAAGGCGGTTCACACAGCCTATCCGGACCTCGCCAAGGCCTTCAACACCATCCCCCAGTCTGGAATCATAGATAAACGTACCAAGCTGGCCATTAATCTCTACGGCACCTGTTGGCTAGCCAACTGCTGTACTGACAGAACCCACACTGTAAAAGTAGGTATCGCCAAATCCAGCCCCAGACAAGTGACAGTTGGAGTACCTCAGGGTTCAGTCCTTTGACCGCTCTTGTTTGTTATCTACTGCTCTGAAGTACAGGCCAACACTAAGGGACTCTGGCTAACAAAGGTTGCAGATGACTGCAAACTGGCAGCCAATATTGAATCCCCACATGATGTGGATATTCTACAGAATGGCCTTACAGAAAGATGCTTGGTGCCTGAGCCATGGCCTCAAGCTCAATGTCAAGAAATGTATAGTTATTCCCTTTGGGAAGGGACATGTACCTATGAAGTACCATACAGGTTTCAGTACACTAAACACCTAAAGTGTGATAAGAGACTTAGGAACACAGGTGGAGAGTGGTCTCACCTTTGATAGCCACATTGCCACAACAGTCAAGAAATCCACCTATGTGGCACACCTTGTCACTAAGGGCTTTACATCCAGGATAAAAAGAAGCCATTGTCCCACTGTAGTCATCTCTCAGTAGACCCAGTACAGACTACAACACCCCATTTGGTATGTACCTCACAAGAAATCTGCAACAACTAGAAAGGCTGCAGACATACCTCACTAAAAGAATCACAGGCCTAAACCAGATGCCCTATGCTGACCCTCTGAAAATCATCTAGCTATACTCTGTCACATATTGTGTACTCAGAGGCGATCTCTGCTTAACATACAGTGCCATGTCAAACCCAGAGCTGTTGGGCATACTACACTTAATAAAATCCAAATCCCTCACAGCCACATGCTCCAGGGATCCAATCCTTGTCATCACAATGAACAAAGCATGATGGAGGGATGTGTTCCTGACCCAGAGACTCCCCAGACTCTGGAATAGACTGCCCATACATGTCAAGCAGACTGCCTCTTTGGCCTTCTTCAAAAGTAATCTTAACGATTGGATGGGAGATAGGAAATTGACACCAGGGATCATGTCAGTTGCCCTGCTAGACAGGGGTCCAGGGAAGTAAATATTGTGGGAAGACATAGCCATGGAATTGTCATGGCTAGGCATGTATAGGTGCCAGGGCCGATAGCCTAGTACCAACCTATGACCTACACTTTCCATTGCCCAACCTTGGGAAGCCTGCTGATGTCATTCACTTTGAAATACACCTTTGGGGAAGAAGTAGCCCAGTGCGCTCTGTGGCGTGTGCTATTACTGTGTAATGCTGTAGTGTGATGTACTAATTAAGTAGGAGTTATAATCCCAGACACATGGCAACTGTAAAACTTTGTGAAATAGTACTATTTCCTTAAGTTCTATCCTTAGGTTAAAAGCTGAAGGTTTTATGCAATTCAAGATTTCCTAAAATGTATATTCTGTGATTTTAGTATGTGTGTGTACATATTATGCAAGTTATATGCAAATATTTATAGTTTATTTTATGTCCTATATATGTTGTGTGCATTTTTAAGAGGTATGTACCTTTTAGTTAATCAATTATTTGTACAAATATTTTTTGAATTAAGCTAATTAAGTGGAGAGGTATAAGTAGGGTCAGTGTTTTTGATGTATTTGTATTCTGAAGAAGTATTCAATGAAAAACGAAAGCGCTCAATAAATGTACTTTATTGGATTCTGGTGCAGCTCTTTTATTTATTTATTTTTTATTTGACTGTGTAGGGATCAATGCTTTTGAGGCCATTCACAGTCACTACAACTTCCATTGCCCTACTTTGGCAGGCCTGCTGATGTCATTAGCTTTGAAATACATATTTGGGGAAAGAGTAGCCCAGTAAGCTCTGTGGCACGTGCTATAACTGCATAATGCTGTAGTGTGATGTACTAGATAGGTAAGAGTACTAATCCCAGACATGGCAACTGTGAGACTCAGTGTGTGTTTGTTATTAGTATCCTGTGTAGAAGTAGCTATAAGTGTGTAATACCAGGACTAATTTTGGAGCGGGTTTTGCAAGTTTCCTATATGCTGGGCCTATTATATGTCACAATGCCCACCTCACAAGGATAACAGATGGCAAACAGCAGAGAGGCTGGTGTAGACAATCCATACCCCTACATGTGACATCATGGCTTGGGGAACAATATAGGCAACCTTTGTATTACCCAGAGAACACTCTCCAACCATGTCTCATACACAAACACAATTGGCTAGGCAACAACCACTATGTTGGTAGTTCCCTGCATATTGCCCACAGATAGTAACCATGGTGTGATTGCAGTAGACTACAGAGGACATGGCACCCTGTCCAATCCCTACAATAGGCAAATAATTGCATACAGTGCTCTTTTGCTATGTTCCCCACTGGAAGTCTGCAACAACTATAGAGTCAACAAATGTAACCCACAAATGACATACCATGCCTTATACACATGCCCTGTATGGACAGATGCCACTGCCACCAGTGAATACCTGTATCAGGCTGTCAATGTAGGTGCAGGATCAATCTGGTTTCCATTGCCATTTCTCACCACATCAGGTCAGGAATGGCACATCTGATGATAACAGTCTGTCTACTCAACATGTCCCAGACACCACAGGTACACTTCCACATGTCACATAACATGCATGTGGGATGTGTGCACATCTGAGACACCATCCATGTTATGGAATATAGAACACATACGTGGCAAGCATTTTACAGCACTGGCCACCCACAATAGTAACCCAGATGACTGGATGATGATTACAGTACCCACCTGTGTGGGCAAATCCAGACACTACACCCCTGAGCCACACTGCATACCATTGTCATGTGGCCAGAGGCCAAGTTATACCCTTTACCTAGCCTTGTACAACCTTCTGGCACAGTCAACCACTACTCACCTGTGAAGCAATGCACCCATACATGTCAGTACTGGCAAACCTGTGTGTGTGTGTGTGTGTGTGTGTGTGTGTGTGTGTGTGTGTGTGGAGTATAATGACTAAACCTCTGATTGGTCTACTGAAGCATGCCTTCTGATGTCAGACACCTTGAAATTTGCCCATATATTAGCCTGATAACTTCTGTGGTGCATGTGATACCTGCATATTTCTGTAGTATGGCAAACTAATTAGTTAGGAACTGTAATCTGACCCTGCCAACTGTTATAATGTGTGTGAGTCCCTGAGAGAGTGTGGCTGTCTCATCCTTGACACCTGTTCTTGTGGACAGGCACATGTACTACACCTACCTTATCCCTCCTTTATCATGGTTGCTGATGTCAGTCAGTCACTCACCATCAAATATACCTTTAGGCAGTTCCCCAACATATAAGCTCTGTGGCGCATGCAATAACTGCATAGACATGGAATAGCAATACATAGGTTCATAGGTAAGTACTAGGCTATCAGCCCAAGGGCCTAAGTAAGCCTAACCAACAAGGTTTCTTGGCTTACATCACCCAAGAAAGTTATTTTCCTGTGTCACTGTCGAGCAGAGCCACAGAAGTGATCCCCAGGGTGTATTCCCTATTTCCCATCCACTTATCAAGATTTTTCTTGAAGAGTGCTAATGAGGAACTTTGCTTGACATAGATGGTTAGCTTGTTCTAGAGTATGGGAAGTCTCTGGGACAGGAATCTATCCCTCCATAATGTCCTGTTTATTGTGGGGACAAGGTTTAGGTCTCTAGAGCATGTAGCTCAGAGGGATTGGGATTTCTTTAGGTGTAGCATGTCCAACAGCTTTGGGTTTGACATAGCTTTATATGTTAGGCAGAGATCACCTCAGAGTAGACGATATGCTACAGAGTAAAGCTGGTGTTTTTTGAGATGGTCAGTGTAGGGCATCTGTCTGAGGCCAGTAATCCCTCTTTGTGAGGTACTTCTGTGGCCTTTCCAGCTGCTGCAGATGTCTTGTGAGGTACATTCCAAAAGGAGCATTGTACTCTATAACTGGGCTAATGAGTGTTGAGTAGAGGGGAACAATGACCCCTTTTTTCCTAGATGAGAACCCTTTTGTGATGAGGTGTCACACTTAGAAGGATTTCCTGACTACTGTGGCGATGTGATTATCAATGGAGAGACTACTGTCCACCTGAGTCCCAAGGTCTCTTATCACACATTCTGCATTAAGTAGACTGCAGCCTAGGTGGTAGTTCATGGGTACAGAGTTTTTACCAAAGGGGGTGACAATGCACTTTTTGGCATTGAGCTTGAAGCCATGGCTCTGACACCAGGCATCTGTCTCAGTGAGGCCCTTCTGTTGGATGTCCACATCATTTGGGGACTCAACTATGTCTCCTAGTTTGCAGTCAGCTGTGAACTTCATTAGCCAAAGGCTTTCTGTGTTAACAGGAGAGGTCCCAGGACTGAACCCTGTGGTACTCCACTTGTCACTGGTTTGAAGTCAGGTTTGGAGTCTGAAACATTTAGAGCGTGGGTTCTGTCAGTGAGCCAATTGGCAACCCATTTTGTGACATAGGAATTTATACTTAGTTTAGTGAGTTTAGCTATAATTCCAGAATGGGGGATGGTGTCAAAAGCCTTGGCGAGGTCAAGATAAGCTGTGTGAACCACCTTACCCTCGTCTACAGCTTTGGTGAATGCCTCAAAGAAGTCGATCAGGTTCAGGAGGCATGATCTGCCTTTCACAAACCCGAACTGGGTGGGGTCCGAAGTTTGGAGGTTACCAATGTCTTTGTTTATGAGTTCCATGTTGATACATTCCATGGCCTTACAGACCAGGCTCATCAGGGTAATAAGGTGATAGTTCCTGGGATCAGTGGTGGCTCCCTCTTTGTGGAGTGGGATAACTGTTGCTTTGCGCCATTCAGTGGGCACAAAGCCTGATGTGAGACTATGATTGAACATAGTGCTTAGGTGGGGAGCCAGTTCATTCTGAAGTTTGTGTAAAACGCAGCCTGGGATGTTGTCCGGTCCCATGGATGCTGTGTTTTTGGCTTTAGAGAGTGCAGCTTTTACCTGCATTATTGTGATTATAGGGACTCTGCATTCTTCCTGTATAGATATGGTCCCTTTAGGGGCAAGAGGGGGGGTAAAGTTAGCACTGAACCTATCTGCCGGGACGTTGGCATTATCAGTTGGTTCTGCAATTTTCATGCTGTTGTGCTGTAACTCAGAGCAGATCTGGGTGTTGCCATTGAGATTCTTGACATAGCTATAGAATGCTTTGTGGCTGTCCCTAGAATCAGTGGCTATTTTGTTTTTGTAGCTAGCTTTGGAGGATCTTATAAGGGATCTCAGCTTCTTACTGAGGCTGACCAGGGAACTCCTCCACTCATGGCATTTTACTCTCTTTTGCAACAGTTTCTTCCTTCTGTTGTAGAGTTTGTTTATGGCAGGGGAACACCAGATTGGCTTCCTTTTTTTGGAGGATAGTGTCTTGGTTCTGTTTGGGATAGCACGATTCATGCACTCATGTAAGTGCTTATAGAGTGCATCTGTGTAGGATTCAGCAGTTGTAACTGTATAGTCCATCTGCATGGGTGTCATGAAGTTCACCACTTCTGTCTTAAGAAGTATGAAGTTGGCTTTGGAGAAATATTTTACCATGATTTCCTTAATGGAGGGTGGGGGATGTGGATATCTAGGGTGATTAGCTTATGGTCAGATCTGACCAATGAGGAGTTGACTTTAGGTGTGGAACACTGGTCACTCATGTTGGTAATGACTAGGTCTAGGATATTGTTGCCCCTGGTATGGGTGTGGATAAGTTAATCCAGGGCATTGGAATTTATGAATTCCAGAAAGCATTGAGCGAAGGAGTTGGTACATGAGTAGTTTTCCCAGTTAATGGTGGGGTAGTTGAAATCGCCCATTATTAGGGTGTCTGGTTGAACCCTAATATTTTCCAGTTTATCAAGAAAAGAGGAGTGAGAATCCTGGGCCATGGTGGGGGATCTGTAGCAAGCTACAATTTAGATTGCAGTTTTGCCCAGAGTTAGTTGCACTTGGATAACCTCGAATGCATTATGCTGAGCAACTAGCCTGGAGGTGTGGATATCCTTAATGAATATGGACACACCTCTGCCTTTGGTGTTCTGGTCCAGGCTAGGTGGCCAAAAAGTGTGGTATGAGTTATAGCCTGGTAATGCAGGTGTGCTCTCTGAAGCCTTGAACCAGGTCTCAGTCACTGCACAAATTTCAATGTTCTCCATTTTAAGGAGTGCCTCAAGGGAGTGAATTTTGAGATTTAGACTTCTAGGATTGAGTAGCATTACCCTCAGTTTTTGCTTGCCTGTTCCTGTTACTGTGGTGAATTTGTTACCTGAACCTTGCCTAAAAAAGGCACTATAGGGGCAGCAAGAGCCTTAGCCAGTATCCGGAATCTCAGGGGTGACAGGTGCAGGCCATCTCTGGCAAAGCATCATGGTCTGTTGACCATGTCGTCCCAGGCAGACAGATACTGGATCTCCTTAGAATGACACCAGAAGCTTAGCCAATTGTTGAAGTCAATCAGTTTGTCCTTGTACTGCGTTACATTCTGGGTTATGGCAGGATGCTACTCTGGGCTAGGGTCATTCCTGCCTGTGCTACAAGATCGAGAGCTCTTCCATGTCTCTTTTCATGTAGTCCAGGGAGGTACATCTCAGGTCATTCACACCAACATGGACAATGACAGAGTCATAATCGTACTTGTTGTGGAGTTACCTGAGTGTGTGGGTTATGTGGTGGATCCTGGCACCCGACAGGCCGCTGGCAGTAACCTTCTCCTTGTATAGCCTGGTGAGTGGGACATCAGTGTGCCTGACTATAGCGTCAAATATGAGTAGTGTGATGGGTACATTGTTTTGCCTTATGGGCTGTGGTTGAGTGGCACACTGAATCTGTGGGCTATGTGTTATTTGGGTTGTGTTGGGGGTGGAGGTTGCTTGCATTTCTGCTTTGGAGGTCTCTGTTGCTTGAGCAGATAATTATTGAGAGTCTCTGTGAATGTTTTTGTGTTTCTATGTGTGGATTTTGGTGGTGTAGGTTTAGTGGGACTATGTGATGAGTGTGGTGGAGTGCAAGCGTTTACCTTCTCCTCTTGACTGTCAAGTTCAGTCTTGGTTGGAGAGAGCTTTACCTCCAGTTTGGCTAGATGAGTGCATCTCTCAATGGTTGTGATGTTGAGTGGTAGGAGGAGAGGGTTGTCTGCGTACATGAGGCAATTGCTGCATTGCCCCAAGTTGCCCATATTCATCAGATAGACAGGAGAGAACATTGGGAGCTGACCCTTGGACATGCCTGAATAAAAAAAACTACTTTCATCTAGACAAGTGAGGAAAGTGAGTATAAGAGCTGTTTTTCTCTAAGCAAGTGAGAAAAGTAAGTACTAAAACTGTCAGGCAGGGGGTTGAAACCCTGTACTGGTAAGTGGGTGACACAAACATGCTTAGCTTTTACTCTCCTACCCCCTTCCTGTCTTACTTTGTCTCTGTCTGTCTCTATCACTCCCACTCTGGTGGATGTGGAGAAGTACATCTGCTTTGATTAGGCAGCAGCTTGGGTTTTGTAAGTGATGCTCATGGTCAGCTGATGGCCTGTGCACAAATTCAGTCCCCCACTAGCTGGTTGCATGTGGAACAGCTGTGGTAACATTCCCATAGCTTATTGAATGGGAACACATCATATGAGTGTTGGCCCTTTTCATTCACTGTGAGCAGGACTTCATG
>NC_056733.1:20556722-20589222 GCF_019279795.1 Protopterus annectens
AAAAAGGGTTTTTAAAGAGCATACGAAAGCAATAAAATTTGCCTTATATATTCTTTCATAGCTTCTATACGGACAGGGTTTTGTGATATTTGTGCTAGCACTACACAGCTTGACTTCTTAATTCACTGGCATGATGCCAGTTGCAGTGTAATATTCCAGCAATTAAATATGCCTCTAGTATGAAGGGGCATTTATGGCATTTGTCTTATGTTGTTACATTATTCTCACTGGTTAAAGAATAAGAAATCAGAAACTCAGGATTACTTCACACAGTCTTCAGTTCTTCAGGTGAGAAATGGATATGAGTAGTAAACTTGTTGATATGAAAACCAATCCAACAGTAGACACAACAAAAGTAATTACTGATGTAGCCGCCTTATAAGTCTCATCTGCAAAGCCATGGAATGCATTACAACTAACCTCATAACCACATAAACTACAATATTAAGAACCTTGTTAGACTTGACCTCCAAACAATTTGGCTTTATGAAAGGTGGATCCTATATGTTTAATTTGGTAATCTTCTTCAGAAGAGGTTTGTAGGTTGTAGATGGTAGTCTTGTAGTGCATGTGGTGTATCTTGACCTCGCCAAGGCCTTTAATGCCTTACCTCGTGCTGGCATCATACAAAAGCTAAATGCTTTAGAAATTGACCCTTATGTTTTAAGATAGATAGCAAACAAGCTGAAAGGCAGAATCCACACAGTGATAGTGGCAGATGAACATCACAAAGTATGAAAGTGACCAGCAGTGTTGATCAGTGCTGGAACCTTTCATTACTTATTTCTCAGGTCTCCAGGCAGAGAGCTAAGTCCTTTGGCTTAGAAAGTTTTGCTGTTAAGTCCCACTGTAAATATGGTTATCTATATAGTTAATGATTATACAACGTTTGTTGTCTGTATCATTTGTTAAATTCAATGCAACTAAACACTTTTTTAGCTGTATACCTGGGGTAGCCTGCAATCGTTCATTTGTTAATCCATCCTCACTTTTGGTAGACAACCCCTCCGCTCTTCATATTGTATAGACAACAAACCTCTACAGAACAAACATGTAGGCAGGGACTTAGGTACTTTGGTTTCTGGATCTCTTTTTGATTGTCATCTGAAAATGACTGTTAAGAAATCTTTTTATTTAACTTAGCTAATTGCCAAATGGATATCATCAGGTTCTAAGGAGGTAATCACTTCCTTATAGTCAACATTGATCATACCAGTTGTAGAGTATAATGCCCCATTTGGGATGTATCTCACTAAACATATCAAACAAATAGAATGATCCCAAAGGTTTTTAACCAAAAAGATCACGGGCCTAAAAAAACTGAGATACAAAGACAGGCTGGAAGCTCAATCTCTTTATTTACACTTTTCTAAACTTTTGAAGGGAAATCCCTGTCTTGTTTACCACACTTTTAGAGACCTGATTGTTCTGGACCTCATGTTTCTCAGCAAGTCCAATGGTTCCACAAATACTAGAATTGGGGAAATGAATCATCTCCAAGAAATGAATAAGACAGGGTGGGGAGGAAGCAGATTTATACCCCTTTCTAACTTCTGGAACAAAATTCCCCTGAGTCTTCAACAGTGTTGCTGACTATCTTCCTTTAAACATAACCTAGATAACCGGATGCATGTTCATAAATTTTCACTTTATTCGAGGATGGACTGGTATGTCCCTTCTGAAGAATGAAAATGCAGCCTGAGGGAGGAAAATGGCAGGATGTGAATGCAGTGGCCTTGCAATGTCTGTGAATCTATGAATAAACTATGGAAAACATATTTTGTCAGGCTGAGATGAAGAACATTGGAGGGGAATAGTGGTAAGGTTTGTACCTCTCTTTCTGTCTCTGAAAGGTTTACTGTTGTGATAAGTATGTCACAGAATTGTACTCCTGTACTCTGAGATGTACTCTTCCAACAATATAAATGTAAACCAAATCCAAAGCAGTGTGCCACCACTGATCAGAAGAAGAGTTGCATACAATCCAAAGCAAACACTGCACAAGACTGCACTATCAAACTCAGGTCTGTCTTATGGAACAGCTACCTGATTAGGATAGGGATGGTAGGCTATAGTATTTTTGATTTTATGAAAAGACAGTGTCATAGTTTCACAAATTTCTTATACAAAATTCAGTAGAAGAGGCAACTATTCTAGGTTACATGACCTCCTAATTGCCATAGTTAAATATTCTATGTGCCATTGCAGAAAGCAACATAATGTGTTATTCTCAGATACAGTGCTACTTACTAGATGGTATGTACTTGCCTTGTATAAAAGAAACTATCAGCTGATCTGGTTTTCTAAAGTTCTTTATCCTAACAATACAGCATCCAACTTGCTTGCATGTAAACAGAGTGTATAAGTCTAATGTCTTGCTAAGGAAAGTGAACTAGAAATATGAAGAGAATGGTCTAATACCTGGGTACTTCATAATTTGCAGTTGGCTGATCACTGTAGCCGAGATTGCCCTTTGTTGTGGTGTGCAGCAACCTCTGAGCTGATTATATTATATTTAGGGATATGGGGGAACCCATTATCTGTCAGATGTGGAAGTCAAGCCCCTAAGGAAAAAAATGTCCTTTTTCAAAAACAAAAGTGTTGATTATATTTAATGAGAATAGCTTTTCATCAGATTGTTTTTGATCCCTTCATTTAGATAAAAATTGGTAACTTTGTAGATATAAAACCACTTTTTGCATGAAAGAGAAATTGTTTTGTTCATAGGTTCATAGGTTCATACTAGGCTATCTGCCCTAGGGCATTTATAAGCCTAGCCAGAGAAGTGCTGCTTTTTTGCCACCCATTTAAATTTATTTTGCCTTTTTCCCCTTTTTTATAAGTATACTGTGCCTAACAGTGACACAGACAGAAGACCTGGGTACCTGGGTAAACGATCTCCACTCCCATCCCACTCTGAAGAGAGTCAATGAGGAAGAGAGTCAATGAGGGACTCTGTATTGATTTCCAAAGGGCCTCTGGGTTATAGATCTGTCCCTCCAGCATGACCTATTTATTCCAGTGCTGAGTTTTTATCTCAGTGAAGCCGAGGGCGCTCGATGGGGCTGGGATTTGGGATTTCTGGGATAATAATTAATTCAGGTTGGACATGCTTTGTATGTCAGGCATAGACAGCCATGGAACAAATGGTATGCCACTAGTGCTGCTGAGTAGGCTTTAACCGGGCAGCATATGGCATCTGTTTGCATCCTTTGATTGATTGAGTGAGATTACTTTTGTGTATTTCAGTATTTGCAGGGTGTGCAGGAGTAGTCACATCCCAAAAGGGGCATTGTACTCAATTATGGAATACAGTGGGGGATGGTAAAGAGCACGATGACCTCCCTGATCTAGATGATGATCCCTTCATGAATAGGTGGGCTATAAAAGTTTTTCTAACCACTTTGGTTTGGCCAACCACAAATGCCAAAAGATTACTATCAATCAACTCAACAGGTCCCTAATTACTTCTTCTTCTATTTATTCATTTCTAATGGATTACCACCTATGTGACACTTGTGGGGCCTTTGGGAATGACTATACACTTTGAGGCATTTAGCTTTTTGCATTTGTCTGGCACCAGTTGTCTCTGTTTCTATGAGGCTCTTTGGAGGGGCTTTGAGGATGCTGAAGTCGATTATGGTGATTTGCGATCATGGCCGAACTTGTGTCCACAGATTCTTGTGCCAACCGCTGTACCTCGAAATATATACCGGTCAAGAGGTCCCAATATATATCAACAAGAGAGAACCGAGGACCCAGTGGAGTCTGACATGGCTCCAGCTGTTCCTGGTTTTGTGGTGGCTGTCCTTAGGCAGTCTACCATCCATCTAGTAACCAGTTTTTTATATTTAAACAGTCCATCTAGGGATAATGCCAGTGGGAGTATTGTGTCGAAGGCTTTAGAGTCCAGGTAGGCTGTGGACCACCTAAGTTTAAGTATGGCCTTGGTGACTGAAAATCTTCCCTCATCAAGGATAGAGTGACTGTCTTGCCCTTAACAAAGCCGAACTGGGTAGGGATCCGATGTTCTGTAAGCCCCACAAGCTTTGTAAGGTTCAGGTCCTCAAGTCCTTTCCATAGCTTTTGCAGACTAAGCTAAGATCAGGCTTATGGGCGATAGTTTCCACTTGTGGCCCAGGGCACTACCTTTATCTGGGGGACCACTGTGAGATTCACTTTTGGCGTGGGCACATATCCTGTAGTAAGGCTGAGATCTAACAGTAGTTTTATGTTGTAAGGCTGAGATCTTGGAGTGCATTTGGCGCGGCCGGGACACCGTCTGGTTTCATTGATGATGTGTTTTGCTTTGGAGAAAACCTTACCTGAGCATCTGAGATGTCAGGGGTGGCACTGGCTCACCACGATATTTGCCCTTTTGGGCGTGAGTCAGGGCAGCTGAACCTGTTTGCATTTGCCCTGGCAATGTCTGCCTGTTCAGTGTATAGTTCCTAACATAACTAAAGAAAAGCATATTTGGGTACCAGGTTAATTCATAACTAAGAGAAATGTTGTGATTATTATTAGTGTAACTAACAAAAGCTTCTCAGGATTGGCCTTAGAGTGTCCTTGGGTTTTTGCCGTAGTTTTTAGTATACTGATGATGATGCCTTCCTTTGTAGATTTTGCTCTATCATTTAGTAGCTTCCTCCTTCTATTGTTTTTTTGTTTATTGAGTAGGTCCACAGGCGTTGTTCCTTTGGAGGATTGAGTCTTGGTTTATTTGGGATTGCATGATCCATGAGAGGATTCAGTGTTTTGGGCTTGCGTTTATAAAGGATTTCTTGGTCTGGGCCATATTTTCCACAGGCCGGGGGCTTTTGAGAATTCCCTCGGTTTGAGGAGTGTGAAATTTGCTTTTAGAGAAGTTTTTCACTGTGGTTTAGAGAAGTGGGTCTGGTCTGGATGTGAATATCCAGGCCAGGGTGTTTGGTCTGATCTTACCAGCTTATGAACTGATCTGGTCTGGATCATGAAGTCCCCATGTTGGTGAGAGTCAGGTCAGTATGTTTTCCCTTACAGGAGAGTGGTAACAAAGAGTTCCATAGCATTTGAGTTTATAAATGAGTTTAATGGTGTTAGGAACCTCAGGGTGAGTGTTAAGTAATGCTGAATGTCTATGTTGGGTTTTGGAAGTCGTGAGTTATAATCCTTTGGAGAGTTGAGACCTTTTTCCAGTGTTCTCAAATGGTGGGCTGAAGGTAATCATATTTGGGAGAAATTGGTCTGTAGCAGGCTATAAACTGGAAGGCAGGGGAGATCACTGTTAGTTGCTTTTGTGGATCAATCAGGATGCTTGTGTTTTGCCACCGACCTGGAAGTGTGGGTATCTTGCATGAATATCGATACTCCCCCTCCTTTTGTGGATTTCAGTCAAGTTTGCCTCGAGTGGAAATATTATTTTGTATGAAAGATCCAACAGAGTTGTATAGAGATTTAGTGCCTGACTAAGGACTCTAGGTAAGGATGCTTTCAATAAGAGAAAGTTTAGCACCACGGTCGGCAGTGGTCATAAATTGTGTTTAAAGATAACTTCCTATAACAAAATTAATTCAGCTCTGACTCAGGAAACAGTACATACTGAGCATGATCTTAGGGCTAGGATTCTCAAGTGAAAGGCCTTAGTTCTTGCATTTGACTATTGTTCTTACTTATCTGGGTGGTTAAATGAAAGAGCAGAGATCTGAACCTTGCCAAAAGAGTAAGTCAACCTTTATGCAAAAAGAGTACTTGCATAATTCTGCCATTCCTGAAAGGAAAAGGGACTATAGAGTATGGAATATTAGTGTAAAGGACATAAGGATGGTTACATTAACAGGATGAATCATGTTTATTTCCTTATCAGAGAGTAAACAAAATGATATTAACACAGTCCAGTTGGACTTCCAGTATCTTTCATATATTACAGGAATAAAAATTGTTTATTGTTCATGTCAAGGTGAATAATTTGTTACACTGTACCCTGTGCAGTATAACAAGGCAAAGTAGAACTTTCCGGTGTCCTCAGCAAATCTGAAATAAGCCATTTTTTGAACATGATGCCACATTTGCAGTGAATGGCACCATGGGAGAGAAATGACATTATGGCTTTCAGTTTAAGGGGGTTATTGACTTGATGTTATTGATAGTGGATTTTTGCAATGGTCTCTAGGGAGTTGTGTGACTCACCACTTCACTTTTATCTGATGGACTACACTGCTTACCCTGCGAGTTCAGATAAACAGTAAGACACTGAAGCCTTTCACCCCCATAGTTTCTTTCTTGGAGTGATCCAAATTCTAAACTGATTCATGCATTCATATAGTTTACAATTCAACGTTAGTATAGGGAACATAATTACCTTGCAAATACCTACCTTCATAGGGCATGTTCTGCCTCCAGGAAGACAACATAAGCCTGGACTCAGGTGAATACTATAAACTTGCCCGGCACTAAAACTAAACAGAGATTAAAGTAACACTATTAAATAATAGCAGCCTAAATATAAAGTGGTTAACCTGGTGACGAGCTTTTCTTCTACTTACAAGATGGTGAATTTGCCATACACATTTTGATATGGTTTGAAGACATACCGTACATAGTGCAAATACAAGAACTACCATCCAGTGTTGCAGTGCTAAAGGTTTAGGTGACGATATATCAATATATACCAAAGATATCTAAGATTCTTCAGGGTACAGGACCTAGTGGCTGTTTAATTACTAAATGTCACAGTTTTGTTGAAATATACTGATTGAAACTTTATAGAATGTCATCAGACCTCTTCAGTGTCAATAAATGGCCATGAGGAAATTTAAAATAAATGTCAGCATAAAAGATGCAAGATAACACAATTGTGATAAGATGTTTAATTTACCCTAATATTGAGTTAATAAAGTATATTTGTTCATAGGTTCATCTATCAAGATTATGGCCTTTTGGCTTTAAAGTTTGACTTCTATAACCATAAAATGATATTTTATAATTTCCATACATATTTCAAGACTATTTTTGAAAGAAGATAATGACTGACTTCTTCTGACTATGATGCATATTCCATAGTTCTGGAAAGCACATCACATATCTTTCTGTTAAAAGATTTTTATGAGGTTTCCTAATCTAATGTTAGCAGTGCATTCCAGGCATAGACTTTTCTCTTTCAGACTGGTTAGAAACCTTGCTGGGTAGTTCATATTTCATCACTGTCCTTTTTTCTAGTCAAGAGTTGTTATTTGTACTTCATTCATTTAGTTGGTAAGCCCTCTAAGAACAAAACCCTTTTCAGGGGTGACCAGGGAACACTATCTAGTTAAATGACTTGCTGACACACAGCAGGCAAATGCTGGTAGAGGAAATTGGGTTCCTATTAAATGATTGAAGATGCATTCTTTCGAATGCATCTTGATTGAACTTTAAAGCACGAAAAGGTAAAATAGCGAAAAGGCATATAAGCGAATTCTTTTCCTGGAAAAGAAATCGCTTGGCTGCTTTTCCTCACTGTGGTGCAGTCTCGGAGTTGGTATATTTAAGTAGGGGGGTGTGAAGCCCCCCACTTTATGTAATGTTTAACATTTTTTTTTTTGTGGAACAGCGATTTTTTTCCCTTGGAAAAAATTCGCTGTTCTAAGCATTCGAGATTGTAAGCTTTCTCTTACATGCGTTTGATAAATCATCATTTGCTTTTTTAAGCGTTCAGTGATTTAACATAAACCCAGGCAAATCAGCCCCTGGACTACAGGATCAAGCTTATTAGCAACTTGTTGCATTTATCATCTACATTAAACATTTTGAGGTGGCACAGGGTTTGACTCCCAAAGTCTCAATTTGTCTAACTGAGTGACTCTGGGCAAGTCATTTAACCAGAGAGTGCTCTCAGGCTGAGTCTGGAAAAGGTCCATGGAGATCAGTGCTCTAACCTGATAATAAATACAAGTAAAATAAAAATAAATTAAAAATTAATATGGACATGGTTAGCTAGTAGGTAACAAAATGTGGAGACACTGAGTGAACAATCTGGATAGATAGATTTTCATATAATTTGGAGTCATCAATGAGACTCTTTTAGTTCTTTTACTGTTTATCTTTGTTTTTTCATTGCTTCTAGTAATAGTCTACTGTAAGTTGCCCAAATATATACATAATTGCAATTCTGGGGTTTCTTCAACAGTGGATTTTGCTAATAGAAATAGTCTTCTTAGCAGAATTTATTGACTCATATTCTAGGCTAAGAAGTCAGGTCTTAGATTGAATGTCAATAAATGGAGGCTTGTATATTTTGGTAAACCTGGGATTATTAACATAATCTGTGTTTATGGTCTACCTATATCTGTGGATATCATGAAACTTATAAACAAATACACTGGCAACCTTCAAAAGACATTGGCAACCCCACCCAGTTTGGGTTTGTGAAGGGCCGATCTTGTTTCCTGAATCTGATTGACTTCTTTGAATCAGTCTCCAGAGCTGTGGACGAGGGTAAGAAAGTCCACACAGCCTATCTGGACCTCGCAAAGGCCTTCAACACCATCCCCCACTCTGGAATCATAGAGAAACTTACTAAGCTGGGCATAAATCCCTATGTCACTTGATGGGTTGCCAACTGGCTTACTGACAGAACCCAGACTTTAAAAGTAGCCAACTCCAAATCCAGCTCCAGACAGGTGACAAGTGGAGTACCTCAGGGTTCAGTCCTGGGACTACTCTTGTTTGGCACTACTTCTCTGAAGTACAGGCCAGCACTAAGGGACTCTGGCTAACAAAGTTTGCAGATGACTGCAAACTGGGAGCCATTATTGAATCCCCAAATGATGTGGATATTCTACAAAAGGGCCTTACAGAAACAGATGCCTGGTGCCAGAGCCATGCGCTCAAGCTTAATGCCAAGAAATGTATAGTTATCCCCTTTGGAAAAAAGCATGTACCCATGAATTACCACATAGGTGGCAGGACACTAAACATCGAAAGTGTGATGAGAGACATAGGGACACAAGTGGACAGTGGTCTCACTTTCGATAACCACATTGCCTCAACAGTCAGGAAATCCTTCTATGTGGCACACCTCATCACTAAGGGCTTTTCATCCAGAAAAAAGGAGGTCATTGTCCCACTGTACTCATCCCTCATTATACCCATTATAGAGTATAATGCCCTGTTTGGTATGTACCTCACAAGACATCTGCAACAGATGGAAAGGCCACAGAAATACCTCACTAAAAGAATCACAGGCCTAAAGCAGATGCCATATGCTGACTGTCTAAAAAAGCTCCAGCTATACTCTGTGGCATATCGTCTACTCAGAGGCGATCTCTGCTTAACATACAAGGCCATGTCAAACCCTGAGCTGTTGGACATGCTCCACTTAAAGAAATCCCAATCCCTCAGAGCCACACGCTCCAGGGATCTAAACCTTATCATCACAATGAACAAAACATGCTGGAGGGATAGGTTCCTGACCCACAGACTCCCCATACTCTGGAATAGACTGCCCATACATGTCAAGCAGAGCGCCTCATTGGCCCTCTTCAAAAGGAACCTTGATGATTGGATGGGAGATGGGAAATTCACCCCGGGGAACATGTCAGTCACCCTGCCAGACAGGAGCCAAGAGAAGTAAATATTGTGGGAAGAAATATCCAGGGAATTGTTATGGCTAGGCTTGCATAGGCCTTAGGGCCGATAGCCTAGTACCAACCTATGAACCTATGAAAGATCTTAGTATTATCACTTGGACAAATTTGAGTTTCCATGAGTATGTACCTGTAATGAAATCTCAAGCCTTAAGGTCAGTGAGCATAATCCTAGAAAATTTTCCTCCAGAAATCAGATGCTTGTTTGTCATCTGTATGCAACTTTACTGTCTTCCATTCTGTAGTACACTTCCTCCTTTTGCATTTTTGGATGACTTTTCGATTGTTGATCATGGGGCTGATGGGGTTCTTGAAGGACTAACAATCTTATGGTTATTTCAGGAGTCAGAGGTTTCTTTATCAATCATTAAACAGGGGGGACCAGCAAGATCCTTGGTACTGCTTGGACTGGAGATTGATCTTAAAACCTCCATCTTTAGGTTGTGAGATTTCAAAATGACAAAGTTATGATAACACATAGATGACTATTAAGTCTCTGGAGATAATTCAATGGAAATGTACTGGGAAAATGCATTATTTTATAAATGTGGCCTATTCAGGGAGATGACTCAGATTTAATTATTATAGTGCTGATTACTGATTAATAAGGGGATATGGTGTGGCTGGCATTTTCTTCTATAAAATGATCCTACATTACAGGCCTTAATGGGCCTGGGAACCTGATCTGTGTCTGAGCTTGCTGAGGCAGTATCAGTTTTACTATTTTAATGAAATAACACCAGAAAAGGAATAAATATTCTACACAAGCAGGCATACATACATACATACAGATATTTCAAGCATGGGCATTGATGTCCTTCTAGCCTGCCAATATACCAGAACAGTTGTTCCCATAATAAGTGTCCAGGGTGTTCTTGAAAATATCTAAACTAGTGCTTGTTTTAATGTAACTTGGTTGTCTACTCCATGCATCGGCTGCTCTCACAGAGAACCAATCAGTACACTTCTCATTCCCATAGAATCCTCTACATAGGTTGTCTAATAATTCTCTACTATGTTTTGATAATCCCAGATATTTCCAGAGGGAGCTGCCTCTAAATGCCCTATATACCTGAATGACATCTATTCTTAATTATCTATATGAGACACTGTACAAGTTGAGATATTTTAATCTTTCATAAAAACTTAAAATTTCACATCCATGGATGCCCTTGGTATATTTTCAATTTCCAGTTTACTCATGCTTGCTTTCTTATAAGATTTCCATATTGTTACTCCATACTCAGGTTAGGGTCTAATGTAATTAAGAAACATTGCCTTCATCATTTCTGATTTTCTGCACTTTATTAATCTTTTAGGTGACCTATAGTTCTATAACTATCTTTAACCAATTGGTTAATATAATTAGAAAAACTCAAAGCTGGATCTGCCCATATACCCAGGTCCTTAAATGAATCTATAGTTTCAATCATTGTGTGCTGTATTAAATATTCACCTTTCAATTTATGTCTACCAAATCCCATATCCTTAGTTTTTGATGTATTTATCAGCATATTATTCTCCTCTGCCTTAATGGGCAATTTAGTCAAGTTCTTTTGCAGGCGTGTGTAACACATGTAATCAGTTTACCCAATTTCAAGTCATCTGCATACCGACTGTAGAATACCTCTGATGAAAAATATAAATCTGAAAGATGCAATCTAAACACATATTGGGCCTAGAACAGTGCCTTGTGGGATACCCTGACCGTAGCTTAGAATTTCAGTTGTCCAATTGCGGTATGACACTTGCCATGTCCTATCTGTAAGCCATGCAGCTATCCATCTTATCAAGAGTACAGCAATACCTATGTGTTATCATTTATTGATCAGTGTTTTTTGTTTGACCATGTCAAATGCTGAAGTTAAATTTATATAAATTACATCACATCACATTTGTTTCATTCATAGCTGTTACTATATTGTTATAAAACATTATGTTACAGGTGGCAATATATCTACTTTCATCATATGCATGCTGATGTATGATTTCAAGTCCCGATGTATCCAATTCTGACATTAACTTATCCAATATTACCTTCTCTATTATTTTTCCACAACATGAAATTAGCCTTAAGGGTATGTATGGCTCTGGGTTTGCCCTACTCTCCTTCCCCTTAAAAACAGGTTTAATACGTGCACATTTCCAATCTTGATTACTCTCCCAATATTTATAGGACCTAGTAAATAATAGATATAATGGTTTTGTAAATTCTTGCTGAAGTGTTCTCAGGTCAATATTAATAATTTTGTCTCCATCCTGTGCTTTGTTTGGAACACTGGGTTACATAGTTCATTTTCAAGATAATCTAATTTTATTTCAGTATCTGAGGTTATCTGGATGTCAGAAGGACAACTTATCACCCCTTTTATGGAGCAAAACTGTTTTGCATAAGGTTTTGTAAATATATCTATAATCTGTTGCGTCTGAGAATAAATTTTAAAATCTACACATACCCCGGGATTCAGGAAGGCTGATTTTCCATGCAAGAACAGTGTAAGGGCTCCTGCACTGAAAATGGCCGCCGAGCGATTCAGGATAGTGCCGTTTTCACGTGCATGAGCTGCCCTACACTCTTCTAGCACGGTAAACCATGCAGCATGCAAATCACCTCATTTGCTGGTGAAAACTATGCAAATGAGGTGATTTAGAGATTCACCAAGGTGCCAGGTCTCTGTGCTAGAACAGTGTCAGTGCAGAAATGTATTTGGAAAATAACTGAGTACATTTCTGCAACTGACAAAACAGAGGCATGACAGCTCATGAAAAAGCATGTATTATGTACATTAGACATGCCAATGGCCAAATATAAGGCCATTGTCATTAAAAATTGATTAATTATTATTATGGGAATTAAACTTTTTTTTTTTTGGCTGATCTCGGCTGTTTAAGCTTAGGGCATTGGCGCGCAAAAGGGATCATGCTGAAAATTAAAAAAAGAAAATGTGAAAACTTAATTTTAAGTTAAATCTGCATTTTGCCATTATAGTCAATGGCATGCAGAATGTAAACAATACCAGGGAGCACTGGTTGTCAAGAGGAAAGGGTCCATTTTAGCACAGTAACTAATGACCTACACACTGGGGTATACTGAATCACATATTTCTTCAAAATGTCAGCTTGTACCTAACCGTGAAGGTGCAGCAATACAACAGCGCAAGTCTAAGAGCTGGATGACTTAAGGGGGTGTGTCATGCTTGCTGTAAGCTCATTGGAGCTCTGTGGCCTATGTTTGACCTTATCTAAGCACAGTGTACATAGTCTAAATGGGTTTTAAACATAAACAAAAAAAAAAAAAAAAAAAAAAAGAGGGAAATGGAAGCATAGTTTACATTTCAGCACTGGGTATGCATGGCACACCTTGGGGGTTAAATAGGGAGGAACTGGGAAGGTGAACCAGCGGTAGGAAGGCAATCAAGGAGAAGTAGAATAGCTGGCAGGTAGAATGTATTAGACTCAGCCAATTACAGCCCAGAACATTGCTATAAACTATGCAAACACCTTTCAGACTGTTTTTTTCCCACAAACTCTACACCACCGGTGTACACATACAGGGGATTTTTAACTGGCAAAACTAACTAAAATGTAAGAGGCTGCTGCTGCTTTACTGCATCAATATGTGCTAGAGACTGAGGGTGGTGAGGAGGAGAATGCTGACAACCAACCCACAGTGAAGAAAAGCAGAAGAGTGTACAGACCCATGGTAACCTACCGGGTCTTACATGAGCTGGAGATAATGGAGTGCTATAGGGTGGACAGGGACATTCTACAGCAAGTCATCAAGCTCTGCGGCCATGCTTCACACACAGAACTAACAGAAGGGATCCCATTGGTTACCAAGGTATGTGTAGGTTTAAGAATACTAGCTACAGGTACCTTCCAAAGACCAATGGGGATATCATGGTGGTCTCACAGGCATCAGCATCTAGGGTACTTCACCAGTTCCTGGATGCCATGACACCATATGCCAATGAGCACATATATTTCCCCAACACCCTTGAGGCATTGTCCAGAAGTATGCATCTCTTCCACCGCATAGCAGAATATCTTGAGGTAGTTGGTGCTATAGACTGCACACACATCCACATCAAAGCACCACCCGGCAAGCAGGGAAGGGTCTACATAAACCGTAAGGGCTTCCCCTCCATCAACTGCCATGTCATGTGCGATGTCCAGAGCATTATCATGAACATGTGTGATGGCAGCCAAGGAAGCTATCATGACTCCCACATCTGGCATTGTTCACCGCTGTATCAGGGGTTTGTCAGGGGGGACACCCCATATGGCCATCTAGTGGGGGATGCTGGCTATGCACTGGAACCGTGGCTGAGGACACCCAACAGAAATGCACACACACCCAAACAAGAACATCATAATGAGGCACACGCACAAACCAGGATCATTGTAGAGCGTGTGTTTGGGATGCTCAAGTCATGGTTCCGCTGCCTTGACATATCTGGTGGAGCCTTGCAGTACTCTCCAGCTACATGTTCATAGGTTCATAGGTTCATAGGTAGGTACTAGGCTATTGGCTTTAGGGCCCATATAAGCCTAGCCAAATGGTACCTTGGCTTTTGCCACCCAAGAAAATTATTTTCCAGTGCCCCTGTCAAACAGAGCCACAGAAGTGATCCTTGGGGTGAATTTCCTATCTCCTATCCAATTATCAAGATTTTTCTTGAAGAGTGCTAATAAGGAACTTTGTTTGATATAGATAGGTACTTTTTTCCAGAGTATGGGAAGTCTCTGGGACAGGAATCTATCCCTCCAGCATGTTCTGTTTATTGTGGTGACAAGGTTTAGGTCCCTAGAGCGTGTAGCTTGGAGGGATTGGGATTTCTTTAAGTGGAGCATGTCCAACAGCTCTGGGTTTGACATAGCTTTGCATGTTAGGCAGAGCTCGCCTCTGAGTAGGCGATATGCAACAGAGTAAAGCTGGAGTTTTTTGAGATGGTCTGCGTAGGGCATCTGTTTGAGGCTGGTAATCCTCTTTGTGAGGTATTTCTGTGGCCTTTCCAGTTGTTGTAGATGTCTTGTGAGATACATACCAAAAGTGGCATTGTACTCTATAATGGGTCTATGAGTGATGAGTAGAGGGGAACAATGACCTCTTTTTTCCTGGATGAGAAACCTTTTGTGATGAAGTGTGCCACGTTGAAGGATTTCCTGACTACTGTGGAGATGTGATTATCAAAGGAGAGACTACTGTCCACCTGTGTCACAAGGTCTTTTATCACACTTTTGGTGTTAAGTAGTCTACCACCTATGTGGTAGTTCATGGGTACAAAGTTTTTACCAAAAGGGATGACAATGCACTTTTTGGCATTGAGCTTGAGGCCATGGCTTTAACACCAGGCATCTGTCTCAGTGAAGCACTTTTGTAAGATGTCCACATCATTAGGAGTTTTGATTATGGCTCCTAGTTTGCAGTCATCTGTGAACTTAGTTAGCCAAAGACCTTCTGTGTTATCCTGTACTTCAGAGAAGTAGATACCAAACAGGAGAACACCTAGGACTGAACCCTGCGGTACTCCACTTGTCACTGGTCTGAAGTTGGATTTAGAGTCTGCTACTTTCACAGTGTGGGTTCTGTCAATGAGCCAGTTGGCAACCCATCTTGTGACATAGGGATTTATACCTAGTTTAATGAGTTTATCTATAATTCCAAAGTGGGGGATGGTGCTGAAAGCCTTGGCAAGATCTAGATAGGCTGTGTGGACCACCTTACCCTCATCTACAGCTTTGGTGACCACTTCAAAGAAGTCTATCAGGTTTAGGAGACATGATCTGCCTTTTACAAAACTGAACTGGGTAGGGTCCAGAGTTTGTAGATTACCAATGTCATTGTTTAAAAGTTCCATGATGATACGTTCCATAGCCTTGCAGACCAGTCTCTTTAGGCTAATGGGGCATTAGTTCCCAGGGTCTGTGGTGGCTCCCCCTTTGTGGAGTGGGATAACTGTTGCTGTGCTCCATTCAGTGGGCACAAAGCCTGAGATGAGGCCATGACTGAACATGGTACTTAGGTGGGGTGCCAGTTTATTCTGTAGTTCATGTGGAATGCAGCCTGGGATTTTGTCAGGTCCCATGAATACTGTGTTCTTGGCTTTGGAGAGTGTGTTTTTTACCTGTGCAGCTGTGATTACAGGAACTTTGCATTCTTCTGGTATAGAGATGGGGCCCTTTAGGGGGTGAGAGAGGAGTAAAGTTTGCACTGAACCTGGATGTTGGCAATCTCAGTTGGTTCTGTATATTTAGTGCCGTTGTGCTGTAACTCAGGGCAGATCTGAGTGTTGCCATTAAAATTCTTGACATAGCTATAGAATGCTTTGGGGTTGTCTTTAGAATCAGTGGCGATTTTGTTTTCATAACTAGCTTTGAAGGATTTTATGAGGGATCTCAGCTTCTTAATGAGGCTGCCCACGGATCTCCTCCAATCATGGGATTTTCTCTTTTTTGCAACAGTTTCTTTCTTCTGTTGTACAGTTTGTTTATGGCAGGGGACCACCAGATTGGCTTCCTTTTTTTGGAGGATAGCATCTTGGTTCTGTTAGAGATTGCATGATCCATGCACTCGTGTAAGTGCTTATAAAGTGCATTTGAATAGGATTCAGCAGTCATACCTCTATTGTCTGTCAGCATGGGTGTCATGAAGTTTGCCACTTCTGTCTTAAGAAGCATGAAGTTGGCTTTGGAGAAATTTTTTACAGTGGTTTTCCTAATGGAGGGTGGGGATGTGGATGTCTAGGGTGATTAGCTTGTGTTCGGATTTGACCAATGAGGAATTGACCTCTGGTGTGGAACACCGGTTGCCCATGTTGGTAATGACCAGGTCTAGGATATTGCTGCCCCGGGTGGGGGTGTGTTTAAGTTGATCCAAGTCACTGGAATTTATGAATTCTAGAAAACATTGAGTAGAAGAGTTGGTACATGAGTAGTTTTCCCAGTTAATGGTGGAGTAGTTGAAATCCTCCATTATTAGGGTGTTAGGCTGTACCCTAATATTTTCCATTGTTTCAAGAAATGAGGAGTGGGAATCCTGGGGCATGGTAGGGGATCTGTAGCAAGCTACAATTTGGATTGTGGTCTTGCCCAGAGTTAGTTGCACTTGGATAATCTCGGATGCATTATGCTGAGCAAGTAGCCTGGAGGTGTGGATATCCTGAATGAATATGGACACACCTCTGCCTTTAATGTTTCGGTCCAGGTTAGGTGGCTGAAAGGTTTGGTATGAATTATAGCCTGGTAATGCTGGGGTGCTCTCTGGAGCCTTGAACCAGGTCTCTGTCACTGCACAGACGTTGATGTTCTCCATTTTAAAGAGTGCCTCGAGTGAGTGCATTTTGAGGTTTAGACTTCTAGCATTAAGTAGCATTACCCTCAGATTTCTTGCTTGTACCTGTTATGTTGGTGAATTTGTCATTTGAACCTTGCATAAAAAGACACTATAGGGGTGGCAAGAACCTTAGCCAGTGTCCGGAATCCCTAGAGTGACAGGTGCAGGCCATCTCTAGCAAAGCATCGTGGTTTGTCGATTATGTCATCTCAGGCAGACATATAGTGGATCCCCTTAGAATGACACCAAAAGCTTAGCCAATTGTTGAAGTCAATCATTTTGGCCTTGTACTGTGGTATCATTCTGGGTGGTGGCAGGATGCTACTCAGGGCTAGGGTCATACCTGCCTGGGCTAGAAGATCGGACATCTCCTCCATGTCTCTTTTCATGTAGTCCAGGGAGGTACATTTCCGATCATTCACACCAACATGGACAAGGACAGAGTCATAGTTGTACTTGTGGAGTGACCTGAGTGCGTGCGTTATGTGGCGGATCCTGGCACCTGACAGGCAGCTGAAAGTAACTTTCTCCTTGTTTAGCCTGGTGAGTGGAACATCAGTGTGCCTGACTATAGAGTCACCTATGACTAGAGTGTTGGGTACGTTGTTATGCCTTATGGGCTGTGGTTGAGTGGCACACTGAGTTTGTGGGCTATGTGTCATTTGGTTTGTGTTGGGGGGTGGAGGTTGCTTGCATTTCTGCTTTGGAGGTCCCTGTTGCTTGGGTAGATTTTTAATAAGAGCCTCCAAGAATGTAGGTGTGTGTTTTGTGTTTCTATGTGTGTGTTTTGGTGGTGTAGGTTTTGAGGGACTATGTGATGAGTGTGGTGTGGTGCAAGTGTTTACCTTCTCCTCTTGACTGTCTAGTCCAGTCTTGGGTGAAGAGAGCTTTGCTTCCAGTTTGGCTATATAAGTGCATCTCTCACAGGTTGTAGTGTTGGGTGGTAGGAGGGAGGGTTGTCTGTGTACAAGAGGCAATTTCTGCATTGCCCCAAGATGCCCAAATTCATCAGGTAGACAGGAGAAACACCAGGAGCTGACCTTTAGACATACCTCGATAGGTGCTTATTTATTAAGTACTTAAAACTGTTTTCCTTTAGACAATTGAGAAAATTTGAGTGCTGTAGTAATTTGTAGCTTATTTAGTGCTTACAAGTGCTGAGCTCAAAGAAACAGATTTGAGTGGTGAAACTAGAAAACTGGCTAGTTCTAAGAAACAAAATTAAGCTAGAAGTCTTCCCTCCAACACAGAAAGGCTTGGGGGCTCATAAGCTTACAAATAGTCCTGGATACAGCAAATCTGTATCTGGACTAGACGACTTATAGGAAAGGCAGGAAACAAGCTTAGAATGTTTTTTTTTTTTTTTGTGGAAAGGGGAAAGGAGGAACAGAAACTAACTGGGTTGGCCTTCTCAAATGTTCTCCCTGGATTAGGTAGAATGAGGTAATGACACTAGACTGGGAGGAGTGTCCCAGATCAGATTTACAGTAGGGGTGGGCAACTGCAAATCCACCAAGTATAAATACAGGATAGCAATAGGGAAGGAGGGTGGGAAACAAAAATCAGAACAAACAAACCCAAGCAGATGCTTAGCAATTGTAGAAAATTTCTAGTTACTACCTCACACACAGTGAAACTAGCTAGAACAGTATATGCAGACAATAAAAGTGCTATAAATAATTCATAAAAATAAGCAAAAAAAAAAACCAGGATACTTAATGTTATATATCACAGATTAGTTTGTTCAGAGCCCTTCCTCCGATTATCTCAGTGTGAAATGGCAGAAACACTCACAAGTTAACTTCTTAAGTAACAAAGTTGAAACCTGAAACAATTAAAAAAAAAAAAGCTTAAAAGAACCAATGAAATGCTTACTCCAAGGCGTAGTTCAGGCAACCCCAGTCAACCCATGACCATAAACAATTTGCTCTCACTGAAATGCTATACTGGCTTGGGCTACACTACGATGGCCTGGAACATGTGCTCAGACACACAGTCTCTACTAACAAACAACTAGGCCCAAAACACAATGTACACAAATGTTCATAGTATGTGCCATGCCCCACAATATGATACTGCAGAAACAGCTGCAGCAGGAACAGCACGGGGCAGGGCCACACAGCCCCGCACCATTGCCAAGGCCAGCACAGGCACAGAGGGACTTGGAGGAACTTTCTGAGCCTCCCCTATAGGCAGAAGGAGGCATGCCCAATAAGCTCAGGCCTTGGCAAAGAGGCAACACATAGCACACACTGCAGGGACCCAGGGACTGATACCTCTCTCTCTGACTTGCACATACAATAAAAGGGATACCGAGCATGACACTACCTGAGCTTTACCATATATAGGGAGTATACTATGTGCATCCAACATAGTCAGCCTCCCAGCAGCTTCCTCAATACTGGCCCAGGAACAAGGTAAGTCACCCTTCCTCTCAATTACTGAATGGGGTAGTATGTTATGATAGTTGTATGTATGGCATGGATGCATGCACAAAAGGGAATCGGGTGGCTGAATGGGATAGCAGCAGACAGCTGACAGCTATATGGGACAGCAGGAAATCCATAACAAATACTGGTGTCAACATACTAGGCAGTACTACACAAGGTGACAACTCCCGCCGCAGTACATGTGATGGCCCAAATAACTGTGGGTGTCAATAGGTCACATGCATGGATGTCAGTGCGGGTCACATACCCACCATCAGACTCACCCAGCAGGATAGGTGTAGATGACCATAAAGAAAGGCCGGGCTAAGGCCCCCAAATGATGGAAATGGAGAACTGCCCCCCACCAGACCTACACAGACATACTACAACAGGTTTGGCAGTTGCATTTTAGTTCTGAAGGATAGGAAGTCTGAAACTGAAATTTATGCCATTAAAATCTAACATGTGTACTCTACTGATATGCCTCCTTTTTGCATGATAGGTTACAATACAATATAAAATGGAAGCCAATAGAGTCACCAAAATACCAGTAGAGTCATTCCAAATGTTTAAATTCTTCTGGTGTGCACCCCCCCCCCTCACAATCCCATGTAGAAATGCAGTAACGTAAGTTTGAGGAGTGATATCACTGGAGCACAGATTGCCAGAGCTGTCCCAATCTACATTGTTGCATGTATACAATATGCAGGGGTCAGTGTGGTAAGTTTGTTGTGTGTTTAATATTGCCTGGAAGTGGTCAGCATGTGGGTCTGGATGGTTGTGCCTCAGTGGCCTAGGTACAGTACATTGGTCGACAGGGCCATGTTCCAATAACTGCATTGCCAACCACACTGCTTCTCAACTACACCCATGTCAGCAGTTGTACATACTCACTGTCCACATGTCAATATCTGTCACTGTCGGAAAGCTGGACACTCCATGAACAGGGGCCCATACATAGAAACAGTACACAGGTGGAAGTAACCTATACAGAGTCCATATAAAATAACTGTCAGCTGTACACAACTTTGGAATTATACATAGAGGTTAGCATCACATTAGTTGTCCCTCTAGTATGGAATACTCATATTCTGGCCAGTCACTGGCAGACCACAAAAGACACCGTTATAAAGTAATGACAGGCTGCCCATGTCCACACACAAGCCAGCATAGGGGGAATGTCCCAGGTATATCTGTGAGTCAGGTGCCAGTAGCTTCCATATCACCCATGCACCCAGCTCACCCCACCATCAGCCATAGGTTTATCACAGGTAATATCCTTGCTGTAGGGAATGAGTACAGCATGAACCCATCTCTGTATGGAATACATACATGATGCTGCATGCTGAATAGGTGTCCCATGCAGGTGTGCCCCAGCTGTAAGCAGCAACCTGCCCACATCCAGACTCGTGGATCAGCATGAACAGGAAGGATTGAGAGGAACATCTCAACCACTTACCACTGTTACCCCAGGGTAATCCACTGGCTTGCAGCCTGGAAATGTATGACTGACAGAATGCACTGGCCTGTTACAGATGACCTGTAGTACTCTCAAATGGCCTACAGTCCTCTGGCAAAGGCCCATGCCTCACCCATAGTGCCAATGTATGGAATGTCAGGGGGTAGTAACTAACACAGTAAACAAACAAATGCAAGGCCATGCTGACAAATTCCAGTAGCATGCCTCCCCATGTCCTACTGCAAGAACTGTGGACCAGGCCATAAATACTACTGGGATAAAGGCCCAACTATAGGGATACATCGGAGATATTGCTTTCATAATGTTAGGAAGGGGAGAGAATAACAGAAGGGGGGGGTGGAGGAGCATGGATGTCATGGAGTGTGTGAAGTCTGAAACTCTGTCTGCCCATACTACCCCCTGACTGCAAACCCAAGAATGAATAGCCATAAAACTGCTTGTAAACCACAATGTGAAGGTAAACTGACCAGATATATGAGTCCTGCCTCTGGATAACCTGGGTGCATCTGTACAGCTGAGAGGTATGGCCCCAGCAGGATATGGCCATTTCTGTTTAAGTTGAAAAAAGCACAAGAAGGGGATCTCCAGCCAGCATACTACCAAGGTGCTGGACCATTGACACAGAACTAACAGTCTATTGTCTGTAGATACCCCTCCACAATGGCAGGAGTGTGCCAGAATGTGTAGTCTATGCATCAGAATATTGGTCTCAGCTTCATTCATCTTGTATTTCCCTGGTAAATAACTGTGAGCAAAGAATGATATCTGTCAGTAGTTGATGACATGATACATCAAGGTGTAAAACAGTATATATGTCAGAAAATCTATGCTACAACCAACCATGTCATACAAGCAGCACAGACAGCAATAGTTACAGTATCCCCATATGTTATGCCCATTTTGTCTCCATATTGGCAACCTATCTACAGATATCCTGCAGAAACAGGTTTCTAGGTGTAGGTCTAGCACACAAAACCCTGAACTGGAGTCCAACTCTCCCTGGAATGGATGCACGCACACAATATAGAAGGTCATACTGGGCATGCTCCTACACTTAGAGAAATGAAGCTCATGTCTGACAACACAGTGGACTATAGATATCTGTTATTCTCAGGTGTCTGCGCACACACACACCAAGTTGTACACCATTGATACTTCACACACAAACACACACACACACACACACACACACACACACACACACACACACACACACACACACACACACACACTGGATAGGAATAATCACACATATCTAAAGCCAACATAATATAATATGTCAAACATACACACACAGAGACGTGGGGAGAGAGAGAGAGAGAGACAGCGACAGAAAGAATCCCATTATGAGGCCTTTCCCACCCAGTACACATCCCATTGGCCTATATCACTTGATGTGATGATGTCATCCACTGTAGAAATTCCTTTAGCCTTCAGCCCTATAGTCTCAGTGGTGCTTGTGATAACTGTGTAACACTATAGTACAAATAAGTATCCATGTAGCAGTTGTAATCTCAGTCTTGTGACTTGTCGAATGTAAAGTTGTGAGTGTGTGTGTGTGTTTCTAGATGAATGAATTTGAGTCCATTCAGACTCACTACACTTTCCTTACCCTTCCTTTAGCACTGCTGCTGATGTCACTCACCTTCAAAGATACCTTTGGACAGTTCTCCAACATATAAATTCTATGGCACTCGTGATAACTGTGATACTGTAGTGCAAAACACTGCTTAGATAGGATTTCTAATCTCTGTACCGGCAATTGTAAAGGTGTATTTGTTTGTATGTGAGTGTGTATATCTGTAAGTTGAAGTATTTTGTGTCCATACACAGCCAGTACATTTCAAAGTGTAATACTTTACAACAGCTGCTGATGTCACTCACCTTAGAGGTATGTTTGGACACTATTCTACCTATAAGCTCCGTGGTGCATGAGCTACATGCGTAACAGTGTCATAGTAATAACTACATAGGGAAGGGTTTAAATCTCCTTCCTGGCAAGTTTGTGTGTGTGTGTGTGTGTGTATATATATATATATATATATATATATATATATATATATATATGTTTGTACCTTAAAGAGTTTGATCTCATTTACACCCAGTGCACTTCTCAGTGCCCTACTTTAGCAGTCCTGCAGATATCATTCACCTTAGAAGTACCTGTTGTCAACCCTAAATCATGTAAGGTCAGTGGTGCAAGTGGTAAATGTGTAAAATAAAGGTCTGAAAACATAGTTCGATAGAGGTTTGAACATCACTCCTGGCAAATGTAAATGTGTGTGTAGGGTAAAGTATTTTATGAAATCTCTCACTCACTACATCACCCAATGCTAGTATTTACAAGGGCTGGTGATATTCCTCACCTTAGACATACCTTGGGACAACATCCATCCTATAAGCTCCATGGTACATGCAATAAATGTGTAACACTGTAGTAGCACTACATAGATGGGTAGGGGTTTGAAACTCAGTACCAGCAAGTGTGAGTGTGTCTCTGTCTGTCATTAATATCCTGTGTGGGTGTGATTGTATAATAACAGGATCCATTAGGGGGTGGGTTTTGCTAAATTATTATACTGATGACCTCATATATGTCCCAATGTTCACATTACAAGTCTAACAGTTGTCAAACATCGTAGAGGTTGGTGTGGAAAATCCATAGCCCTAAATGTGTAGCACCATGTGCACTGACTATGCGACAGTATGGAATAGTTAACAGTATAGGTAACCCTTCTAATACTCAGAGACCACTCTCCACCCAGGAATCATACACAAACTCACTTGGCTAGGCATCAACCACTATATCAGTAGTTCTTCTGCAAACTGACTCACAGATAGTACCCAAGGTGTGATTGCAGTGGACTCCATGTCAAACCGATGACCAGACATGACTGGTGTCACACAGGGTATGGACCCATGTCCTCTCATGTTTGGGATCTACCATTCTGAGGTGCAGGAGAACACAAAGGCACCCTGGCTGAAAATGTTTGCATACAACAGTAAGGTGGGTGGTAGCATTCCCAATCCATGTGATGTTGATATCATGTATAAAGGCCACTTGACACCTATGACTGTTGTCAGAACCCTGGACATTACCTCAATGCCAAGAGATGTGCTCCCATTACCTCTGGGAACACCATGGTTTACATGAAGTAATACATTGGTGGTAGTTCTGAACAGTGACGTTGTTATAACAGAATGGGGAACACAGGTTGACAGTCAGCTGCTTGTTGACCACAACAGTGCCACTGACATCAGAAAGTACTTTGATGTGTTACATCTCCTAAGTGTGTGTTATCCAGCAAGTAAAAGGACATGGTCACCATGTACCTTCCCCTCAGTAACCCAATCAATGTGTACAGTGGCCCTTTTGCCATGTTCCCCACTGGACACCTGCAACAACTGTAAAGTTTGCAAATGTACCTCACAAAGGGAATACCATGCCTTATACACATGCCCTGTATGGACAGACTCCAATAACTTCAGTGAACCCCCATATCATGTTGTCTATGTAGGTGCAATCACTACCTCAGTTACACAGCTATGTCTCACCAAACTAGGTCACCTGAAGATACCAATCTGTCCAAAAAAATGCCTCAGAGACCTCAAGCACACTTCCATACTTCAAAGGACATGCTTGTGGGGCAGGTGCACAACCCAGACACTGTACATGTTATGGAATATAAATCACATATATGTGAAGCAGTGCACATCACTAGCGACCCACAATAGAAATCTGGATGAGTGGATGGGGAATACAATACCCACCCCTGGGGACCACTCCAGTGACTGTACTCCTGAGCCACACTGGGAACTACTGTCATGTGGCCTGATGCCAGGGTATTTCCTTGGGCTAGCCTTGTACAGCCTTCAGGCCCCATCACCTAATACACGCCTATGAAGCAATGAACCTATGGGTCTCAGTACTGGCAAATGTGTGTGTGTGTGTGTGTGTGTGTGTGTGTGTGTGTGTGTGTGTGTGTGTGTGTGTATGTGTGAGCAGCAATCTCATTGTGTTTGGTTGATGAATATCCCCTGTGGCAGTGGCTATTAGCAATTGGAGGTGTGTCCAAGCCACAACACGTACCATTCTCTACTCTACAACAGATGTAAATCAACATATACCTATGTACAATCCTCATCCCTATAATCTGTGAGGCATATTCAGTCACTGTGTTACAGACCTGGGAAATCCATACAGATACAGCTGTACCCTGCCTAAGACATGGTGGATGTGTTACCACACTGCCTTACCCCTTGGTCTTGCTGCAGGGTTACAACCTGGTGACATACAGACACCTAGAACAGAAACAGGATACAGCATGTGAGAACACATTCACTCATCACTTCACTTGTGGGGAGAGATAGGGGTAAAGCTGGCACTGAATGTGTTGCCAAGACTGTGGCCAATATTTGATGTCTCAGGATAGGTATTACCATTGTGCAGTAACTCACAGCACTTGTGTTTAATGCTGTGGAGTTTGTTGATGTAACTATCAAAAGCTGTTGTGATTGTCATCAGTGGCTGTTGCATGTCTACCATTATAGATGCCTGTAGGGGATTCCATGAGGGATCACAAGTTATGTTGTAACTATTAACTCATTTTGCTCTAAGCAGCTAAACTAATATTGTAACTAGTCACATTTTCTTCTGCTAATTGTTTAAAACCTTGTTTGTAACAACTCACATGCTTGTCTGCCAATTGTTAATACTCTGTATAACTGAGTTGCCTGAGAAGCTTTTTTTTCTCTCCAGGACTCTGCTTGTAAGATTCTATAGCTGATTGTTACTATTATGTTACTAAAATTTAATAAATTGTTTTCTAGTCCAGAGGAGCTTTTCTCCCCGGGTCTCTGCTGAAAATGAGCCAAAAGCTCAGCCAGACCAACCCGGTTAACAAATGTAAAATAAATAAATAAAAAATAAATAAATGTTTGACGCTAATAAGGGAGTTCAACAGGCATGGGGCACCACCTTTCTCTGCAACAGTGTTCTCCTTCTGTTGTACAACTTAGTAATGGCAGAGGACCATCACATTGTCTCCCAGTATTTGGAGGACACTGTCTGGGTTCTGTTGGCTCTGGTTAGTACCATGCATTCATGTACCTGTTTGTCTAGTGCATATGTGTATGATTTTACAGTCAGGCAGCTATTTCCCATTGCCATGGGTGCAGTGAAGTCATCCACCCCTGTTTTCATGGCTGCAAAGTCAGCTTTGGAAAGGTTATGCAAGGTGGTTACCTTTGTGGGGCGGGGTATGGCAGACATGTTGAGTCCCATGTCGATTACAGCCTGTGTGGATCTCACTATGCAGGGATTGACAACTGTGGATGAACAACAGTCCCATATTTAAGTAGTCAACACAGGTCACGGTTGTTGGATCCTCTACTGGGGGTCAGTATGAGCCGGTCCAGGGCATTGGAAATTAATCCCAGGAAGTGTTGGGCCACTGTACTGGTGCTTGGCTACTTTCCCTAGGTGATGGAGGGGTAGTTGAAGTCTCATACTATATCAGTGTTGTGTTGGACCATCATAGATAGCAGGGTATTAAGGAATGTGCATTGATAGTCTAGGGACATAGTT
Organism: Protopterus annectens; assembly: GCF_019279795.1. Lineage (NCBI taxonomy): Eukaryota > Metazoa > Chordata > Ceratodontiformes > Protopteridae > Protopterus > Protopterus annectens. The sequence goes on from NC_056733.1 coordinate 20,583,160, forward strand.
GTGGACCCATAGCAGGCTATGGTCTGGATTGCACTATTACCCCAAGGCAGTTTTACTGGAAGTATTCCCAATGTATTCTGCTGGGATACTAGTCTGGAGGTGTTCCTATCCATAATGAATATGAAGACAACACCACCTGTGGAGGTGTGGTGTGGTCCATGTTTGGGGGCTAACAGCTGTGGAATGCGTTATAGCCTGATACTGCAGGGCTGCTGTCTGCTGCTGTGAACCACCTCTCCATTACAGCAGACATGTTAATGTCCTCCACTCCAATGAGTGCTTTGAGTGACTGCATCCTGACAGTTAGATGTCTACTGTTGAGCAGCATGACCCTCAGATTGCATACATGTCTAGCTGTTATGGTGGTAATTACATTGGGAACACTGCCTAATAAGACATCATAGGGATGGCAAGACACTTAGCCAGTACCTGGAAACCCAGCGCTGACAGATGTAGGACATCTGTGGCAAGTCATTTGGTTCTGTCAATCATGTCATCTCAAGCAGAGAGGTACTGGATCCCCTGAAATGATGTAAAACATGTAAGACAATGTTGCAGTCAATCATCTGTTAATAGTACCTCAGCATCATTCAGGTTGATCGCTGTACACTGCTCAGGGCTTCTGTCACACCTGCCTGGACCATAATCAGAGAGTTCATTCATGTCTCTTGTCATGTAGTCCAGGGAGGTGTGTCCCAAGTCATTCACACCCACATGGATACAGAATGATACTCATAGTTGTTGTGGAGTGCCATGCCTGGCTGTGTCATGTGTTGGATGCTGGCATGTGATAGATATTTGGCTGTTAACTGCTCCATATTCAACTGAGTGGGATATGTGTGTGCCTCGGTATTGAGTTACCCATGATCACTGTATTGTGCAAGGTGGTTAGCCTTAGGAGCTTAGGTTGAGGGGCACACTGTGTAGGTTAAATATGTGTCCTTTGGCATGTGCCTTGTCATGGTGTCTGAGTGGGTGTCTGTTTTGCTGGTCTGTGCTGTTTGGGTAAATGTTCATTGAGTGCCTGTGTGAAGGTGGGTGTGTGGCTTTTTACTGTATGTTGTGGCTGTCAAAGTGGGTGTCATGGTGAGCTATGTGTTCCACATGGTGTGGTGCAGGTGTTGATCTTATCATCATGACCCACTAGTCCAGTCCTTGCTGGAGAGTGCACATGTCCACATTGGGTGATATACAAGTAACCCTCACAGGTCTGAGTGTTTGTAGTATAGAGGGGAGGGTTGTCTCTGTACATGAGGCAGTTGCAACAGTGCCTCAGAATGGACAAGTGCACCAGGTTAATGGGTGTAAGCATAAACAAATGCCCTTCAATCATGCCAGGAGGGGTGGACATAACTTGTAAGGACTGGGGATATGTCTGTGATGAATGAGTACTGCTGACAGCTCCCATGTGTGTCACACTTCTTGATACAATAACTTGGTGAAGTGCCAAGCCATAACGCTATTTGAAGTGCAAGATAGAAAGAACTAGCATGATGTAAGGGTGGAACTGAAGGCAGACTTTCTGCCACCTGTAATACTTTACCTCAGCTGTGCAGTTATCAGCAGCTTTGGCCATGTAAAAGTTCAGTAAGTGCTGTAGCTCATGCGATACCTGCGTAGCACTGTAGTAAACATAACTAGATAGGCAGGAGTTCAAATCCCAATACTGGCAAGTGAGTCTGTGTGCATGTGAATCATGTACTGTCTGGCTTATACCATTTTTGACTTGTGTACTGACCTTCGCACTTCCTTTTGCCCCAAACCAGTAGTCCTGTTGATATCATCCACCTTAGAACTACCTTTGGACTAGGTGAAAATGTATAAGGTCTGTGGCACGTGACCGTGTCTGATAACTGCGTAGCACTATAGCAGCAATAACTAGATAGGCAGGAGTTCTAATCTTCCTACTAGTAACCGTTTGGATGTGTTTGTGTGAGAATCATGTAGTGTGTGGGTTGCACCATATTTGACATGTGTACTACCCTTTACACTTCCCCTCACTCCAATTTAGTAGTCCTGTTGAGGTCATCCACCTTAGAAGTACCTTTGGACTAGGTAAAAATGTATAAGCTCTGTGGCATGTCTGATAACTGCGTATTACGATAGTAGAAATATCTAGATAAGCAGTGTGTGTGTGTGTGTGTGTGTGTGTGTGTGTGTGTGTGTGTGTGTGTGTGTGTGTGTGTGTGTGTGAGGATCATATCTTGTGTGGCTTATACCATTTTCATGTGTGTACCACACACGGCTGGTGACCACCTCCCGCTGCCATTATTTTATATTGTGTGATAACAGCATCTGCCTCACATGCAGCAAGTTAAACCATTGTACAGTCCTCTGTACAGATGTGTCTGGAATATCCAGATGTTTGCAACCTATACATGGTTGGAAGTGGTCTGTGTGCCTTAACAATGCCCATGTATGTGATATTATAGCCAAATAGGCCACAGTGAGTGTACTGACACATATGGCAGCATGAGGTATCATACCTGTCTGAAACATCATGCTGACATGATGTCTGCCACTCTCACAGGTGGCCAGCCTTGTAGGTGCAATACCTGAGTCCAGATGCTTGGTTTTACAAGTGAACTGCTCATGTTATGGGTCACATTAAAGGCTGGAAGAGGTGTAGACTGATATATTCTGTTCCTAATGTGTATGTAACAGGAACACCTTGTATCTTAACAGGGGTGTGTACAACATTTATATCCACTGTATACCATTAATGTGTCACACATGTCCTTACCCTAGGCCATTTGTCCAGCCCATTTTGCTGGCCTCTGTCCAGACATCTTGGCACTGACAAGTTGTGAGGTATGCTGCAGGAATGTGGAATTCATGTCAGATAGGCCCTAGTGGTGTCCACTGTGATGCAATGCAGTTCACCCCACCACAAGTGAACATGCACATAAAGCAATATAGCTATTACATAGACCAATATAGCTATTGCTGATAGTTGTTTGCAACATGCCTGGGCTATTGCCAGGCAACAACAGAACAATGTCATACTCACCAGCTTCAGGCTGCTGTCCCATATGCAAACCAGAGGGTCCTAGGTAGTTGTGAGAGGGAGTTATTGTCAGCAGACTCACATGTGGCCTTGGTACAGGATGGATGCAGCATTTCTGCACATTTACAGTACTAACCCCAATAATACACAATGTTCTGTCCTCACCATAGATGTGCACATCTGTGCTTTAGAAATCCCCATCCACAACTGTAATCGGACCTGACACATGACTGTAGATACAATACAGATACATGTATGTGTGATACATTAGTATACTAATCCCCACTGGGCCCTTACCTGCATGCTTTTTGTCCAGTGTGTGTGTGTGCAACCTGCCTCCACAATGCTTCCCTCAGCATCATGGCTTGTGCATTGGGTGTGTGCCCCAAGTTTGGTGAGGAACTCCTCGGTGGGTGTCAGTGGAGGCTGGATGGCTGGGCCCCCACCTGTGGCTAGCCAGTCCCTCGCTGCAGCAGCAGCCTGTTGATGGGCATGGCAGATGAGGTTGGTGGCCCGATGCTGCACCTGCTCTTAAGGGTTGCTGTGCAGGCCAGCATCATTTACCCTGTGGACCAGATTGTTCCACAGGGTGGTCCTCTCCTGCACATCTTCCGCTTTCCATCCAAATAACAGGGCATAATGTTCGATCACATATTGGGTGATGATGTCAGTTTCCCCAACAGAGAATGATGGTAGGTGAGCCCTCTGCATGTTACTTGGAAGACATAAATAGGAAAAAGGTCAAAGTACCTCATACAGTTCTCAAATTGCACATCAACAGTGGATAGTATTTGCAAATAATCCAAAGTACACCATAACCCTCCAATCTATCATGGCTATAGCAGCTTGCATTACACTCCTGGCCCTGAGCTATCTTATTCCCCCCAATGTTGGACACTTAATTGCATAATCCTGTATTCTCCTTACATTTCTGTGTAGAGGATTGACAGTGGCCATCTTCCATGGGAATGGTGTGTGGATGGTGGCAGGTCCATGTTTGACTGTGGTGTGTGATGGAGCTGTGAGCACATGCCTGAGTTCATGTAGGAGGCAGACAGTGATATTATAATGCCTTGTGGGGATTTGCCATTGTTACCATCAGTAGGCAATATGTACATGCTCACCATTACTGAGGGGAAGAGTGTGGTTGATGCGCATATCCACCTATACAACTGGGGTGGACAGGGTGGCGATGTTCCACTTAACCTGTCTGATGCAGGTTGCCTATATCGATGGCATGTATGTAGGAGGTGTTCTTTACCCCCAGTACAGGGTGAATTGTGTTGTTTCCTCTGAGACTGACAACATAGTCAACATAGCGGAGACACTTTTGCAATTTTCCTTGGTTGTGTGGATATGTCTGATTTGTAGTCTCAGTCAGCCTTACAGGAAGTCACCTGTGAACTTACATGCTTGCTCAGATAGAGGTGGACTTACTTCCAAGTTGTTGCCTGCACCTATGTGTCCATATGCAGCCAACATAGCAACCTATTATGTGGTTTGTGTATTGCTGCTGTCCACCAAAGCGGATTACTCTACCTTGGTGGAGGCTGATTATACAGGTCAAGTACTGCTGTGTCCATATAGCTACAGTGGATATAAAGAGTACACACCCCTGTTACAATGCCTGGTATTTATGCAATTGAAACATGACACCACAATAACTAATTTCAAAACAATTCCCACCTTTAATGTGACCTATAGCCTGTACAATTCAATTGAAAACATAACAATCTGGTCTGTGAAAACATATGGAAATAATAATCAGTACAATAATCCAGTTGAATGAGTGTGCACACCCTTAAACCGATATGTTGTGTATGCACCTCTTGAGATGGTTACAACATTCCTTCATCTTGGTTTGGACTCTAACATCATGGCATTTCTTCACTTGGCAATAGTTGCTCACCTTCTTAGAAACACCTTGTTTTTCAATGGAATTTTACAGGTTAGGGGTCACATTCAAGATGAGAAACAATATGAAATGATTTTCTGTGGTCTTATTTCCATGCAGCACACAAACCTTGCATTCCAGCAGGGGTTTGTATACTTGCAATATCCATTGTATATAGGTGTTGATATAGCTGTTAGTGTTAGGCATGGACAGAGGGTCATAACACAGTTGGACACTTCTCTGATTACTACCTGATAATCATGCCTACTCTACTACCCATATCAGTGTCAGGGCAATGCAACAACCAGTGGCTGTACACATTTATGTCTGTTGTATGCACTGACACTGATATTACACACATGTGCAACATGCATGACCTATGTACCTGAATGCTTAAAACCCATGTGATTAGTTTTGTGCCTTTCAGCTGAGCATACACATACATACATACATGTGCTCAGGGGATTCCTGGTATGCATTTCTGTTCTATGTTAGCATGGCACACTGTATTTACAGTCTTGCTGCTCAATTATATGTCTCAACCTGTTATAGCAGTATGTCTGGACAATGGCACACATAAATGGGTGACAAAACGGACATCAGCATTGATACTGTATTAATATAGCTGCACCATACATTAGTAAGTTGATTCCATGGTAGGCTTTGACATCACTGTGATAACCTGGACAATGTCCAACAGTCATAAGTAGGCTATTATGTTGTATTCTCATTGCTCACAGATTTGCCAATGGTTTGGCTGACATAACACAGGTATATATGTATGTGACTACAGATATCAGTCACAAATGTGACCATTGTCCAGCAGAACAGTTGTATGTTATTAATTCAATATATCACATGCAGTTCAACACACATGTCTGCAACAGTACATTACTGTAAACATGCCCTAAACAGGTCTCTTACAAGACAAACATATATCATACTCATATTCACAGGTAACATATGGATATTGACAACATCCCATTAACCAGCCTCGCAGTGACACAGTCACAACTGTTTGACAGGCACCCTAGTGGTTGTCATATGTGGGTTGTCCTTTCCCAGGGTGTGTCAGACTCCTGAACTGTGATCCTATCTTGCAACCTCTTAGAGCATTACATCTGGACAAAGCCTAAAATGATGGGGGGATAAATAGGGACAG
>NC_056733.1:20924222-20926722 GCF_019279795.1 Protopterus annectens
TTTATAATAATTAAGTACTGGATAGCTTAAGCGAAATCTGCCGCCTCCCATGAACAAGGTAATTTAACTGATTTTGAAAATTACTAATGGATTTTAACAAAGTGAGAACTCAGGAATGGATAACAGCCTACGTCTTGGCTGACCCAGCCTTCCAGTCAATAACCCAATCTGTTATCCTCCTGAATGGGATGTGAACATGATAAACTTACAACTTCTACTGTGAATGAAGACAGACTAACCTGTCATCAGGAGTTGTAATTTATAGTTCTTCGCTCTGTGTTTCTACACTAAAAAGCTACTTGTGACAATGATTAACTGCTTCATGTGCATCTGTTATGCTTCAGAATTATATTACCTGTAGGTCTGATTATTATTTGATAAAACTGGAGATGGAGACAGTGCAGGCATTGTTTTGTTACTTAAAAGGGGAATGAATTTGTCTTTGAGTGCTTTTGGAAACTAGTTTTGCTTTAGCCGTCTCTTGGGAACAGAGAACCCTTTGCTGGCATTTAGCTTTTGCAAACTATTCTCAGTGCATCCTGGGAGGTGGGCAGATTTGTGGGAAAATAAATCATGCTTTCTTAGCATGGTGGGAACCTGTAGCAGGCTCCATTATGGCTAACTAGATGCAATGACGATCAGAAGAAAGCTATAAAAATGAAAAATGAGCATTCTACAAACACATACCTGGTGTTCTGAGTTCTCATCTTCACTCAGATAAACCTGTCTTTTCCTGTGTGTGTGTGTGTGTGTGTGTGTGTGTGTGTGTGTGTGTGTGTGTGTGTGTGTGTGTGTGTGTGACAGACAGGAAGAGAGAGGGATGGGAAGAGAGACAGAGAAAGAGAAAGACAGTGAGAGAGAGTAGCTTGTATTCTAGACCCTCATTACTACGTCCACCTGCAAATCATTTTGGTATGCCTTAGGCTTTGCAAACTGCATACCACTGTGTATTTTGGGAATTATCCTGCCAGTCCTCTGTAGGCAATAGGTGGGCTATATCTGAGATTTACAATCCTTCATCCTGTTATGTTCATTACGTGGTCACTGGACAATTAATGCTAAGCCTCAAACAGTGAGCAGGAACTGATTTGCCGACAAATGAATGCCTAAAGACAAGGACAAGGACTTATCATCTGGAAACCAGCACAACCAAAGGGAGGCATGGCACTCATACTGCCTACAAAGGGCCAGTAATGTTCCTGTGACACTGCTAGAAGGAAGATAAATGCTTTATCTCATTCCAGATGTAAATGGTCACAAGAGGATTAGTGATACGTATTACAATATTTATTTTCTCTCTATTCATAAACAAAAAAAGACTTTGGCTGAAGCTTCACCTAGGGAAATTCGTTGGTTCTACCAGTTGTACAGTTCCAAACAGAATTTGAGGAAATGGAAGGGACACCATATGGGATACAGAAGCCTTACTCTGACAGTTTGCACATGTACTGAAATTGTTCTCAATAGCTACACATTTCTATTATAAACTGATTTTACAGCATTGGGGGTCAGTTATTGCTGCAAAGGCAGGGTAACTATTTGGACTACAACCAATCCAGGTTCAATGATAAATTCAAGACTGGTGCTGGGTAAGCAGGCAAGGGTAAGGTAAAAAAACAGTGCTCCTCTCACAGCCTACAGTGCTGCAATAACAACCACTGTAACATATACAGACAAAACATAAAAAAGTTCTGTACATAAAATAATACTTACTAAAATGACTGCAGGTAAAAAAAAATAAAACATACAAGACATCTGGCAGCTAGTACCAAGGATTAAGGCTATTACCTGTTGCATAAGATGTTACCTGTAATCCAGGGTTTGATTCCCTAAGTCTCCACTTGCTTACTGTATGTCTCAGAGCAAGTCGCTTCACCAGACAGTGCTCTGAGACTATTGGGAGATTAGGCTAGTCACCACAGTTGTCTCCTGGACCTCCTGCTTACTAACAACTTAAGATGACATACAACTTTCTGGTAAGTTGTCACGCTGTCCACATTTATTTTAGAAAATAAAGCTGAAATTAAGCAAATGGATCATATTTTATAACCAAATCATGATCATTAATGTTTTAAAGGTCAAAATTTCAGTACTGGCTTGATGAAACAAATATCATTCAGTCCAGAAGTTTGACCATTCCTTATATTTTGGAGCAGCACTGGAGTCACCTAAAAAAAATGCTAGCATTATTCTCAGGGTTTAAAGTTTTTTTTTCTAATACAATGGTGGGAAAAGACCCCATTCCTAAGTATGACTGAAGTTCATGAAATTAATATTGTTTCAGTCTTTGATGTTAGCCAAAAGCACTCTTCTCAGCACCCAAAATGTGCCCAGAATTGACTCCTTCTGTAATGCATAGAGAGTTAGACGTATCAATATGACGGTAAATTCTTTTTATTAACCCTGCTGCTCCTGCTCCAGTTGGAACTGTCTTCTTCCACAATGGTCTAATTTTTGTCTGCATATTCTGGCATGCTATGACTTTGTGTCTCTCTATATG